>NC_134587.1:80986840-81304340 GCF_037038515.1 Microtus pennsylvanicus | reverse complement strand
CATGTAAATGTTGCCAAGCCTGTTAACCTGTGTTTGATTCCTAGGACCCCACATGGTGTAAAGAGAGAACCTACTTACTCTCTCAAATTTTCCTTTGACCCCCCCCCCACACACAATGTAATATTAAAAAAATTTAAGTGAATGGTAAAACATTAGACTGTGATACAATCAATACCTTTGCTTTTCTGCTCCTATAGAAGAATTGCTTTCAAAGGGTTTTGGAAAAGCCATATACTCTGCTTTCCCTGAAGAATTCTGGGCTAATGGCTGCTGCTGTTCAGTAGGTGTAGAAACATTCTGAGAAAAATCTCCAAAATTAGAAGGAAATAAAGGGCTGAAATTCATTCCTAATAAAAACACGGGAAAGAAAAAAATAAAGAAGTACCTTAGCCTCAAATGAAATTAAAATTTATTCTTAAGAGCTTTAAGTGACTAAATATTTAGTCCAAAGCTACCAAAACAAACTGCCAGGTCAATAAAGTAATGCTCATATATTCATTTACTACTTATAGCTCATCCTACTACATCTGAGATATTTGTGATACTAAAGTAATTAATGGTTCTCTCTTAAGAACTAGAAGTCAAGACTAGAGAGATAGCTCTTATATACCTCCTAAGAGCACCAGCTGCTCTTCCAGATGACCAGGGTTTGATTCCCAGAACCTATTTGGCAGCTCACAGCTATTTGGAATTCATGTCTCAGGGGATCCTATGAGCTCTTCTGGCCTCCAAGGACACTGCACACATGTGATACACATGCATTGAAATACATATAAAAATAATACATAAAAAGGAAAAAAACCAATAAACTAGAAGTTACAAGAGCAGAGAGATGGATGGCTCAGCAGTCAAGAACATGAACTCTTCCTGCAGACAGAGTTTAGTTCCCTGAACCATACACTCATTTCAGGGAATATGACACCCTCCTCCAGCCTCAATGGGTACTGTACTCCTTTGTGCACAAATCCACATTCAAACACAGATATACATACATAATTAAGAATCAAAATTTAAAATCTTAAAAAAAGTACTAGAAGTCATAACTAGCAGTGCTTTTATCAAATTATCATTGGGTGTCAGACTTAAAGATAAGTACTTTATATACAATTTCACTTAATATTCAAAGTAATGCTACAAAATTGATAATAACTCATTTGGCATGGGTACGAATATTAGTAATAACATGAACATGAAAATGAATGTCAGATGTACCTTGTCATTTATTACTTAAAGTCTACTCAAACAATATTTACTATCAATTAGTCAATACTCATGAAGTAAAAAAGTTCAAATTTTAATGCCCATGCTTTAAAATCCTATTAAGAAAATACACTGTGAAATATGGATATTAATATTTATGAAAGATTCTCAACCTTTATGTTTTCTACATTCCTCAGCAAATACATTCAATTCTTCCTTCTTGATCACCTGGTCACTTGGCCTATTCTAATACTTTCAACTGTTTTCTTTACCATTAGTGTCATGCTTTATCACTGTTGGACTAACACTCTTTTTTTAACATCACTACGAAAGCCTTCTAGTCAATTACACTGTTAGCTCCTCCCTCCAACCCCTCAATAGTGTGACAGTAAAATTTCCCTTGATAGTATAACAGTATGATCATCATCAATAGTATGTCAGTAAAATCTCCCTCAATAGCATGTATGGCAGTACAATCATCCTCAATAATATGACAGACAGTATAATCTCCCTCAATAGTATGACGATATAATCATCCTCAATAGTATGACGATATAATCTTCCTCAATAGTATGAAAGTATAATCTTCCTCAATAGTATGAAAGTATAATCTTCCTGAAATAAAAGTCTCATGTACTTTCCTGCTCAAAGTACTTCTGTAATCCCTCTTGATTGCAATATAAAGCTTAAGCTTTCTTTGCACACCACAAAAGGCCTTTGCTACTCTCCAGCCACACCAATCACTTCCCTGCTTTGGCTCTGAGAACTAGACACAATAAACTATCTCTAAATTCACCAAATGATATTAATGCTCTGAAACTCTTAAATGGTTCTACTGGCTAAAATGCTTTTCCCATTTTAATCATTAAGGAAATAATGATCCTATTCATCCTTTAGCTTAAATATCATCTTTTCTAAAACCAACTTGCTCATATTCTCTAAGTATCTGTCTGTTTCCTTGTTAAAGCAACAATTGCACTGCTATAAGCATTGATTAACATTATTACCTTCCTAACTAGATCCTAAATTCCTTTTAAGATTTATCTTAACTCATCTTTAGATCCCAGCAATATATAGTACCTGGCATATAACAGAGGGAAAGCAAAGCAAATAACAATAAAAACACCTAAAACCATCTTAATAAAAGCCTACACTAAATGCACCCACCAAGATATGGTTTCTCTTAAGTACTATCTTACTCACCTTTAACTTCGTAATGTTTTGCCTGGTGACAGTAGCCCTTAAACAAGATCAGTATCTTCCCACTTAATAAATACCTGAGTTTTGTTAGCAGTCATGTTTAATAACTTTTCATTAGAACAATGTAGAAAAATGTAACTTTAGTAGCTTCTCTTGCAACTCTAAAGCATGCCAAAACTTCTACAAGTCATTCACAACTGATCAAAGTAAAGGGAATAAGCATCAATGAAGTGCTCAGGCACAAATGGGACAATTATAATGCAGGGCCTCCCCACATAGCTCAGGGAACATCTAGGAAGGAGAGACAAAGGGTTTTTAAGAGCTAAAGTCTGAGCAGGGTCAGAGTGAACAGTGTCTTTGGACATAACAGGGCTGACTGTTGCTGCTTTCATGAATCCGCAGCAACTGTGATGTCTACAGAAGGCTTACACAAGATCAAGCCAGTCAACATTTTAGCATGAAAAAGGGAGGGGTTCTTAAGTCCCCAGGTCCCCACCCCTAGCTACGGAGCTACTGACAAAGTGGTGTTATGGTAGAGTTAAAGAGTGATAGCTCTGAAGGTAGGGAGACAGTATTCTTTAAGGTTGCAGTCCCTAGCAGGTTAACTATGCTCCAGCAGATGGCCCCACACACAGCAGTTTATGGGCAGCTAAATTAGATTTGGTCATTTTTTAAAAAGTATGAAAAGTTGGGAGAGAGTGGAGGGTGGATTTGGAAAAGTATGGAGGATGACTGGCACAATACATTTTATGTATGTAGAAAATTTCCAAGGAATAATAGTTATATACTATTTTAAAACATTCATGTAATATAGACAGAAAGGGGGTTCACAAAGCCCTATCCCTTCTTGAAAAGCTACTATCAACTGATCATTGCACACACTAGCAGGCTAAGTGGGCTCAGTAGGTTTAAAAACAAACACAAACAAAAAAATAGTACATGAAGTTGGAAGGTAAAAGTGGTGATGTGGGATACAGGGAAAGTTCATATAGAGGGGGAAATTTGCTCCAAACATTATATGCATAGAAAAAACTATGAAACAATAAAAAAGAAAAACTAGTACAATAGAAATTACAAACTCAAACTCTTTCTTTTTGGAGACAGATCTTGTTTAGCCCAGTTTGGCCTCAAACTCAGTGAGTACCTGAGACTGGCCTTGAGTTCCTAATCCTACTGCCTCTACTTCCTTAGTGCTTTAGGCATGCAGTATCGTAATCAGTTCAAAATTTTTGCATTTACTTATTTTTCCTTCAGGTTTTCAGTTACTTACCTGGTGCAAATGATGGAAAGTTAGTAAATCCAGGAAGATTCAACAGATTTACAGGCTGTGTTGGAAAGCTGAAAGGACAAAATAAATTGGGAGAAGAGGGGTGTGATGCACTACTGCCTCTTTCTTTGCTTCTAGTTTTTTCTGGATGTTGACTTTGTTGACGCATAAGTTCAGTTAGCATTTGTTTTAACCTACAAAAAGGTAAACCAGTAATTTTAAAAGTCAGTTAAAAGTACCAGCAACAAAAAAGGTCGACTTTAAAGGTCAAACAAAAATCAATATAATAGTACCATCAACAAACTAAATTAAAAAACAATACACGTAAGAAATGACTGAACAACACTCAGGATAGCCAGGCTACTCTGATCCTACAACAAGTATCTGCTTGCTCTGCTGGTCTAATTCAATAAATTAGCTGTTGGAACAAGTACTGAGCTTAGTACTAACAGACATGGGTATAAATGTCAGAACCTAAATTTGCTGTGGTATAATTTATATACTTTACCCAACATTAAGTATATAATTTAATACCAATCTTATAAATAAATCTCAGGCCCACAGTACAGATCATGGCTTATAAGTTTCAGACAATAGACTGAGAGCAGTTTGGCTCAAGTCTTTCTCTCCTTGAAGATAAGTGTAAAACTCTTTCATTTTAGCACTACTATACAGTAGCAATACTTGTGATCAAGCAGATTACCTCTGAACGTTATTCTGTTGCCACGTTAGTTGTGTGTAGCACTGGTTCAGCTGATGCATTATAAGGTGTACCTGAGGAGATGCCACATTGCTTGGCATAACACTGTAAGGACCTGTTAGAAGAGTTTGCAGCAAACAAGATAAAGTCTGTTGGAAGAAAATTTTGGCAACAGTTAACCAATATCTTGAAGAAAATGTGTACTGTTTTAAAACTATGTAAATTAAAAGAATATATTTCAAAGATACAATTTACCTGCTGGTCTTGCATCAAAGTCTGACAAATATTGACACTGAAATCAAGTTGTTTCTTTAACTGATTAATTTGTTCTTGCCACTGCTCTTTCTCTTCTATGTAAGAGAGCTCTGACACCCATCGAAGGTTTTCTTGTCGTTGCATACTGATATTCTGTTGCCTTGTCTTGGCTAAAGGACGATAATTTCCATCTGCTGACACAGGGCGATTATTCTTCCACCTAATGGAGAATTTAGAGCCTTAAGTCATCACATGTGATAATTTAAATTTTAAAATACGGTAACAAACATCAAATCCTATTCAACAGACTAGATTTCTTTCATCATCATCAAACAAGAAAAAAAGGAAAAAAAAAAGTCAGACTTCCAACTCATCCAATTATTCTCTAATTGCTTTCTAGTTTTTCTCATTTGTATTCTTACACTATAATCTAACTATATTCTACAAAATAAAAACAATCTTTTGACTAGAGCAGTTTTTTATTCTTCAAGGTTTACTTCATCAAGTAGCAATATTATATTTAGTTAACATTTATTCACTAAGTTTTATGACTACTAGAAGTAACAATGCAGACCAGAGACGGGAGAACACTTGCTACCAATACTGATAACCTGAGTTCAATCCCAGAGACCCACAGCAGAAAGAGAGAATCTACCCCTGCAAGGTGTGCTTGTACCTTCATTTGTACACTATGACACAAATGCATATACAAAAACATGCACACACACACAAATATAATTAAAAAACAAACCATATATAACAATTAGTATTGCTTCCTGCTGTTTTTGCTTTGCTTTGTTTTAAAGACAGGGTCTCACTACAATGTTCTGGTCTCAAGTGATCCTTTCAAGCAACAACCAAGTCGGGCGGTGGGTGGTGGCACATGTCTTTAATTCCAGCGCTTGGGAGGCAAAGGCAAGCTGATCTCTGTGAGGTCAGCCTGATCTACAAAAGCTAGTTCCAGGTAGACAAAGAAACCCTCTCTTGGAAAAAAAAAAAAAGAAAAGAAAAAAGAAAAAGAAAGATTCAAGCAGCAGCCAAGACTTTTAGGATATACCACTGCTGCAGTAATACAATTAGTTTATTAACATAACTTTGGTCAAGGTGGGATCTATTGTAGCAACATCTTTATGTTAAAAATGAAATATGAGAATCTAGTTTAAGAACTACCCAGTGTTCTGTGTGCCCCCCCCTAAAATTTTAGAATCTCCCGAGCGGCAGATTCTCTTTTTAGAGTAAGCCCCTTTTATCCAAGCCAAAACTTATAACAAAGATACAATCCTTAGAAAGCCCTTCGGGGGGAGAGAGGGGTGTCTCCAGAAAAACCAACTATGTCACTAAAGAGCAGTTACTTCCAGACCCACCCACTGACCTTTAGGGGAGGAAATGGAACCAGAGATTGAGTCTGATTATCAACGGCCTATTTATTTAGTCAACCATGGCTACATAAAGAAACTTACTTCCATAAAATCTCTTTAATAATGACTTCAAAGAATATCAAGGGTGGTGACCAATGAAAGTGCTTATATCCAAGGCATGGAAGCGCTCCACACTTTCTCACTCTAGACTCATTCCTCATAACTATTCCACAAAGATCAAAACTTCAGAATAAACTGGTAATGTGATTTCCTGAGTTGTAGAAAATTATTAAATCTAAAGACAGACTGGGAAAACTCACTTTAATCAACACAGGAGAATACAGTTAAGTTGGGCACTTACACTGAAAAAAAATATGCTTATAGGACTAATCTGTGAGATCTGCATTACCTTTGAGTAGTTGGTACCATTACTGAACCAAAATTCAAGGTACTTGATTAGTAAGTTGATGTGAACCACAGAATTTTTGGTACCATAAAAACCTGAAATACTTAAATTCAAATAAAATTTTAACACTGAAACTAACCTATTTTTAGTTTCCTTTACATTATAAGAACTTTGATTCATACTAGGGTGATAACTAGGAAAGTTATCATTGGAACTGGCATCTTGCTCTTCTTCTTCTTCTTCATCTGTCCGAACAATTCCTTCTGAAAGATAACCATCTTCATCTCCTTCTTCATCTAATGCACACTGAGTAGAACCTCCCCAAGTTGCCATTGTTCTAGGGATAATGAGACATAAAATAGGCTTCATTATGGAGATTAGCTAGATATTTTAAGAGTTACAATGCTCAAGATATATATATAAACACATACAAAAATTATAATAATTAAAAAAATTATAATAATTCTGTGAGATGCTATCTTCTGTTGCTGTCATACAAAATGTGTAGCTTGCCTTCCACAAGAAAATATTTCATAGAAATTAAAATAATCATCACCTCTGGAAATTTTTTCCTAATCTAAACTTCCCTCAGCCATTCCCTAGGTGCTACCTAACAGAGCTTTCTGCAATACTGGTAACGATCTATATGGGTGCTGCCCTATGCAGTAGATATAGATACATATGAATACTAAGCACTTAAAATTCTACCCATGTGTCTAGAGAGAAAATGAACTAACTTTAACTTACTTTAAATAGCCACCATATCTACTGGTATATTAAAACACACAACCCTAGACCTAGACATGCTAAACTGTCTCCTTTCACAATCCCTTTCCATCCAAGAAATTTTTGCATGACCTGAGTATAAAGATGGATCAAATAGGTATGCAATCTAAACATCTTCTGATAATCAAAGAAATTTATTTAAAAAAATTCTTTGGCATATATAAGCACAATCTTATCATTTATTAAAAAATACTAAGGGGATGATATACTTGTTTATTTTTATACAAATAATTAAATCTTGGCTAAGTGGTGGGGGCACGCACCTTTAATTCCAGCACTTGGGAGGCAGAGATAAGTGGATCTCTGAATTTGACCAGTTTGGTCTACAGAGTGAGTTTCAGGACAGCTAGGGCTTCACAGAGAAACCCTGTGTCAAAAAGGAAAAAGAAAAGAGAGAGGAGAGAGGAGAAAGGAGAGAGGGGAGAGAGAGAGAGAGAGAGAGAGAGAGAGAGAGAGAGAGAGAGAGAGAGAGAGAGAGATCTTTGAGGGACTAGAGAGATGGCTCAGCAGTTAAGAGCACTTGCTGTTCTTTCATGGAACCTCAGTTTACTCTTCTGCATCCACAGAAGACAAGCTTACAACCATCTACAACTATAGCTCTAAGGAGATTCAATGGCTATAGCCTCCACAGGCTTACGTGCTGGCATATACATACTCCTATACATACACATACATAATTGAAAAATAAAATAGAAATTAATTAAAATGGTAGGAATATTTGAGACTGAAGTACACAGAACATCTTTATTGTTTTTCAGTTCATCAATAAATACTTTGAGCTCATAATTTTAAATGCTTAGAATTCTACTTTGCATAAGTGAGTAATACAAAACTACAGGAGGATTTTTAAGATAATCTTGGAAAATATTGGAAAATCTATCCTAATCAAGCCAAAATTCATTTTTTTTAAGTTCAAAAGTCAGCAACTCAAAGTAAAATTTTTTATATTAAACAATAGAACAAAAAATAATGCAAAGAAAGACTAAATTTGATGCTAACAGGATAAGATCTGATAAAAAATTAAATGTTTTCATAACTAGACTTGTTAAAAGTGGAAGACTTTGTATGTGCAGTAAAAAACCAGCAATTTGTACCACACAAATGTTTGAGGCAGTCTTTGTCAACATGTTGGGGTGGCCTTGTAGGCAGTACATAATGCACATGTATGTTTCTTAAAGCCAAGGCTATAGTTAAATCACATGCTGCAACACAGGTTGGCAACACTGGAAACACCTTGGATTCACTTTGCATTTAATTCTGAATATATTTTTGGCTGAATATATTATTAATAATAAATTGATTCTGAAATATATTTTGTATGATTGAAATAACCAAAAAATTTTGCAAGTCCTGCCTCCACTCAGCTGCATTCAGTAACATGAACCCATAGGAGGGGTCACAAGCCACAGGTTAAGAAATGAGTCTCTACACCAGTGATTCTGAAACCAGATGCTCATCAAAAATATCTCAAGACTTCTGTGAAAGAGCAAATGCTCTGCCAGAAGAGAACAGAATATGATGTAAATCAAATGTACATTGAGACTTTACAAGTATGAAAGCTCCTAAGAAGAGAGCATGCGAAACATTCTGGAAATGTCATCGGATAAGACTGCAACCTATCTAGGTTTCAAAATTTTAGATTAAATACTACTATATAGCTATTATCTTACAAATAACTAATTCTTTTACAAATTTTCCAAATGTGGACCCTTCAAATTTATTTCTAAAAATTTAATGTTTTATATAAAAATACTTTATGATTATTCTCAGGAACCTTACAAATGTTAGATACACAATTTAAAATAAAAAATATTTCAGCAGGAAGGTGGTGGTGCACAACTTTAATTCTAGCACTCAGGAGGCAGAAGCAGGAGGATCTCTGTGCGTTCGAGGCCAGTCTGGTCTACAAGACCTAGTTCCAGGAAAGGCTCCAAAGCTAGAGAAACCCTGTCTAGAAAAATCAACAATAACAACAACAACAACAAATAAATAAATAAATAATATTTCAACTGGGCCTGATGGAACTTGCCTATAATCTCAGCCCTGAGGTGGAGGCAAGAAGCAAGTTCAAGGTTATTTTGAGCTCCACAGTAGTTCAAGGCCAGTCTTTGTTACCTGAAACTATGCCACAAAACAATATATCATCCTAGTCTGAAAAACAACACCACAAAACACATATTTTTCATTTTATAATGAAATTTTATAAAGTATAAAACTTTGCAAAGAAAGTAAAATTTGAAAGATCATCCTGCAGCAGTGGTGCAGACAGACCTTTGAGAGTTCAAAGTCAGCCAGAGCTGCAAAACTGAGAAACCCTGTCTGGGAAAAACAAAACAAAACAACAAACAAACAAAAGATCTGTACCACCATTTGATCAAATACTGTAAAATACCATAGTAACTGAAATAGAAAAGGAAGCTGCAGAACAGAAAATGGCTGGCTGGAATGAGTCCTTAGTCACATATGGAAAAATAGCCAGTCAATACAGTTGACTTGTACTGTGTTGTGGAGAAAAATGAGTCTGCCTTACTTTTAAGTTCTGAGTAAATGGTATTTTAAAAATATATTTTAAATAGCTTTCTTACTTTTCTGTTCTGCTTTGCTGAGGGGTACACAGATTCTCAGATCCATCACTTCTCAATGATAACGATACAGCCACTGGAGAAGAAGTCTCTGTTAGACCTTGCCTCCTCTGATGTTCAGCCATGAGAGCTTCAAGTTGCTTCCTTCTCTGTCGTAGCTCTTCCCTTAACATTTCATGTCTTCGCATGTCTGACCACAACTATTATTTTAAAAATCAGAGTCAAGTAAATATTTGGATTTGTTGAAGCCTTAAAGAATAGAAGTCTTAATGATATTGTCAGTACAACAATAATCTATTGCCAATGTTTCCACTTTCATTCTACGATATCCATGTAGGGAACCAGAGAAATCACTCAAGTTAAGAATGTATACTGCTCTTGCAAATTCTTGGATCTGAATTTAGTTCCCAGCACCATTATCAAGTGGCCCACAACTGCCCCTAACTCTAGATCCCAGGGATACCTGACACCTCTGACCTCCAAGGACATCTACACTCACTTGTACAAACATATCCCCCAACAACCGGCACACAATTAAAAACACTAAAGCTAAAATCTTTTAAAGATGTTCATAAGGGTTAAATAGTATTTTAGGGATAAGATAAAGGCAGTCATCAATTGTTTGGGAAACTAAGAAATACTCATGAACTATTTGGGAAAAGCTATGATATTTTTCTACAAATCAAATATAAATGAAATACTCAATAGGCCCTTCTAACTAAAATGATTTGTATTTGCTATAACTGTTCCTCATATTTGCTAATAAAGATTTGACTATTTTAAAACAATACCAGCATAATTTGGGGTAAGATTTATTCCCCAACTAAAAGAGACACAGAAAATATACTTCACATATATCACCCATTCAATAGGTCAAAGGCCCCAAAGACCCATCCCAAGAGCAGCTTTTTCCCTCATCCTTCCCCCCCCCCCAAAAAAAAAACTATTTTACAGATTTGGGAGTTAGGATCCAATTGAGGAACAATACAGTAGGACTGGACCATACCTCATTATCCACTACTGAAGAATCTTCAGGCTCAATAACAGATTTGCTTGTGCTGGTCTCATTTTCATTAACAGTTGGGGTTGAAGTAATAGCTGGGAAATACTTTTTGGTGGGACCACTACTCATACTAGTGGCTGATAGCTAAATGAACAACAACAAAAACAAAACAAATGTATATGTATATACATATGCATATATATAAAACAAATATTACTATAAAGTACTAAAATAACTGAATTTATCTCATAGTTATTTTACTTCTCTAGAGCTCTAGTGCCATATTAATCTGATACTGAGACTACAATCACCACCATGATCCAAAGACAACAGAGGAGAACAAAGATGATAACAGGCTAAAGGTGATGAGGAGTACATCAGGAACAGTAAAAACAATAGGAGGCAAATACTAGGAAGGGGGTTTTACACTAAACCCAACCTTGGCACATACTCCTCTGGATATTATTTATACTGGGGATAAAAGACAAAAGGATTAGAAAAAATAGAAAAAGTACAAACTTAGAAAATATTTGTATTAAAAACATAATTTGATGTTCTTTTTTCAAAAACAAAATATGGGGCTAGAGAGATGGCTGAGAGGTTAAGAGCACTGGCTCCTCTTCCAGAGGACCAAGGGTCAATTCCCAGCACCCAGGTGGCAGATCATAACTGTCTGTAAGTCCAGTTCCAGGGGTCCTAACACCTTCACACCAATGCATATAAAAATATAGTTAAATAAATTATTTTAAAAAGCCCAATTCCAAAATAGAAGCAATCACTTGATTCCCATGTACTACCTTTCAAAGTAGAAACATAACCAAACCCATTTCATTATTAGTTCACTCATCTCAGCACTCAGAAAACTAGCGGTAAAGACAGACTTTAAACAGACATTAGGTTTAAACATTTTTCAAGCACACTGAAAGAAATAAATTTACAATTACCTGAAGGTCGGGGCATGCCTTTTGCACAGCTTGAATTTTCTCTTGAATTTCAATCAATTTCTTTCTTTCCTCCTGCAACTGTTTCAGCTCTCTCTGTTGCTGCTGTAGTTTAGCCTCATAAAATTTCTCTCTATAATTAAAGTGACATTATCTGTGAACTTCAATAAAATTATACGAAGCAAAAAACAACACAGTAAGACCCTTTCTAAATAAGTGGCTCTGAACTTTTTTTTTATGAAAGTCAAAAGCTTCCTATACCTTGTTTTTTCATTTACTCCAGTGTCTTTTTGTGTTTTATTAGAATTTTCCCTTGCATTATTTGAATTTTGTTTGGTATCTTCTGCTGCTGCATAGAAATCACCCAAATTTGATGTATTGGCAGAGACACTCACTGGAGCTGCGTCATCATCCTAAAACAGCACAATCATACAAAATTATTTGGAAATCCAAAGAAATTATCAAATTTATACTTTACACAATTTACTAGGCTATAAAACAATTAATACCACAGAGGTATTATACTCTTATAATACTTTTACAGAAAACCAAAGTGTATCTTTTATCAATGATAAATCAAGTGCTAAGACTAAAATGAGCCCATTAAAAATTTTTATTTGCAGTTCTGGGTATTGAATGTTTTATATGCCCAAGGTCCTAAAATGCCCATCTATTGCCATGTACTGTCTTGCAAGGCCTTATAACAAACAGTCAGAATGTGGACCCTTAACTCCTCCAAAATGTAAACTAAATGAGTTTTTTTTCCTTAAAAAGTTACCTAACTTCAGATATTTCATCAGTGCTATGAATTAAGAAACTTTTACAAATTAACTAGCTATTTCTTATTTTGGTGAAATAATGGGCTGCTATCAAAGAGCTCTGTGACAAATATAAAAAGCTAAAATAATTACTATGGAGCAGGAAACGATATTAACGTTATTTTACGATATCAAATGATATTTTAGGATTCAACCTTTATATTGTTGCAAATAATCCATGCCCACTATCTGTTTAAAAATTGCCCTCTTACTCATTTCTGTCTTTAATTTGTCAAACAAGTACCAATAGTTATGATACAATGAAAAAAATGAGATGGACATGATGGCTCATTCCTGTAATTCCAGTACTGTATTCAAGAGGCTAACAAAAGAAGAGGATCTCCATGAGTTAGAAGACCAGTTAGGGTTATCCACAGTGAACTTCTGGCCAGCCCAAGATACAGAATGAGACCTCTCTCTCTCTCCTCTCTCTCTCTCTCTCTCTCTCTCTCTCTCTCTCTCTCTCTCTCTCTCTCTCTCTTCAGAAAAAAAAGGACATCCTATCTAAAATCTATAGTGATTACTCAAAAAACAAAGTTTTTTTTTAATCTGACTAGCAGTAGATTTTTTTTCTTTTGTTGAACTAATGCACAGATTAATAGGGAGTTGAAAATGACCTCGTGCATTTTCTTGAAAATATTTAACTTATTTATATTCCATGCTTTCTCTGAAGATTACATCTGAAATTTAACCTTTGGAAACAATATTCTAATAAAATCATAACAAACTGATTCTTATTAATCATAGAACTATGAACTCTGAAATAACAATTCAATTCGTCTTGTATCAATCAAAAGACTAACCTAGCCCAATGAGCATAGAAGAGGACAATGGCAAGAACCAGGCTATAACTTAAGAAATAAAGAAGCTGAAAATGAAGTATTTTCATAAAATAGTACATGGAAAAAAATAAAATATGAGTTCTAATTCAAAACAAAGCTTATTTCTCATACTTCAGTTTTCCTATGTACTATTTTGTGATCTTAAAGGAGTAGTTCTCAACCTTCCTAATGATGTGACCCTTTAATACAGTTCTTCATGTCGTGGTGACCCCCCAGCCATACAATTATTTTCATTGTTATTTCATAACTGTAACTTTGCTACTGCTATGAATCATAATGTAAAGATCTGATATGTAGGATATCTGATATATGACTCCTGTAAAGGGGTCATTCAATCCTCAAAGTGGTCACAACCCACAGTTTGAGAACCACTGTCTTAAAAGAATAATGGGAAATTAATAGAAAACAACAATTAGCAAATATGAGTTCTTACAAATATGTAAAAATATTCAGGATAACCTAGCTTATTGCTTTATTTGTTTCCAAAGCTGTTTCATGCATTTCAAAAAGTAAAGTAGGAATTCAGAAAGATGCCCACCCATTCTTTCTATTAATTTCAATATTCATATGCAACCAATGTCATTAGCTTAGGTGCTCTTCCCAATACTCTTCAAATATGACCAAATAAATCACATCTCAAAAGGTGTTCTTCTAAGTTATGCACGTTTTACATGCCTAAGTTTACTTGTATGCTTGTACATGTTTATGCACTTTCTTCAACAGCTTTTGTTCTAATAGGAATAATTTAGAAAAAAACCAAAAGTCATTACCAATAATGTGTAAACAAGTTATAGTATACCAATATAATAAAAACGTAATCAAAGGTCTGGAGACATGAACTCACTTTGCTTAGAATATCAATTAGCAGTAATTCTGGAGAGCAATTAGAAATTGTCCATTCAAATGAAAATGTATGGTAATACATGGCAATGGAAAGAAATAACAAATAAAAAGAAAACAAAGAAATAATTTCACAAGTTAAACCATTTTTGTTACTCTAGAAAAATCTTACCTACCACAGGAAACTGTAAAATACTCAGTAGATCTTTTGGACCACATTAGATAATAAAGAAGGGTTAGTATTTACATGTGCATATGTATAAATTATTTTCAAAATCATGTATTAATAATTGAACTTTACTAACATACTAACATTTGGATTTTCTTTTCTTTTTATTTTTTTACATCAAGTAGGTTAAGATCTCAGGCTCTGCAATAGGCAATGTAAATTCTGGCAGTCATAATTATGTAACATTGGGCAATTAACACTTTTTCAATCTGCTTAATATCTACCTCATGATGATGCTATGGACCTATACTGGTACACAGTCATGCTCTTGGGTTTTTATATACAGATGGCTGCACTCTCACTCTAAGTTGTAAAAGCGTTATTACAACAAAATTTACCTACTCTAATCCCTCTTCCCATTTTTTTTCCCAAGACAGTCTTTTGTGCCCAAAGCAGAACTCCAACTTAGATTCAGCCAAGGATAACCTTGAACTCCTCCTTGAATTGCCTCCATTTCCCAAGTGATAGGACTACAGATGTGCACCATCATGTTAGGCTCAATTTCTCAACTTTACCAGGAAGAGTTTGCAAATATCTGATATATAGCAATTAAGCCACTAAACCTTTAATAGTAACACCTAAGACACAAATACAGGGCGGGGGATGAAACTTTTGGTGGTAACATGCTTGCTTAGTTATGTAAGGGGTCTCAATTCAATATACAAAATGGAAAGAAAAGGAGTTATACCAACATAATCATCAAACATATACAAAAATTTCATCTTATATGACTATACTATTTAAACAAGTAACTTACCTGGACCATAGCAACAAGATCTTGGAGCTGTTTAAGTTTCTCTTTTGCAGCCATGAGTCTACTTATCTTCTGTTCAAATTCTTCATCTTCTGGTGCCTCACCAACCAGACTGCTCCTATGGCTAGATAATGAAGCCCCACTAACTCCTTCCTCCTCTACTTCCTCCTCCTCGTCATCTTCACCTTGTGCTACATGCAACCTCTGTTCTCCTTCTCTATTATATCGACAGTCTGTTAAAAACAAGTATCATTCAAATAAATGATTTTAAAACTTTAAGAGTATAAATCAAAGATAATCTACTTCACTAGAGTAATATGGCAACATTTCTGTGAATATAGGAAATCATACCTAATGGAGGCATGTTTAGAGCTCTGATGTTGGCAGCAGATCTGTTGTTAATTTCACAGTTAGAATTAACTGATCTCCCATCTCTATTATTAGAAACACACTGTGTATTACTGTTACTATTCACTTCATTCCAGGTGGAAGCTACCTGTGGGTTCCTGAAAGAAATTAATGCCCAGTTATTTAAAACAACAAAAATAAAAATTCAAAAAAAATCTACCTATGTAGAGCTATAATAAACTAGTTTCAAGCAAAGAACAGCATTAACTAAACCATTTTAGATCAAATTCTTAATAATAGACTCCTATTTTTCATTAACTTTTCCAAAAACTTAGAAGTTTATGAATAAAAGCATGTGAAAACTCAAAATATACCTAAAGTATAGCAGTAGGAAAAGAAAATGCTCAATTTTATACTTTTTAAATTTACTTGCATTCAGTAACAAATAGAAATTTTACTAAATTACTGCCTTCAATATTTCCTTTCTTTTCTTTATAGGGTAAGAATGATTATTACACTAACAGTTAACTTACAAGGAAAAAGCTTAAATAAGAAGGAAACAATATTTCACTGATGTATCCCTCCATCCCAGCCCCCAAACAAGCATTAAGTTCAGATGAATACATTGGGAAAAAGAAACTTAAATGCTGTCACCTAATGTTAGTAACAGGTTCAGAATTTTCATGCTCAGAATCATAGTCTGACTCTTCAGTTTCTTCATCTTTTGTATTTTCATTTACAGCATCTGTCATCATATCCGATGTTTGTTCATAATAATGAACTAGTTCTCTCAATTCATTCAATCTCTTTTGAACTTCATTTAACTTCCTGATTAAAAAAATATAACACCATTTTAGAAAAAAATACACTATTTTCACTTAATAGCAGTTGGCACATATACCCACAAATATAGATAGACCAAGTTAAGTATTCAGGACACCTGTCGATTTTTAAAAATACAGTTTCAGCTGTACCTGTTGGCACATGCCTTTCATCCCAACACTCAAGAGACAGAGGCAAGTACAACTCTGTTAAGTTCAAGGCCACCCTGGTCTATGTAGTGAGTTCCAGGCCAGTCAAGGCTGGCTATATAGTGAGACCCTATCTCAAAACAGACAAATGAACAGAAACAAAAGGTAAAACAAAACAAGCATAACCCCAAAGCATGAACTGAAATGTCATATACATCGTCCCTGTTTTGGAGTTGAAGAAGCAGAAGCTTTCCAAGTGTTCTGCTCACACTGACACAGTCTTGTATAAAACATCATTTCAAGGTCTTACTCTTTGAATATTAAAACATTTTACATAGAGTTCTTGGTATTTCTAACTCTTTTACTAAAAAAATGATCAATTAATAGCAGTCTACAGAAACTACCTACGCTATCTTATTTCTTTTAGTCAACCAATAAGATTAATATATATTACATTCCCTCCTTTTTCCACTATATATCTGAAGAATGCTTATCTTAATAACTTCAGTTTCTTACAAATTTTCGAAAGTTTAAAAATCCTCATTATTTAATTCTAATTACTTAATATTTGTGAAGAATGATTGTAAAAAGTATTTTACTGTAGTTTTTCAGCTGGATTTAGATGACCTTCATTTTCACTCTCATTCTGAGAAACCAGAGAAGTCGCAGGACAAGGAACAGAGGATATAAGGCTATTGGACTCTCCATTGACAACTGGTGCAAAGCCTACAGGAGCAGAGAGAGCTACAGTTGAACTTCTCTTATCCCCACTTCTTTGGAGAGAAGTTGAAGGCACGACTGAAAAAGAGAGAAAGATACACAGTTACCATAAATAAAAATGGTATGAAGCAGCATATTTTCACAGTTTGCATACTTATAAAAAAAACAGAAAATAAAATTCATTCACATCTTAAAATCTGCAGATTTAAATCCTAAAAGTTTATGTATATACACTGGCAGGCCACTTATTAACACAGTTCACAACAAAACGCTTCAAAATACACAAGGAAAAATATTTTTACATCTTCCTTTTAGATAGTCTATCACTTCTGCATTATAGTCACTGAATTAAAATAGAAGGGAGAAAATAAGACAGAAACTGCAATGTATTACAATGCTATATGCTAGAAAAACAACCAAAAGAACAATAGCATAAACTTGTCTCACGTTAAGTTAAATGGTATCACTATGTATGACATACAGAACACAAAAGGCCAATCCTGGCAGGTAAATAATAAAGACTATGTATTTTTCTACCTCCTACTATTTCAAAAGTACTGTCATTTATCTTTTTCTCAGTGTGACTATCAGTGCTTCCTTCTCATTTTAACGCCACAATTATCACAGCTAGTTCCTAAGATCTCTTTTTACACTATTCTTTAACCACTGTTCCTGTAACTACTGCTCTTACACTGTTTTCTAGAAGGAGGAGTGGTCTTTTAGTCAGTTGTCAGTCGGCAAAGTATAACATTCTTTGTATATAAAACTGACCCAAGGCCATAATCATACCTTACAAATTTTTTTCCTTAGTTGCCTTCCTCTGTTCATAAAATAACTGATATTATCCTCTACAGGAAAAGGAGGGTAGCTGAGATCAAGAGGTGGGAGATAAGTGTTTCAGGGCAGAAATAGTAAGGTTCCTTTGAAAGTGGTAGAGAATCAGGAAATACATGAAGAATAAAGAACTACTCCTCCAAGCTGGATGTAGCAGTGCAAACATAGAGTCCAAGCCCTTGGGGAGACTGATGCAAGAGTGTTGCACATTTGAAGTGAGCCTTAGCTCCAATATAAACCTTGTCTCGAAACACAAAAAATACCACAAGAGGACATATGATTCTGTTATTTTGAATGACTTACTTATATTTTAAGTAAATATGTACCTGCATGAATTATGTGCATCACATGCATGCAAGTGCCCATAAAAACCAGATGCATAGAATCCCCTGGAACTGAAGTGGCGGGCAGTTGTAAGCTACCTAATGTGGGTCATGGGAACCAAACCTGGGTTCTCTGCAAAAGCAATAAGTGCTTTTAGCTGCTGAGCCAACTTTCCAGCCCAAGAATGGGGATTCTAAAAATGGTGTTCTTATCCACTATTAACTTCTTATTCTGATAACAACTGGAATGTTATAATAATAATGGTCAGTTGAGTTACCCCAGGTGATTTCAATTTCTAGCAATTAAGCTTCTAATACTAAGGGGCAGGAACTAGGATTGAGAAAAGCTTTTAGTAAAATGATAAAGACTAGAAACTAGATCTGAATTATTCAAACTTCTTTCTTTCTGTAGACTTAGCATCTATTTGGCTCTTTATCACATATTGGCTTATTAAGAGCTTTTCATATTCAAGTTTCTTCCTCAAAAATTATAATTTTTGTATAACTGTATTTGTTACCTTATCAAAGAGTTACTAAGTGACTGTTCTGTGCCAGCATATATACTTATATGCCCTTTACTTAACACTGCTGAATCAGATTTACTCACATGATGAATTGTTCAGATGCTGGTCTCGAAGCGTATGGAGTTCTCCAAGTAATTTGTCCATTTTCTGTTTCTTTTCCTGTAGTACTCTCATTTTACTAAAAAGCTGAACTTTCTCATCAGGTAAATGTTCGGAAACTGAGGGATTTCTGCTCTGAGAAATTTCTCTAGTTAATGAAAGGCTTTCTGCCTGTCTTCTGTTGTCTGGAACAGTGGGAGGCTTAGTTTAAAAAAGAAAAAGATCATTTGAGGTGAAGGTAATAAAAAGCCGCATTTTAATGTGTGTTAACATCTACCATTTCCTATTTTGCTATTAACACTCTTATCCCAATCTCCTGAGTTTCTGAGAGCTTCTTTAAATAGGGTATGGCAGAGCTCAGCAGAAGAACTTACTAATTTTTGCTATGTAACTGTACAAAATGGTTGGTCATACTCATTTTCTTAGTGGGCAAGACAAGAGTGGTTTCACCTTCAATCATACATCTTTTCCTGGTGTGAAGGCAATGGCTTACCAATTCTTATCCAAATTCCACACTAAAAGTTCACACAGGCATCATTATTTATTTTACAAATTCATAAAACTGAAATATTTATTATTTCTAAAACTGTTCTTGATAGACGTGAACACAAACCATTATCCTAACGCTTTAAGAGGTTAGCACAGAAAGAGAAAATTTAAGGTCAGCTTGTCTTGCTTCAATACCAAATCAAACTAAAATTCTACCTCTCCCTGAAAAAAAAAACTTTCTTAAAACTTTTAGATAAAATAATGCAAGGACATAGACTTAAAACTAACTTTAAGCCGGACGATAGTGGCGCACGCCTTTAATCCCAGCACTCGGGAGGCAGCGGAAGGCGGATCTCTGTGAGTTCGAGACCAGCCTGGTCTACAGAGCTAGTTCTAGGACAGGCTCCCAAAGCCAGAGAAACCCTGTCTCAAAAAACTTAAAAAAAAAAAAAAAACAAAACTACCTTTAAGTCTCTTTCTTGTTTTTAGCTTTTTGTTTCCTTCATGCAGTAGGTAGTTCTGGTTGTCTTAGAACTCACTACGTAGACCAACTAGGCTGATCTTGCATTCAGACATTCACCTGACTCTCCTTCCCAGTGCTGGGATTAAAGGTGTGTCACTATAACTGTCCTAACTTTAAGTCTTAATGGTTATAACCACCTAGTGCTTAAAAGACGTAAAAAGAATGTTTATCTAACAGTCTACACAATGAAAACCTTACTACTCAGTACATTAAAATAGCTTTTCTCATTGGTTAAGAGCACCTGCTGCTCTTGCAGAAGTCCTGAGTTCTGTCCTAGCATGTACATTGAGCAGCTCACAACTACCTGTAACCCCAATTCCAAGGAATCTACACCCTTTTTAGGCCTGTGCATTTACATGCTATACATACATACATTCAGGTACATATACACAAATAAATCTTAACACAGTAGACTCTCCTCTAACCTAGGGTTTCTCAAAGGAGACTCGGTAATAGCAATGGGATCATGTGGAACCCACTCAAATCTTTAGGATAATAATTTTAAAGGAAGAGGGACTTTGTGTATCCATTTTTTAAAAATCAAGCCAGGTGACATTTATGTTTACTAAGGTTTGAGACCCATTGGGTTAATTAATGTATTTAAAAACTTAACTATAGAAACTAATTACCACTAATTAAAGGTGGCACACACCTTTAATCCCAGCACTCAGGTGGTAGAGGCAGGTGGATCTCTGTGAGTTTAAGATCAGCATGGTCTACAAGAACTAGTTCCAGTCTAACTTTTCTCTCCCCATCTCCCCTTACCCCCATCCCACCCCACCCCCAAGATCCCAATTTTCTCCCCGGCAATTTTGTCTACTTCCCATAGCCAAGAGGATAACTATATGTTTTTCCTTGGGTTCACCTTCTTATTTAGTTTCTGTAGGTTCACCAATTGTAGTCTCCGTGACCCTTATTTATGGCTAGAAACCAATTATGAGTGAGTACATCCCATGTTCATCTTTTTGGGTCTGGGATATCTCACTCAGGATAGTGTTTTCTATTTCCATCCATTTGCATGCAAAATTAGAGAAGTCAGTTTTTTACCGCAGCGTAGACTTGGGGAAACAGGAGGATTGGGATAAAGGAAGGCTGGACAGGGGAGCACGGAACCACAATTCTTAGTTAAGGGAACCACTTTAGGGTTGGCAAGAGACTTGACCCTAGAGGGGCTCCCAGGAACCCATGGTGATGTCCCCTGTTAGTCCCTTGGGCAGCTGAGGATAGGCAACCTGAAATGACCCTATCCTATAGCATTACTGACGAATATTTTGCATATCACCATAGAACCTTCATCTGGTGATGGATGGAGATAGAGACAGAGACCCACACTGGAGCGCTGGTCTGAGCTCCCAAGGTCCCAATGAGGAGCGGAAGGAGGGAGAAGATGAGCAAAGAAGTCAGGACCACGAGGGGCACACCCACCCACTGAGACAAGGGGGCTGATCTAGTGGGAGCTCACCAAGGCCAGCTGGACTGTGACTGAAAAAGCTTGGGATAAAACCGGACTCTCTGAACATGGCGAACAATGAGGGCTGATGAGAAGCCAAGGACATTGGCACGGGGTTTTGACCCTACTTCATGCTCTGGCTTTGTGGGAGCCTAACCAGTTTGGTTGTTCACCTTCCCAGACATGAACGGAGGGGGGCGGACCTTGGACTTTCCACAGGGCAGGGAAACCTGACTGCTCTATGGACTGGAGAGGGAGGGGGAGAGGAGTTTGGGGGAGGGGGAGAAGGGTGGAAGGAGGGGGAGGGAAATGGGAGGCTGGGAGGAAGCGGATACTTTTTTTTCCTTTTCTCAATTAAAAAAAAAATCAATAAAATTTTAAAAAATTAAAAAAAAAAAAAGAACTAGTTCCAAGACAGGCTCCAAAGCTACAGAGAAACCTGTCTCAGGAAAAGAAAAAAAAAAAAAAAGGAGGCAAGCAAGAAAGAAAAAGAAATCAATTACCTGAGACTCACGAAGTTGATTATGAAAACGCTGGATCAAATCATTCAGTTCTTCATTTAGTTCAGATGTGATGCTGACTCCAGATAAGCTTCCTGTGGTTTCTGTAACAACTAAAAACAAAATCAAATACTATATTCAACATAAAGAAGCAACAAGCTAAGTATAAAATTTGGACAGGGGGAAGCTCAACCTAACATAATTTGAAAATTATCTTACTTATAGCCAATTATTTTATTAGAAGTTTCCATCTGACGTAAAAATAAAGAGACAACTGCTAAATTGTAGGAAAGTGTTTTCAATCTCAACAAACAAGGCAGGATAGTATACCCAATTTAGTATACTAAATTACAGCTAGGATGGCTCTATTAGTTTCTTTAGACAGAGGGTACAGAGGGCAAATTGGCATCCTGAAAAAAAAACACAGCTAATGCTGACAGGTCTTTACCTCTTCCAAGAAAACCAGACTATATTACAGAAATGGCAAGTTTTTCTACAAAGGACAGACTGAAAACTGTCATGGCTCCCTGGAATCCAGTTGTCTTGCCTACCCATTTCTGCCATTAAAGGACAAAAGTCAGCAATACGTAAATAAGAATGGCAGTGTTCCATAAAGCCATGCCAATTACACTAGAAAACCAGAGGTTTTATCATCCTTATTAAAAACAACCAAAACTCAGCCGGGTGGTGATGACGTATGCCTTTAATCCCAGCACTTGAGAGAAAGAGACAGGTGGATCTCTGTGAGGCCAGCCTGGTCTAGAATGATTTCCAGACAGATACATGGTGAAACCTTGTCTTTCCAACGTTAAAAGAAGCCACAGCTATAAACTGCTTTTTTAAAAAAAATAATATAAAATACAATAATTTTCTGCTGGAAAAAAAAAACAAAACAGATTTCTAGTATTGAAGACTGAAAGAAACCCTTTTCTAGCCTAAACTTGTGAAAAACACCAAAATCACAACTTTCCAGACAGAAAGAAACACACTCTCTCCCCAAAGGCAGGTAGGTGTGCTGTGTTTATGAACACCTAAGAAATGCTAACTCTTGCTTTCATCATTTTCTTCAGTAAAACTTCATAAGCACGGTAGCAAAATTGTTTTAAATTTATTAAGCTAAAATTCTTGTTGATAAAGTATATAAAGTTCAAATTCAATCTCCTGGTTATAGTCTTTTATTGCAATTCATGATAGGATATTTTTGTAAAAAAATTATTTGCATATTTTAACCTAGAATTAAATTGATTTCTACTAAAATTCTGTATAAAGCCTAGCCAAGCCAGAAACTGTCATTTTCTCTATAAAGCCTTAAGCAGTAGCCTACAATGCTGATGATCAAATGAAATGGTGTAAATTCAAGTACTCAAAAAGATTACAGAAACGAGATTGGGAACTCTGGGAGCCCCACTGCTCCATGAGGTTTGCAGGCAGTTAGTGGGCAGGAGAGAGACTACGGTGCAGGAGTACAGCCAAGAAGGTGAGTGTCCATAATCCTGTCGATAATCCCTCACTCACATTCCTGTGAGTAACTCTTATGAAACTTATGTCACCAAAATAGCAAATAAAAATGGCATAATTATAGTGCTCAAAGATAAACAAACTATAAGAATTGATGAGAAAACAACTAAGCCAATGGAAGAAATTATTATATCTATCACTTTGTGCCCCAAAATATATACAATTGTTATTTGTCAATTAAAAATAAAGCTAAAAAGAAACCTAAGCCTTATTGAGTTTTGATAAGAAACAATCTTATTTTTATCCTAATGAAAGTTTGAAGACAATAAGACAAAGTACAAAATTAAAAAGCTTAATACTAAGCAATTCAGTCATCATTTAAATGATACACAGCTCTGAGGCAAAGAGGGAAAAAAACATTTTCTGAGTCTCACAAAAACTAAGTATAATAGCAGTTTTAAAAGCTCATATGTAAAAACATGTGTCTAATTGAAATAACAGAACTACTAATACTGACCACTAAAGTTGCTCTATTAATCTGCTACCTTATTAGACTTCTTTTTATATGTTTTTATATTCTCCAGGTGCTAAGGACTAAACCCAGGGCAGACTTAAGCATGCAAAACTGCAGCCCTTCCCACTTTCTTATTTTATGAGATAAAGTCCCACTATGATGTATTGGGGGAGGGGTCTGTATACACACATGTACTTCAGAGGTTGATGATACTGGGTATGGGTATCTTCCTTAGACTCTCTCCATCTTATTTTTGAGACAAGATTACTCACTGAAACCAAAGTTCATCAACTGGCTAGACTACTGAACCCCAGGGATCCTCCTGTCTCTCCCTTCCAGTTCTGGGGTCATAGATGTATACCACTGCACTTGGCTTCTATGTGGTTGCTGAGGATCTAAACTGATGTCCTTATGCTTGTGGGACACACACTTTACCAACTGAGACATCACCCCAGACCCTAAGGATTTTTGATCCTCCTGCCTCAGCCTTCTGCGTGCTGGATTCCAGGTATTATGCCACCAGCTTTATGTTGCAAAGCTGGTTCACATAAGATTTTTTTTTTAAAGTTTCCTAGGAAGGCAAATAAAGAACAGAAATTTTAGCTAAATGATATTTAAAACAATGAAACAAACAAACAGGAACCCCCCAAACTGGAAGCAAGAGCATCAAGAGTCCTATCATTCTGATGTTAAAAAACAGTACTACATACAGGCCTGTCTCTTTTACCTCTTAAAGGTACTCTCTGATGAAAAGGAGAGCGAGCTGTCTGTCTGCACGGTACAGTATGATAGCCAGGAGTTGTTCCTGCAACTTTTTCTGTATAACCAGAGAAAAGCATAGGACAGAGTAAGCCTTGCTTGCAGGTTGCTACACTAGTTAATAACCGAGATCTGATTATATAATAACAGCATTCATTTTGCAATAGTTAACGAGCCTTTCTTAGAAAAATAATATTCTAAAACAGCTGCATACCAGAATCATCCATCACAGCTATAGCTTGCTCTGCTTTATGTTGCAAAGCTAGAAGAGCAGCTTGCCGTCCCTGTAGAGCTCGCAGCTGCTCCTGCTGTTGTAACATTCTTTTTAACAAATCATGTTGTTTCTTCAAATTTTCTGTCTCTTCTAAAGGCTCCTGTTGATGATCTCTGGCCTGAAAAATAAGACCAATAATACTCAATAATACTTATACCTGACTGTTGACATTCATGGTCCTGTTCCATTTGCCAGTGGCAAAGTACAGCAAAGATAATAATTTTGACTGAATACACAACTCTAGTTTTAAAAACTTAGAAAGTTGATATGCCCCACATTAATAATTAGGTAATTTCACAGTGAAAAAACTATGACGAGGAAATTAAAAAAAAAAAAGACTTTACAAAACAGAAGGTTGAAAGTCTATGAAGGCAAAAGGAGCTGCACATATTACAGATAAAAGAATAGGGGAGCCAGTTACAGATTATAGAGAATTAGTGCTCCAAAACATTTTTTTCTAAAACAAAACACTAGGTAACAAAAATTTCTATTCCATACTAGAAATGATTTTTAACATATATAATCAAAACAAATGAGAACATGTATGTGTGTGTCTGAGAGAGAAAGAACACACCAACTTACAACCAAGGTGAAGATTTTCTTTTCCTCTTGCAAATATTTGTTTATTGAATAATATACACTGATCAAACAATGCCACATGTCATTATAAAACATTGGGGGAGGGGGAGGGAAATGGGAGGTGGTGGCGAGGAAGAGACAGAAATCTTTAATAAATAAATAAATTTAAAAAAGGTGAAGATTTTTTAAGTACATTTGTTGATTATCTTATGTAAAAAGGCCTAACTGAAACACATTAAGTACATAAGAAAGCAGAAAACTTTATTTTGTATCAGATATCTTTATTAGTTTTTGACTCTTAAATTATGTCTATTTAGTAGAGTTTGGAGTATTAAAACACCTCGCAACTTCCCCAACACACTAAGTACTTATCGTCCTTCCTATATGCAACAAAACAAATTTAAGCAGAAGAAACTAACAGTGAGACTGGAGAGATGGCTCAGCAGTTACGTGCAATTGCAGCTCTTGAAGAGAACTCAGGTTCTGTTCCCAGCACTCACACAGAGGCTCACAACCATCTTAACTCCAGATCCAAGGGATCTAACACTCACTTTGACCTCTGTGGGCGTCAGATATGCTCAGGATGCCCATATATACATATAGGCAAACACTTAACCATAGAAAATAAATCAATCTTTTAAAAAAAAAAGAATTTTAAAAAGAAGTAATGACCAAGTGGGCTGGTGGCATGACTTAGTGGTAAAGTTCTTGCTTAGGAGGCATAAGGCCCCTTGTGTGTTTAAAAAAAAACAAAAAACATGCATATACAAAATTTAAAACACAACTGAACAAAACTAATCAAAGACAAAAATGTAAAGCTCCCAAATAATAAAATTTAAGCCCAATTATACAAGAAATGTATATTTTAATGGTATTCATCAATATACCATCAAAATATTTGAAAGTTCTATTATTTGATCCATTGACATAAAATATTCCCTTTAATATATTGAGATTTGGTTTTAAATTTGCCACATTAACAAATTTTTGTTGAGATTTTTTAAATGATTTCCCCCTAAAATTACTAAGGCAAGTCGGTGATTTCTTATGATTTCTTATGTAAAAATAAATGCACTGATCTACTTTCACTGGGCACACGTGATTTCTAGAGAAATCACAGGGAAAACAGACAGTTCAAGAAGTTTCCTTCTGGATGACATCCTTCACCAGTGCTACACAAAGCCTCTTCCATCTACCTCCTCCTAAGCAGAACCAGAATTATTGTATATAAGAATGGGTAACCATGACAACATTTTACATTGTGACTTAGAAAAGAAAAAAATATAAGCGAACAAAAAGGCATATAGCCTCCAGTTAGGTACTCAGAGAAAAACTGGAGTTTAGTGGAAGTTAACGACTGCTATCAACATTGATATATATAATGTACATTTCAGATTGGTATTTATAATCAATTACGAAAAAAGTTGAGAAGCTGGGTAGCACATCTCAGTACTTAAGAGGCATAGGCAGGTACACCTCTGTAAGTTCAAGCCAGTGTGGTCTACATAGGACCCTAGCCAAGGTTACATATAGTAAGACCCTTTCTTGAGAAAAAAAAGAGGAGGAGGGGAAGACAAATTGAATTGCTGCCTTATAAGCATAAGAACTTGAGCTAGATCCTGAGAACCTTTATTTTTTAAAAAGGCCAAGCCTGGTGGTTCCCACATGTAAACCCAGCTCTTGGAAGGTGGAGGTAAGCAGATCCCTTGGAACTCATTGGACAACTGCACTAGCCTACTTGGCCCAGTTATAGGCTAGTGAGAGATGCCAGCTCAAAAAAAATGGTGAGAAAGTACCTGAGGACTGATACCCAACGACATCCTCTGACAAAGCATACATGAAGAGCCTCTTAGTTACATAATACAAAATGTTATGTCTATAAAACACACCAAAAAATTAGAACCAGCCTTTGTAGATAGATGTGACTAGAATACCTATTATTTCTTATCAACCTGTAACTCTTAGGGTATTTTCAGCTTCGAATCTAAAGTAAGACCTCAAACCTTTTCCTCTATTCTTCAAACATAATACATTTCAAAAGGCTGCTTAGGAAGGAAGAAACAGAAGGGATTTGGAGAGTGACAGATTCTGTAAGCAGAGAAAAATCAAGTCAGATGGATGGACTTAAGATTTTAATTAAAATCATTTTATGAAATATGTATTAGTAAGACACATTGTGATGACCTTAAGAATCAAGACTAAGGTTGGCAGGATGGCTCAGTGGATTAGAGGGCCTGTCACACTGAGCAGTAAGCCTGATGGCCTGAGTCAATCTTCAGGACCCACACAGTAGAAGGAAAATTGTACTGGTTGTCCTTTGACCTCCACATGCATGTTGTTGTGGTCTACCATAGACATCCACACACAAAATAAAAATTAAAACAAAAACAAGATTAAGGATAGTTGAATTGGAAAAATTTAAGTTTAAGATACAGTAATTTTTATCTGTAAGAATACTTTCTTACGAGACTTAGAAACAAAGGGCCTCTGACGCAGGGGACGTAAGATGTGACCGCCTCGCAGTAAAAGGTACCAAGCCACGTAGCTAACACAAAGATAATGGCCTAATGTAAGAATTAATAAGAAGCCTGAGCTACTAGACCAACCAGTTTATGATTAATGTAAAAAAGAAAAGAAAAGAGAGGGTTTTTGTTACATCGCAGGGGAAAAAGACACTTGGCCAATGTGCTGTAGTGCCCATCAACTGTAAAAAGAAAGATGACAGGTTTTAATGGGTACCTGCTGTAGTTCACATTCATTTTCTCCCTTTCAATACTATTAAATCTAAAGATAACCAGAAACTTTTCTGTTCAGAAGGGAGTACCTTTAGCTTAATGCTTTGTATAATTAAAGACTCCTTTGTATAATTAAAGAATAGCACAAACTGTCAAAGTATTTGCGGTTAAATTTTGTCATTTTAAGCACCAATATATATATTATAAAACTACAAAACAAAATAAAAATTAATGATAACAAGCTAGTAATAAAACATACAAACTTATTCTTGTATACTCTAAACTATTAAAATGGCTTTTGCTCTTGCTAAAAGGACACACATGCTTTTACAAATGCTATTTTATACAAATGTATTGGAAGAGCTACACAAACAGTTTTTATCACTTGAATGCCTTTATACAAATCATGGAAAACTAAAGGAAAGAACATTTAAATCAAACACTAAAGAAGAAAATCTAGCAACATACTAAAATATCAATGAGTAAATCAACTAAACTAGAGGGAGAAAGAGAAAAGGTTTTAAACAGTACACAAATACAACTCAAACTACAAAAAAAGCATTTTTTTCCTTTAAAGACAGAAAATCTAAAAGCTTATACTATTTTCTTTTTCTCTAATGAACTATAATAATAAGACAAAAATTTAATGTATAATTCTAATTCACAAACAATACTATTATAAACAAAAGCAACCCTCATTCGAGGTTTAAGAATGTTTTATATACTCTGAAAACTTCAATAGCAAAAAAGAAATTATGATTCTAATCCTTTATAATTATAAATCAAAGTTAGCCACCATATTTTATCCATGCAGAGGTATATTATAAAGCAAAAAAGAAATAAAAACACTTAGCAAAAGCATTTTACTAAAGCAAATTACAGGATATTAATGGTATTAATAATTTATAGAGTTAAGAGTAACAGCAGTTAACAAAAAAGCAAATAAGGAAGAAATAGAAATAAGAGCTGCTCATTTAAAGACTTCCCAAGTTACCATTGTGAAGTATACCTTTGAGGGAAATCCACGTTTTCGGCTATATTTCCTATCAGGTTTCAGTTCCCTGCCATTCTGAGGAGCTCTGCCACCTTTCCCTTTTGGACTTGTAGTAACGTCAATGTCTGAAACCTGTTCTTGGGAAGCTGAATTCCCTAGTTTGTCCTCAATGCAGGGCCGAATTCTCAGACTAAAAGATGCCTCCTTTATTAAATAGTGTAGCATATTAATTTCTTAACACAAACTCCTGTTTAACATATAAGCCAGCCTTGTAAATAAATGCAAAAATGTCTCATTCCACCTTTTAAAAAATTTAACCCAAACCCACCCCCAAGAGGCAATAAATTTAATTATACTTTTAAGTTTCTGTAAAATAAACAGTTGCTTATTAAATTCAAGCAAGCATTACATCCATGACAAGCTCCAAGTGTGCAAAACTCCTAACGCATATTTCAACATTTATTCTGGTATATAACAATTTACAAAAGGTCATAACTTTACACAATTATGAAGGAAATTCTCATCACAGTTAACACTTTGGATTTGAGAATGTAAATTACAATCAACTATACCATTTCTCATACTTCTCTGTTAAAATCCTTTAACCAGCTGACCCCAACCCTCTGCTTCTGCTGGTATGAAAGGGAGAATTTTTCGCATCACTATGAACAGAAAACAATTTCCCACAACAGAATCCATTTTTCAAAAACTGTTTGGACCAAGTCCCCTGATTATTTCCTTAACACAAAGAAAAAAGTTCAAATTTGCTATCTTAAAAAAGTTTAAACAGGAAAGATAGGGAGGAGAAAAGAAGCAGGTAAATTTTGTTGAGAAGTAATAAAAGGAAACAAACCCTCAAATCCCTAATGCTGAATGGTATTTTGAAATACATTACAAATCAAAGATGCAGGTGCTCATCCTTTCAAAAGCAAAGGCTTACTAACACTAGGTATTTAACAGTTACGAGTCCATAATTACAGTGCTGTTTCCATAGCGCAGGGCTATCACATGCACTTCAGACCATCTGTTAAATAAAATGCTTAAAAGCAAAGCAGTTTTGAAATTTACTACATTTTATGAACTAATCTATCTTACAACCTTTTCTTTAAATTACTACTTTTCCAAGGGAACAAATGTTTTTATTAACTTTATAATCAAAAACCACAATACTTTTTCTTCACTAAGAGTAAATAATAATATTATTCTGTCTTATTAGGTTTTATTTCAACTTTTTATACATCTAGCTTTGCTATAGTACTATACAGGATGTCAAATAAAAAAGAAAAATCTTAGCACATTTGAGATGAGTCCTCACCAGCAAATGAATGTGGAAACTTCTCCAGTTTAACATACTTAGTAATCCTGAGTATCTCTAGTGATAGTAACGGCTCTCAAACCTGCAAGGAATTCTAACTTTGTCAATGCTGCTTAAAATTAGGAAAGCTGTGCTGAGCAAAACCAACTACAGACATTTCTGTACAATGACAGTCAGAATTAACTAGGTTTCCAATTCAAACTTTTAAAACTACTTTTAATGCTACCAATAAAGCTTTCAAACTTCCATGCTTAGCAACTAAATATACCATTAACAATTTGAGGGTTTCTTTCCTGGAATATACTTTTTATTAAAGAATGCCAAAAGCTGTCATCTTGAAAAATGGAGGAAAGCCTTAAATCTTCATTTCCAGAACTTTATTTCCAAAAAGCCGCTTACCGTGGTATCTGAAGCTTCAGACTGCACATCTATGTTTAGCGATGTGCTCTCAGCTACAGAACCAGATCCCACAGCTGAGTCTATAGTCCGAACATCCTCCTCCTCATTTTCTCTAGCCTGAAATATTTTAGTGGTATAAATCATAAAACTATTAAAAAGGGCAATAAAAATGTTATAATGGATGGCACGATTTTTGAAAATATGTTAACTCCTCTGGAGTGGCATCAGAATATTGTCAATATTTGTACATGGTACATTCTAAAAAAACAACATATATCACTTAAAAAGTCAAAAACTTACAAGGATTTTCTGGAGAAATTTCATATATGACTTTTCTTGTTCTTTAAGGTGTTCTATTAGATGAGTAAGGCGCTCAACATTAGCAGATCTTTCATTTTTCTCTACAAGATCTTCTCTCATAGAACTAGCCTTTGTAATATAGTCACGAATTTGAACAAGTCTGCTTACAATCTGCAGGGAAAATATTAAAAAGAAAAGTAAGAATGGCAGTATACAACATATAAAGCCGAGCATAATTAACTTCACAGCAATAGTATTATACGTTTTTATTTCAAATGAAGGTAAATCAAGAATATATCTAGGTCTACCACACATATTTATGTATGTAAAATCTGAATCAAGCTTAGATTTTAAAGATTAAAACAATGGTCAATAAACTTCAATCATCAATTTAAAATTTCAAAATTATTTTAGTTTATATTATCTGAAAATTGGATCTATTATAAACTTTTATTATTGTTGTAGAGATAATTCTGTTTGCTTTTTTGTATCTGTGCAGTTGAGTGCCATGGTGCATGTGGAGGCCAAGGACAACTCCCATGGAGTTGGTGTTCTATTTTATGTGGGTTCAAGGTATTGGATCTTTAGACTTGCAGAATGTAGACAGCAGAGGAAGCCCTAAGTTAGTGAAGTCGTGAGTCAATATGTACAGATCAGAAAGGCACAGCCATGCATAGGACTCCAAGATCTCATACCCATGAAATACTGGCAAAGCCAGTGGTAAAGCTCTCCCCAGGAATCCAAAGTGTGAGTGTTTTATGGTCAACTAATTAGTGTGTACAAGGACTAGCAACTGTGGCTTCTTTTTCCCAGATAGTCACAGCCTGAGCCCACTCACTTATGGAGACCGCCTATCAAGACTAGTTAACAAAGCTCAACAGTGTGCTGTACCTAATAAACTCACTCAGACTGAGATTCCGGATTAGCATTAGCAGAACCCCACTCAACATGCTATCCTGCCCATATATCTGTCCTTCCTTCATTCTTTTACTACCCCCAGTCAGGGTTCTAGGCCCCAATCAGAACCCCACCTGACTCTGTTTTCTTCATTCACTTACCACCCCTAGTCAGGATACCAGGCCCCAAGCAGTGCAGGTTGTTCCACTAAGCCATCTCTCCAGAACCCAAAATTTTATTTATGAAACAAATTGCTGAGAAATTATATACATAATCCACATGGGGGTGGGAGCATGCTTGCATGTCTGCACACATACAACAGAGGCACAGAAGGTGAGTCTGTGGTACTGGTTCTCTCCTTCCATCTCTACATGGGTTCCAGGTTAATCACAATCAGGTTATCACAAAAAGTTTACACAGTAAGCACTTTTACCCTCTGAGCCATCTCACTGTCACTAAATATTCCGTTTAATCATTATATTTCTTTATAAATAATTGGTAGTATCATAGAAACTTAAAAGACCACTTTTGAAAATATTTTCCAAAAATATCAGCATTGTTTTATTCTTTTTTTCATGATTTACTTCATTTTTATTTGTGTACGTGTACAAAGGCAGGTGCATTTGAGTAAAGGAGCCTATGAAGAACAGATATATCTGATCTTCCTGGAGTCAGAGTTTCAGGGGTTGTGATCTAATGTGTCCAAAGTGTATGCTGGGAACCAAAGTTGGGTCTTTCATAAGAGAAATGTGAGTCCTTCACCACTGAGTGTCTCTCCAGCTCTAAAAGCCATGTTTGTTTTTTTAATTTTTATTTTTTTGGTTTTTCAAGACAAGGTTTCTTGTAGCTTTGGAGACTGTCCTGGAACTAGAGCTCATAGACCAGGCTGGCTTTGAACTCACAGAGATCTGCTTGCCTCTGCCTCCCGAGTGCTGGGATTAAAGGCATGCGTCACAAACTGCCCAGCTCCAATAGCCACATTTGAATAAAGTTCTTTAAAAAACAAAACAAAATCATACTGTTTCTAACCCCGCTTTATTAAAATTAGCAATTTAGTGTTTGAAAATCAGAGAAGCTTTTTACATATTCATCTAAGGAGTAAACTATTATTCTATTTAAAATATATGGTACATTATTGAAGAGGGCTAGGGGAAAAACTAATTCTATTTAACTGAAATTCCTATATGCATAACCTAATACTTCTTCAAGATCTTAAGGTTTATACTTTGAGATCTGCAAAACCACCAACCAAATAATCCCATTTTACTACCTGGCTGCTCTCCATTGCAGGTTCTCCTCGCCCATCTTCTTCAGAGACTTGACAGTTTTGCAAAAGGTCATTACTTAAAGCAGAAGCAAACAGCTCTTTGCATTGTGCTGATGCAGTCGCTTCTCTCTTTGGAAGACTTGGAGTAGCATCCTTGCTCTTGTTAGTATTAATCTGCATAGGTAAAAAGTTGAAGGGCTTTCGGTTTTCACTAAGCTGACGTTTGTTGTTAGCCGCTGTTGCTCTACCTTGAGAATCACTTCCAATACTTCTCTATACACAAAAAGGAAACCAAATCAAACAAACAGTAATCTCTCAACAATTTTATAAGATTTCAACATTCTTAGTTACAACACTAGATGATGAGGCAAGGTTTTATAAAAAAAAAAAGTTTTGAAAAAGCTTCAGATCTACAAAATCCTATTAAATTATCAAAATTTGATTGCTCTCTTATTCTCATTTTTTGAGGTAATTCAAGTGATGAATATGAACAAGGCTAGTCTCATTAGTAATGTGGGCTGCATTATAATTCATATTGCTTAAAAATTTTTGTAGGTGTTGGCTCCAATAAATCAGTATTAATTAATAGGCTATAAACACAATGAATTAATAGATTATAAGCATAATGATTTGTCTACATGAAACACTACTTGAAAAAGCATTCAGTTTACCACTACCAATACAGCTGAGGTAGATTGTTTCCAAAGTATATTTTAGGCCACGAGTTTAGTCTCCAACAACAACACACACACAATCAGTTTACTACCTAGCAATGTACATATGGCACATTTACATAATACCTGGTCATTTACACCATCACTGCCATATTAGACTTGAACCTACTTTTCTGCATGTTTGGAAACCTCTGCAAAATTCAGATATGACAATAAAATACCGGTAAAAATACCAGCCAAGAGTTTATTATCAATTCTACTTGCCTTTAGATCTAAACTTTATTTTGGTGATTATAAGTCAGTTTTATTCTAAACTTTAGATAACCAAGCACATTCACAGTTATCCAATAAATGTACTAAACTTAGTAGCAATATCCAGTCAGCAACATCTACTCTGATAATGAAGTATCTTAAGCTAGCTATTAGAATAGTAATAGCCCAAAAAGACTTTTGGCAAGTGTAAAAATACAACTTTGCTTCTATCCAAAGACAGTACTATCATCAGTATTTAAAACTCTCTCCACACATACAGAAACTTTTAATCTTACCAATCATTTATTCTTAAAACATACTACTTATTCCATTTCAAGTATTTCCCATGGTTACAACTTATTTTGAAAATAATTTACAAACCTGATCTAAATCACTGAAGTTTATCCGCTGTTTAAGTTTCTCTAGTTCTGCCTGCTCTGGAACAGACATCTGAGTCATATATCTACTGTGTGGAAACGTATGTGGAATCTTTGTTCTTCGCCTTCCAACTCCTGGTGATGACTCCGGAGAAATATCATTAGTTACCCTCTTATCACTTGCTACACCAAACTTTTTCTTATTCTTTTCTGATGATCTATTGGCTTTCTTCTGTTGGCCACCCCACTCCTTTAAAAAAGTAAAATCAAAAGTTAATCTGACCTATATCACACCAAGAAAATAATTTGGTATGCTCAAAAAACGAAAACAACTTTGATCTGGATATTAAAACACGAAGACATTTTTCACATACAAATACTCTCTTTAGAGGTGTTTATTTCTGTCAACCCATTTTCTCATTATTATATCTATCCTAATATTACAGCTTAGCCTTTAAAAAGTTTATTACCACCTATTATAGATAACAAATATTAAACTCCAAATCCCAACCCGCAAAACAATTTATTTTTTTATATTTATTCTGATTGCCACAAACTATTTTTATTTACTTTTTTTATTTTTTTCCGAATATTTACATAGAGCAAGCTGTTCTCGAACTCAGGACCTTGGGAACAGCAGTCTTAGCCTCTCAGCCACCTCTGTGGCTGCCCGCAAATCAATTTAAATATTTTCAATCGTTCCTTTTTTGTTTGAGATAAAGTCTTCTCCTAGTTCAAAATGACCTTGAACTCACCATACAATCCAGGTCAGCCTTGAAATCCTGATTCTCCTACTTCAGTCTGTCAAGTTCTATAAGACTACAGAGATATTCAAAAGCAATTCTAAAAACTATTCTTTCTAGCCATCTGTTATGATACATATCTATCATCTCAACACTCAAGAAGCTGATACAAGAAGCTGGAGAGTTCAAAAGAATTAAAAATCAGCTTCAGCTATGTAGTGAAACTTTGTCTCAAAAAGGTAAAAAATTGTTTTTTTCTAAATTAAGTAGTGAAATAAATACATCTTTATTGTATCCTCCTTTAGATTACAATCCATTTGTATAACAAAAGGAAGATATATATACATGGTTTTGGTTTCTTAATCTTTAAAATAAGCTACCTTAAAAATAAGATTAAAAATATTATCTTGAGTATTTAGAACAATGCCTAGTATTTGATAAGCATTAATATAACTATTATTGTTCTCATTAGTATTTTATGGGCAAAAAAATCTATTACATATTATCCAATACAGAATGAAATGTTATTTTAACTAGAAAATACTTTTACTCATATCAACGTAACCTAATTCATTCAATAGGAACAACTATACATTCCTACATTATCTTTCCACATTGGAAGACTCTTACTTACCACTATAAAACCATTCAGTAAACTGTCCTCATGTATAAGAAATTTTGCCTCTCTAAGAACTGTTTCTCCATCCCATTCCATGTATGGGTATTCCTGTGAACCTTTTATACTAGTTAGCCCATCCTTTCAGGCCCAGACGAATAAAAAAGAAATTTGTATCATAACTTTAAATTGGTCAGGATATAACTTCTTCCATGACTGAAAACCTTCAAAAAGGCAGCCTCAGTATTTAACAAAACCAGAGAAAGAGAAAAGGCAGATCTGGAAGGGAAAGCTAGGTTAGGCAGGGGTTCTGAGAAGACAGGCAGAGTAGTGAAAAGCGATATTTGACAACTTGTAGTCTTTTCCATTTCCTAAAACTGAACTATATCCCTTCAACTTGGCTTCACAAAGCACTTTACCTCTTTATAATGAATGGCTAGTTTTAGTTTAAGCCAACTCATGCTTTCTATGAACTAAAACTAAAGTGACTTCAACCAATAATAAGCAGCACAGAGTCCCTTCGTATATTTGCCTGCAGTTTTTGTAGTTTCGGTGAAAACAACTGATGGGAAAAATCTAACATTAGTAGTCAGCAATATACCATCTTCAGTAAGATATCATACCATATTGTTGAGTCGGTCATCCACACTCTCATTGCTCCAATTTGGTAAGTCCTGATCATGCATGACTTCTTCAAAAGGACCTCCTCCTGTGGCCATGTTGGCTTTAATAATTAACTCTGCAAAATAAGTAAAAACTAATCTTTTTAACACATAAAGATAAACTTTATTTTTAAATTTATTTATATTTATATTGTGTGTGTGTGCATGTTTTTGCATGTAAGTACAAAGATCAGAGGACAACTTTCTGGAGTCAGTTCTCTCCTTCTACCGTGTGATCTGGGGATGAAACTTAGTCATTAGGTTTGAACAGGCATTTTCATATGCTAAACTATCTTGCTGGCCCAAACTTCAGATTTAAATCATTCCATCAAATTTAGTAATATAAAGGAATCACTGAAACATGAATTTCAAGAACAATGTCAACCACATGCCACAGATAAACTGATTTCTCTCCTATACATATTAACGTGAGTTAAGCAGCAACATGTCTGTAATCTCAATACTAGGAGGTAGAAGAATCACATGGTCAAGACCAGTCTGAGCTAAGTAAGAGCTTTAAGATCTTGCTTCAAATAAAAAAGGACAGTGCACTAAATATTTTTCAGAGTGCCTATTGCTTCATACTGCTATATTAATCTTCTGAAAGTCTACCAAACTCATAAATCCTCCCCGCAGAGGTTTTTGGTATTTGATTTTTTTTTTTTTTTGGTGGTGTTGTTTTGGGGTTTTGAACTCCATCCATCCATCCATCCATCCATCCATCCATCCATCCATCCATCCATCCATCCGTTTATTATGGGTGGTAGTGCATGCCACAATGCAGATATGGAGACCAAAACAACCTGTAGAAATCAATCTTTCCTCCTACATGGAACTTGAGGACTGAATTTCAGTTGTCAGGCTTTGTGAAAAGCATCTCTATCTGATAACCTAGGCCCTGTTTTATTTTTTGAGACCAGTCTTACTATGTAGCCAGGCTGGCTTTGTCTTAGCCTCCCAAGTGCTAGAATCAGAGGTATGGACCAACAAACCATGAAGATACCCCATAAAGGTTTTTCTTGTGGACATGAAAATAGTACTGAATAAGCCGGGCGATGGTGGCGCATGCCTTTAATCCCAGCACTGGGGAGGCAGAGGCAGGCGGATCTCTGTGAGTTCGAGACCAGCCTGGTTTACAGAGCTAATTCCAGGACAGGCTCCAAAGCCACAGAGAAACCCTGTCTCGAAAAACCAAAAAAGAAAAAAAAAGAAAATGGTACTGAATATTAATTATGTCTGGGTCAGAGAGGAGAAACAGAAGCAACAGAGTTGGAACAAAAGCACAGGGTCAGAAGTAGAAATGACCATGAGAAAAGGTTTCCAAATGCTCATGAACAAGATTCTGGATTTTCACTAGCTATCAGATTATCATGTTGAAAGGGTGGCAGAAAAAGGTAGGAAAAAAAATCAAGATAACTTTATTTAATATGGAAAAGTCACTAACTACAAACAAAAAAAATAAACTTTTAATAGTCAGGTAATTTTACCAGAATCATTCAGTTAAAGAGCAAAAATTATAAATTCAATTTGCTCTGACTCTAAGACCCTAAATCATTCCATTTAATAATATCAAATATCATCATCCATGGTAAAACAGGATTTATCTCACAGATATTTTAATGTTATAATATCTGTTAGAATAATATATTAACAATTATGCAGCATATTAAAATTTTATCTAAAGATATAAAGTAGCATAAAATTCCACACAATATTAACTTGAAAAATCTTAAAACTCATATCAAAACAAAACAATACTTGCTTACAGTTACATATATATTTATTCTGGGTTTCTTGTTTGGGGGGATGATCTGTCTTTTTGGTACTGAACAGGGAACCTGAGGCCTTACACATGGTAGGCAAGTGCTCTATCACATCTATATGACATACCATTTAACAATTCTCTGAAACATTAGAAAGAAGCATATCTTATTCTATTTTACACATATATAGGTGTACTGTGTGTGTGTGCATGTGTGTATGTGTGTTCTTATGTGGGAGGGTATATGTAGAGACTGGAAGACAATTTCAGGTGTCATCTTCAGTAACAGCATCCTTGGACACAGGGTCTCTCGTTAGCCAATTCACCAATTAGGTTAGACTGGCTAATAACCAGCATTGTCACACAAGTTTTAGGGACCACACTCAAGTCCTTGCACATTTAATGTAAGCATTTAGTGAGCCACCTCCTCAGCTCAAAAAAACATACTCGTCAACATTATTAAGACATGGAGAGCAATCTTATTAAAATCAGAATGCCACATATCTGTTACTTGGCACTATTCAATATTCTATCAAGCAGAAAAAAAAAAGAAACACAAGGAATAATAGGGAAAAGAAAGAAGGTGGTATTCTTAAACAATATGCACTAAAAAAATTACAGAACTTCAACATATCACGGAGGTGGTTTGAATATACATGGTCCCTTTAGACTCATGTGTTTAAATACTTGGCCTATAGGGAGTGGCATTATTAGGAGGTATGACCTTGTTGGAGGAAGTGTGTCACTGTGGAGATAGGCTTTGAAGCTCAAGCTATGCCCATTGACGTTTCATTTCCTGTTGCCTTCAGATCAAGACGTAGAACTCTCAGATCCTTCTACAGCACCATGTCTGATGCAAGCTGCTATGCTCCACACCATGACAATAATGGATTAAACCTCTGAAACTGTAAGTCAGCACCAATTAAATGTTTTTCTTTATAAGAGTTACCGTGGTAATGGTGTCTCTTTCACAGTAATAGAAACCCTAACTAGGACAATCACCAATAACAACTTTAAAAGAAGAGGGAAAATGATGCACTTAATGACAAAATATATAATGAAGACTGGCACTTAATTCTATGGAGGAGAAATACAGTAACCTCTACTCTTTTCTCTGATTCATATATTTTAACATTTACACCATTTTATTTGTTTAGGTTTTTTGAGACGGGGTTTTTCTGCAGCTTTGGACCCTGTCCTGGAATGAGCTCCTGTAGACCAGCCTGGCCCCGAGCTCAAAGAGATCCACCTGCCTCTGCCTCCCGAGTGCTGGGATTAAAAATGTGTGCCACCACTGCTCAGCTTCATTTAGATCATTTTGTATTAGAAATATTCTTAACTTTTAAAATAATATCCACAGACAGGTATGTTCAGTTCAGTGAACATAAAAGTTACTTAATATACTCTAGATGCAATGGTATAACTTGAATTAATAAGGAATAGGAGCTCAAAAAAATAGGCAATAGAAGTAGGCCTGCATTTAAAAGCACTAAAAGCAAATTATTTCAAGAGGAAAAAATGGGACTGAGAAGATGGCTCAGCGGGTTAAGTACTTAACACACAAATCTAACAATTTGAGTTCAAATCCCCAGAATCCTGGCAAAAGCTGAATGCAGTCGTATCAACATCTATATTCCCATCATGATCCTATGAAAGAGATGGAGACAGGATAATCCCTGGAAATTTATGGTCAGCAGCAGTGACCAATAAGAAAGACTCAACCTCAAACAAGGTGGAAGATGAGAATCAACGCCCTATTACTCCATGTTCCTGACACAAAGGTGGTTTTTAAATGGAGTATGCTGTGCTTTTTAAGTAAAGTAATAACTTTAATATAAAATAGGAATATTTTTGGCAAGAAGCTGGCCTTGGTAACCCATACCTGTAATCCCAGTACTAAGAAGGATAATTCAATGAAAGACTTCAGAGAAAACCTATCTCAAAACAAAAACAAAACACCAAAAATAAGACTGGTGATATAACTCAGTAGTATAGAGTTTGCTTAGCAAGTGCAAGACCCTGAATTTGTTCCCAAAACTGTGAAACTAAAAATGTATTTGAAGAGAAAAATGTTTACATTCTAAGTTTATATTAAATTTTGAACTAAAACAGCTTGTTCTAAATATGTATTTATGCATTAATGACTTTAAAGATTAAAACTATATAGTTTGGAGAAAGTATCAAATATTTTTTAAAAAAATCTCTTCTCAATGGCTAATAAAGTTTTGTCTACTAGACCAGTGAGATGGTTCAGGTCATTCATTCAGTCTCCTTTCCTCACTGAGTCAATCCAGCAGACTCAGTACTGGTGTAGGGCTGTTGTAGCTTTGCTGAACCTGATAGTGAGTGGGTCAGTATCTTTAAGATGTAGCAGAGGTACAGGCAAATATGTATGACTTAGGTAGGCATGCAAATAAGATTCAAAGCAATTAAGAGGGGAATAAGAAAATAACAACAGAGGGTATTATTGTGGATGAAAGCATATGTGTGAGATTTGTGTCTTGAATTTCTAGGAGGTTAAAAAGACTAGAGGACAGCCAAATGCGTACTAGTGAGGTTTTGGAAGGCTTCGGGCCTAAACAATTTACCAAAGGAATGGAAGAAGGGCAGGTGAGTTCCATTGTTCCCACAGCTATAAAGTGATCTACTAGGGTGAAAACTACTCTAACAGTGCCCCTAACAGATGGCCAAAGCTGCCTATAGATGAGAACTATCCAAGAAGATTCAAGAGAACAATGGATTGTAGAATACTGGGGCTCTAATACAAGTTGTGGCCAGGCTGCCTTGGTTCCTAGCAGTCCCTACGGATACCAGGTCAATACCACCTATAGATGGATATGGAGCGTGGTGTAATAGGATTGAGATGGGCAATATCTCCCCAGAATACGCTGTGCACATTTCTCCTGAGATTAGAATATTTGCGTGATGGATGTTAAGACCCTACAACTCAAAATAGCACATTCTAGATCAGAATATGAAAAACTCAAATTAGTAATGAGCTCAGCTATGGCTCTTTTTGTGGCCAGGTGTGGCTAATGGAGCGGAAATATGGTGGCTGCAGAACTGTCCCAGAGTGTCAGATCTGGAAAGCCCAACACAGAATAGGCCTGAAATCATCGCACCTTGCTACTCTCAACTTCCCTTTGCTCAAGAGGTGGGGAGGTGGAACAATTTACTGAAAATGGTTGCAGAGCATAGACCTAAAGGGCTTCCTATCCACACAGCTGTATCCAACAATGCCCTTTTAAGGAACAATTGATACAAACAGCATCTTTTTGAGTTGCATTGAACCTTACTGACTGTATCTCCTTAGATACTGTATCTCTGATGCAGGTGCTGAATCCCAAGACCAACTAGCACATGCCTAGAACAGACAATGGTGGTCCTGCAGAGATCCTATCTAGGTGCTATTAAAAGGTCTTAATTAAATAATTCTAACCTGAGTACCTTCCAGATTTAGAAAAGCATCTGAAAATTCAAAAACCTAACTACAGGCACAAGGATGGGAAAATATACACATAAGGTACAGAGGCCAGGCACTCTTGGGAGTTTTATGGTTGGATAAGGCATAAATGATAGTGCTTACAATGGTGGAGAAAAGTCCTACAACAGCCTGTGCCGATGTAAGCAAAAACATCAGTTAAGGAGCTACTACCAGAAGCCACAAGACTACTAATAATACCAATACCATGGGCAAGTTACCTCTCTATGAGGTACAATGCGATCTATTGCCACTGATACTGGTTGTGAGACATAACTGGGTGTTAAGACCCTACAACTTAAGACAGCACATTCTGGATCAGAATATGGAGAAATCAAGTTAGGAGTGAGCTCCCTCCTTGCTGAACAGCATTCTTAGTGCCAAAAACCATTATGAAGGCTGGGGCTGGGAATTGTTGTCTACATCCTATTTAGATATGGTCACAAGAGTATTTAACACCATATGCATGCCAACAAAGATGTACCCATTGGTATAAGTGCCAAGACTTTGGTGAAGTATAAACACTTGTTTTTTAGTAAGATTTAAGACTTAACTCCAGAAAAGGGGAGTAAACTTTAAATTTGATACTGTAAAACCAACATGTGTAGCTAAGGAAGTCATAGACCCCAATAGGAAAGGTATGGCAAGCTATGTATATGATACAACTTTCAAAATTCTCCCCGTCAAAATTCTTTTCAACATTTATGTTTATGCCCATAAACGTTACAGTTACATTTATGCCCATAAACTATTGCTGCTGTCAACCTTGCTTGGCAGGGGAAGTTTATTTTGCTTTGAACAGCAGCTACAGAAGAGATTCATAAGCAGTCTAAGTACTGAGAACAAGTCACTGTTGCTGTAACAAAGAGGTCCAGTATTCACCTCTAAGTGGGAGAAAATAATCATACATCTGTGTGACTCTCCCCCTACCCACCCACACACTGCGCATCATACAGCTGTTGTCATCTTGAAATCAGAGCATGAAACCCACGCAACACTGGGACCACCCTCAGGGAAAGAAAGGCTCCTGAGGCACACATGGCTACTCCACTCTCCTAAGAATATATAACACTTAACAATATTTGGGAGAAAAGAGACTGTTCTTCATTGGTGTACCTACAAGCAACCCTAAATTAAATTTGCTAGTTCAGCAAGATGAACTAGAATGGAATAATTTCTCTGATCTGTCCCTGCTCTATTACTAGGGTGAATTAGGTTCCCTAGAAAAAGTCATCAACAATATTTAATAACCTTAAATTTTAAATTTGTTTAAAGGGCACACTAATATAGAAGTAAATTAGCATAAAGCTAGAGCTGGTTATGGTGACTCGTGCCTGTAACTCTTCACACTTGTGAGATGGAGGAAGGAGGCTATAGCAAGCTCAATGCCAGCCTGAGCTATAGGAGAGATCCTGCCACAACCAAAAAAGAAATACAGAAAGCTGTAGCTGGGGAGATGGCTCAGTGGTTAAGAGCATATACTGCTCCTGCACAGGATCTGAGTTCCATTTTCAGCACCCATATCAAGTGGCTCACAACCACCTGTAACTCCAACTATAGGCAATTTGCCACCCTCTTCTGGCCTTCATGGGTACCTGCACTCACATGCACCTAAAAGACTATGCACACGCAAGTGCGCGCATGCGCGCGCGCACACACACACACACACACACACACACAGAGACAGAGACAGAAAAACAGACATGCAGGCAGGCATAACTGAAAATAAAACTATAAAAATAAAAAAGTGTAAAGCTAAATAAATACATGTGAGTCAATTCTCAAATTAACATTCAGTAAATTTCTTAAAGGAACTAGTATCTCTCCTGTGAAATAGGAGGGCTGGGGAGTCAGCTCAGTTGGTAAAGCACTTGATAAAAAATAAGGATCTGAGTTCAAATCCCCAACACTCACATCAACAGCTGACCACAATGGTATGTATGTACCTATAATCTTGAGCCTGAGGGGAGAAGCACAAACAGAAAATTCCCTGGGTCTTGCACTACCAAGACAAAATTAAACAAAAACAATATACCCACAGAAGATCTTTTCTATTGCCCTTTCAATTAAAGACTTAAAAAAATAAAAATTCAATAAATGGAGTTGATGAGGTGGCTCTGAGCAGTTACAGGTACTTGCCACCAAGTCTAACATTTGAGTTTGATTCCTGAACACTATAATGCAGCAAAGAACTGACTCTACAAGGTGTCCTCTGACTTCCATCTATGTGCCCAAATGCACACACAATAAATAAATGTATTTAAAAGTTTTAAAAACTGAGCAAATTTCTAAAACTCAGGATATCTTTTTCAAAATGGAAAAACAAAAACATAACTCCAAAGATTTAGTGGAAGATAAGACAAATACTGAAATTAACAACAAAATGTAGCGTTCAATTTGAATTGTCAAGAAGTTTCAACAATGTGAGGCAAATGCAGGAAAATCATTGGAAATTTGAGGCAAGCCAGGGGTACACAGAGAGACCTTATGTAAAAAAGGGGAAAGGCACTTAACCTCACAATGTAGCTTACTAACTGAACTTGTTAATGTATTAAGTCTTTTACCATATAGCTAATTATGGTGTACATTTCTTCTTTTTATTGCAGCAATTTAAAAAAAGTTTATCTTAATGTTGTCTGAGTTAGGGTTTCTATGGCTGTGAAAAGACACCATGACCACAGCTGTTGTGAGATTTGTACACTGTGTGAAGGGGTATTGTTGTGACTGGTGTAATAAAAAGCTAAACAGCTAGAAAGGTTAGGCAGGATTTCTGGGGACAGAGAAGACTCTGGGAAGAAGGTTGGAATCGCCAGTCACATAGAGAGGAAACAGGAGGTGCAAAATGGAAGATAGGCCATGTGATAGAATAGATTAATATAAATGGGCTAATTTAAGCTATATGAGCTAGTTAAGAACAAGCCTACACTATAGGCCAAGCTTTTATAATTAATAATAAATCTCCCTGTCATAATTTGTAAGCTTGACAGTCCAAAGAAAAATCTATTACACACAAACTCTTATAAAGGAAAACATTTAATTGGAGTGCTTACAGTTTCAGAGTTTTAGTCCTTTATCATCATGGCAGGACAAGGCAGCATGCAGGTAGACATGGTACTAGTGAGGAGCTTAAGAGTTCTACATCTTGATCCACAGGCAACAGGAAGTAAACTGTGACATGGCCATAGCTTGAGCATAGAAGACCTCAAAGCCTACCCCCACATACTTCCTCCAACAAGGCCACATCTAATCCAAGAAAGCCATACTCCCTATAGTGCTAATCCCTTTGGGGACATTCTTTTTCAAACCATTATATAGGTGTTTTGCCTGCATATATGTCTATATGTGCCATGTGTATCTCTGATACCCTCATCCATGGTTACCAGCTCCTATCAGACCCTTCCAACAGATTACAAACCAACTACCTACCTACACATCTTCCCATCGGTTCCAAAACATTCCTCTTCTGTGTCAATAAAATCTAAAATCAGTCTTAAAGCACCAATTCCTATCAAATCCCTTCTAAATAATGATGTTCCTTTTCCACTCTTCTGGCTAACTCAGAAAACATAACTATTTGCCGACTATTTTTATTAACTAATACTCAGCTTTTCCTCTTTTAAAAGGTATACATTAAAAACACTACTCTCTACCTTGTTCATCATGTACTATCCCACCCTCGATAACAGTGACTCCTAGTTTTGCTCACCATTCCCTGCTGTGGTGATCTGAATACAATTGATCCCATAACCTCACAGGGAGTGGCACTATTAGGAGGTGCGGCTTTGTTGGAGTGGGTATGGCCTTGTTGGAGGAAGTGTGTTATTGCAAGATTGGGTTTTGAGGTTCCTATGCTCAAGATACCGCGAGTGTCTCAGTCGACTTCCTGTTACCTGCAAGATGTAGGACTCTTCAGCTTCAGCACCATATCTACCTGCAGGCCATCACGCTTCCCATCATGATGATAATGAACCTCTGAAACTGTAAGCCACCACCTCAATTAAATGCTTTCCGTGGTCATGGTGTCTCTTCACAGCAATAAAAACCTTAAGACACCTGCTTTTATGAACTGTGGGTATATATAATTTCTCTAAATGTTAGTCTCGATTCCAAAGCCCATTTTATCTTCCTCATTCCAATACGTTTTTCACTCTGGTAATTTGTTCAAGATAAGGAACTTAAATTTCCTCTCTGATCCTACTTCTTGCATTCCACTATGTCACGGCATAATTTTGCTGAACCTATTCTTGATTCTGAATACTTCAGTCCCCTGTCTATTTTCTTCTTACCTTTTTAATCTTTTGCACTCTTACTCACAAACCATGAAATTATTATAAAAATGTCTTGCTAGCATTTCCTACCTATTTGCTCCTTCTGCTAACTCTAGGAAAGCAATTACCTGCTTTGTTTCTACACACACCCTGTCAAAGTGGTATTGAGTTTGGTTTGACTTTGACTTTGTTAAGGCATATATACGATATGATATTGATACACCATCATGGGGTAATGCATCTTGTCTATTTTACTCACTGCCTTATCCCCAAACGTTTGTCATTACACAATACATTAGAAGCACTCAAATTTATAAAATCAATGTATTATTATTATGCATTGCCTGTCAACTTGAAATCAAATTCCCTAATATGACTATTCCTTTCTGGTTTTTCCACCACAGCTGATATCTGCTTCTTACCAATCGAATAAATTTCACTGAGAAATTCCCAAGTGAATTCAGTCAATTACCCTGTATTTTCATTCCTCATATCCATCTTCCCTCATTTTTTCTTTTAGTAAAAGTATTTTATAATAATTATCATTCTTTTTATCTCACAAAATGTCAACTACAATGCAGTCATTTAGCAGTAAACTCTCACATTTGACTTTTCCTAACTTTCTATTCTATTTTGTTATGATCTTCCAGCATAAAAACAAAACACTGAGAACTGTCAGCTGAGACATAAATCAACTACCGGTCTGTAGTTCTGCATATCAGTCTCATTTCTGTTCCTCATAAGGGAGTTTGAATATTTGTTTGCTTTCATAGAAAGCAAGAACAAATTAAACAATTTTTAAAATAGGCTATTTTAGCAGGTCATGGTAGTTCACATCTATAATCCTAACCCTTGGGAGGTGGAAGCAAGTAAATCAACAGTTCAAGGACATCCTCAACGACACCAGCCAAGGGTACAGAGATGCAGTTTCAAGCACAAAAAGAGAACAGGGGCTAGAGAGATAGCTCAGAGGTTAAGGGTACTTGTTGCTCATTAGAGGGCCCATGTTTGAGTCTCAGTGCCCACACTGTCCTCACAATTATCTGTAACTTAAGTCCCAGGGAATCTGACACCCTCTCTGACTTCTGCTGGCACCAGGCACACAAATAGTGCAAAGACATACATTAAGACAAAACACTCACACATAAAATTGTAAAATAAATGAATCTTTTAAAAAAGTTTCTTGAATTTTTTACATATGTTTGTGGAGGTTTGGGTTTTTGTTTTTTTGAGAAAGGGTGTTGTGGGAGCTACGGGCTGTGTCCTGCCACCCAGCTCCCGCCACTGGCTAACTTTACCCGAAATAACAACACACAAATTGTATTCTTTTAAACACTGCTTGGCCCATTATATCTAGCCTCTTCTCAGCTAACTCTCGCACCTGGACTAGCCCATTTCTAATAATGTGTGTAGCACCCCAAGGTCCGCTTACTGGGAAGATTCTAGCCTACGTCCATCCTGGGTCAGAGCTTCATCGTGTCTGCCAGAGAGAGGAGAGGAAATGGCGTCTGTCTGAGGCATCTTACCTCACTTCCTCTTCCTCCCAGCATTCTGTTCTGTTTACTCCACCCACCTATGTTCTAACCTATCAGGGCCAAGCAGTTTCTTTTTTAATTAACCAATGACCTTCCTCCATCAAAAGGGTCTGACTGTATAGGGTAGAATAGACTTGAACTTCTGACCCTCCTGTCTCACCTACCCAATTCCTGGGATTAGAGGTGTATAGCACTTGCCCGGTTTTTATTAAAAATACATGGGAGAAACAAACTCAGATTCTTTCTGCAGATATATACATATATTTTTTTTAAAAGACCAATTACTTCTAAAACACTTTAGTCAAAATTCCTTCTAGTTTTCATCCTTTAGTGATTATATTTCCTTTCTAAACAGCATTCCACATTTCCCAGGCTGGCCTCAAATCTGGCTATGTAGCTTTCAGTATGGCCTTGAACCTTCAGTCTCTGCTTCCCTAATGCCAGGATTATAAGCATTCATCACCATTCCTGTTTATTTGGTGTTGGAGAACAAACCTAGGGCAATAATAGCATATGCTAGGCAAGTACTCTATCAATTAAGCTAATCCCCAGTCCTAGCCATTTATCCTCTACACAGACCTTTTTTGAGACAGAGCTTCTCTGTAGCTTTGGAACTAGCTCTAGTAGACCAGGCTGGCCTTGAACTCACAGAAATCCACCTGCTTCTGCCTCCTGAGTGATGGGATTAAAGGCATGCGCCACCACCACTTGGCTCAATTTCTTTTAACTGAATTTATATTCCCCCAGCACTAACTTACGGAGCAAGGCACTGTGCCCAGAACTAATGTTCAAAGTAATTTTAGATAACTAAACCAATGTCTGTCAATTGTGGGCATAAAAAGCAGAAGAGACTGTGAAAAAAAGATAAAGCCAACCAAGAAATTCAAAAGACCATAACTTGAGAAGAAATGGACTTGAGAAGAGGGTCTACCCAAATACTTGTCATACTACAAATACAAACTCAAATGATCTTGAAAAAATTCTGTCAAAACAAAGGAATCTCAGAAAGTACTGTATAATATTTTATCTTAGCTACTAGGAATTGCACGACTGTTTTCTAACGAAGGAAGAATACTCCACAACAGCATGTCAAAGGGAAGAGGGAGAACAGAGACCTTCAATCCTGCACCAGTTTCTAGACTGCAAGCCCCAGCATTAAGTGTTCCCAACTTTAATACAAAGGAAACATACCAACGTGTCAAGTAAACTGTTTAGAAACAAAATTTTCAGAAATACCTTTCTGTTCCACAGTTCCAAGCACTTAGGGTTAGGAACTGCTTATTAGAAAAAAAGAATCACCAGTAAATTCTTACACTTTTAACAGAAAACAAACACTAATATTTCAGATAACCAAGTGTAATCTTTAACACTCTTTAAACTCAAATTTATCTTCTCATAGACATTTAGGTACCCCAACTCTCTTAAGATCCTTCCACACAAGGTGTAACATCCACTTTGGAATATAATGAAAAAAAGCCTCATTACCATTTAAAAACCCACGAAGAAGTTTACTCTCCTAAGTCGTTAACTCCCCGTTACTCAAACCATTCAAGAACTTGTTACTCTATAATCTTTTTAGAAAGTCTCATAAGAATAATTTTCATGACATTTACGAGGTGTACCTTCAACTTCAAAATCAGAATTGGCTTCGGCAGCCAGTGGCCCAGACCAGGAAGGTGATGGAGAAAGGCAGAAGCAGGTGCACCCCGCGGCTCTAGTAACCAGAGAACACAAGCAGAAGGCGGGGTCTGGAAAGCGGTTATGGGGCGGGGGTGGTAGGGGCACCCAGAAAGCCCGCTTCTTCTAGCGCCAAAACACGATCTGTTACCTAGTTCACACAACACTTAGCTAATAACAGCCATGGAGGAGGAGCTGCTTTGTTTCGATTGTTTTTTTTTGGGGGGGGGGGGGGAGGAGACGACAAGGCGAGCTGCACAGGAGCGGGCCGCAGATGGAAAAAAAGTTCGTTCAGGCATGCGCCCAATACCTAATACCTAGTCCCGAACAGCAGTTTCTGCAGAGCAAGAAACGCTATCTGGATCCCTCCGGGCCTCTCGGTGCCCCCGATTCTAGATTCGAAGCCATCGGCTCTGCAGGAAGGGATGGCGAAGGGGCGGTGGGAGGGGCGCGGAGAAAGGTTATTAAATTAACCTTCTCTGCGCGAGGAGCCACTAGCTGGAAGCAGGAACGCCTACCCGGGCCTTTCTGCTCCAAGAACACAAGCGACAGCAGAAAGTGCGTGGTGGACCCGGGTCGCAAACGCTCTCCACCCAGGATTCGGGCAGCGGGGGGGCGGGGGGCTCACAAGAGGAAATCTGGCGGGTGGGGTGGGAGGGGGGAGGGAGGGCGGCCACTAGGCCGCAGGCCACCAAGGCCTGCTTCTCTGAGAACGCATCACCCCAACTGCAGCCCGGCTTCCCCTCCACCCTGGAGCACCGGGGCACCGCGTGAGGGGGTCCCCGGGTCAGGCCGAGGCGACAAGACTGTGCAGGCGCCAGCGCGTCCCCAAGGCGCTCACCAGACATGGTGTCAAGTCAGGGGCTGAGAGGCGCCGATGTCACCCGAGGGGGGTGACGATCGCGTAGCCAGGGGACCCCAGAGCCGAAACGGGCAGGCGTGGCCCCAGAAGCCCGGCCCGGCGCCTCCCGGCTCTCGGGCCCGCGGTTGCCAAGGGCCGCAGACGCGCAGACATTACCTGTAAACGAAGGCGCCCCTCCTGCCGAGGGCGGAGTGGCAGCCGGCCCCCACAGGAACCGCCGCCGAGCAGCGGTTCTTCCTCGAAGACCTCGGCCGGGAGGCCCACAAGTTCCCTGACTGCCCAGAGCCCAATGGCCGCCTTCTCTACATTAGCTACTAGGCGCCAACCGCCGCAGCCACCGCCATCTTAGGACCTCATTGTGGTGGGAGAAGAGGGGCGGGGGAACTGCAGAGGGGGGCAACGCTCGGCGAGACGTGCGCCGTCTCCTCGGCAACGGCCGCGCGGGGGCGAGAACTCGCCCGGGCTGGAGCCGCACTGCGAACCCGGGGCGCGCAGGACTGGGGTCACGTGAACCCAAAAGAACGACTTGAAACTACATATCCCAGAATGCCAACTCATCCGGGTACCCGAATGTACAGAACTACAAATCCCAGCATGTCGTGCGCCTTCTAGACTCGAGGCCTGTGCCCGAGTACATTGATACTGAGTGTTTTAGTTCTTGGAGGAGCTGGGAGAATGCTTTCTGATTTTCCGTGGAGGCTTCAGCTCCAGATGGAGACTGAAGGACTAGGAAAGTCCTGGATTCCTCTCCACAATACTGCCTCGAAGGACACTGTCGGGCCTTTGCAATCTAACCACTAAATTTTAACAAAGAAATTAAACCCACAGATATTCAAGCTTGCTGCGCTCTTGTCATATCTGATTAGTCGGTGGAAGAATCATAAATATTTGCCAAGGTCATCGCCTCTTGGAACGCTGTCCCGCTTCCTTGCTGATAGAAACAGATGGTTTTTTTAAAGCAGAGTTTAATCTCGCGGCGTTTTCTCTGAACCCGTAGTCTTCGAATTCCTCTTTAATTTATATTCTTGACAGTTGTATTAAGGTTAGTAAATGAACAGATAATGATTTTAAAACAGCACAAAAATTCAGTAAGCTTGCGAGGTTTTCAATATGCCAGGCTGCAAAGTTAGAATACCTGTCAGTTTTAGTTCCGTACGATGATGTGAACAGTTTGTAATTGTGGGATGAGGTTTTTAAATTTACGGTAGGTAAGTAGGAAAGAGTAGGCTTCTGGGTTTCCAAAATAAATTGTTTTCCTCAATTACCAACAAATTGTTTACAAAACAAAAAATAGCACAGCTGTCTCAGAGCACGGTTCATAACACTAAAACTCTTCCAGCCCACTACAATGTACTACAATTTACTCCTGTGTCCAGGTTCGCTGTCAGTGGAACGATCCTTGTGCATTCATTTTATTTCCTTTTTGAGGCAATGTCTCGTGTATCCCAGGCTGGCCTCAACTCTGACTGCAGATCCTTCTGCCTCTGGAATGTGGGGTGTGCATTGCTGGAAATCAAACCCAAAGTTTCAAGCATGCTGGGCAAACTTTCTATCAACTGAGCTACCTGTCCTGTCTGTCTGGGAGTGGATATGGAACTCAGGGCTTTTCAACATGCTTGGCAAGCACTTGAAAACTGGCCTATATCTTTAGACTTCCTTTTGTTGCCTACACTGAACTTGAACTTGGTTGAACTTGGACACTGGGCTTTTTTTTTTTTTTTGAGAGTGCGTCTTGGAGGACCTAGGGGAAGGAGTGGGGATGTATGTGAATGTGAGCAAAATAAATTGCATGATACTTGCAAAAAAATTAATAAAAATACTGTATATTTTTAAAGCCTTTCCTCAAACTAAAATACCAGCATCATCAGTTTTTGTAGGGAAAGAGGAAAAGAAGGTGAGAAGTTGTAAAATTATTCCAACTTCCAAAAATTTGGCTTGTATACATAGAGTCATACCTTAATTTGGAAATGAATCGGTTTGGTATTAGTAATATCTGATTGTGCCAAATAAATGATATAGGCAGAAGTGCTTTAGTAATTGGGGGTTAAGTTTATATTATCTCAAAAATAAGAGTGTCTCTAGGATTTCTGTGTAGGATGAAATAAGATGAAGCCATCCATAAAAATGTGGGTGGGGGACTAAGGGTGGGGAGAGGGAGGACTTGAAAAATGAATTTCCATTTTCTGAATTCAGGAGGAAAATTGAACATGTTTGTTGAAATATTGAGAAGTATAAATGGCTGGTGTGGAAGGAAATGGATTATGCCATGAATTCACAGTACGTTCAGAAAAAACAATGGCCAACACAGAAACCAGACTGGCAGAAGTACAGATTCATGTCAGGTGAGGCATGGGGGAGGCTGGAGAAGCTGTTGCTGGGTCCAAAGTGTAGAAAGCCTTCCCTACTGATCTGAAGAAGTTGGACTTCGTTCCACAGGCCATGTGAAACCATTTGAGACTTTGGAAGAGGTTCTGTTTGGTTGCTTTGCAGTTCTGGAGAGAGAACCTAGGGCTTTGCACGTCGTGGGCAAGTGATGTTCTACTGCTACGTTGCCAGCTCTTGTTTTTCTCTTGGTTTTTCGAGACAGGGTTTCTCCGTAGCTTTTGGTTCCTGTCCTGGAACTAGCTCTGTAGACCAGACTGGTCTCGAACTCACAGACATCCGCCTGCCTCTGCCTCTCGAGTGCTGGGATTAAAGGCGTGCGCCACCATCGCCCGACCTTTGTTTTTCTCTTTCTCTTCTACTCCTTACTTTTTCTTTTGGCAGGCTGCCCTGAACTTATGATTGTCCTGTTCCCACACTTTTTGAGTGGCATTGTCTCTCATATTGAACATGAAATCGTTGAGACTTTAACTTAGGGCCACGTTTAGTACAAACTAGGAAGAGAAGCAAAGGGAGCAGAGACAAGAGAGGGTGGCTTCTGGTTTGGTATTAAGGACTAACTGAATGAATTCAATTACAATTACAATTCAGTACTGGGGTTTCCATTAGCAAACTTAGCGTCACGATGGGGAAAATACTGCTTGTTTCTGTTTCTTGATACCTAGTGGGACACTGGTCCAGTGGTGCTTACAATATAACATGTGTTTCTATTGTTCATATTTTAAAATACATTTTACTTGTTTGCTAACAACAGATTATGTCTGTAACTGAAACTTTGCTCTTTGTACTTCTCTACATAGTCTTAGTTCCTTGCATATTTTATTTGTTTTGGTGTTCCTCAATTTACTTATATTTTGTTATTTAAAAAAAATAATATTCTGCAATAGCTAGTTTAACCTGCAGGTGGTGATAGTACATAAAAGAAAAATCTTCAGTGTCCATAAGCCCATTATAACCAACTTTCATTGTTTTTATTATCTAATTATTTTTGGTATAATGCAAAGAATGTGTAAGATATATGCGCTAAGCTAAAATAATAAAATCCTGCAAGGATTCATTAAATAACCTAAAATAATCGATTTACCATTGTAAGAACTCCCCATTCTTTCCTACAACATCCCTCCTCTTTACAACCATAGACACTATCCTGAACTGGTTTTATTATTATTTCACTTTCCACATATAATTGTGTATATTCATGAATAAATATTGCTTCATTTTTCAGTTTTTAAATTTGATATATATGGTATCACACTGAATATAGTCTTATTCAACTGACTTTGTTCATTCAACATTATCTCGCTGAAATGTATCTGTGTTGCTCTGTGTAAATACAAAGCCTAAGTAGAATATGAAAGTGATTTTGAAATACACTTGAAAGTACAACTCAATTTAAACTAGCTTAGTGAATAACTTGATGAAAGAACATATTGGTCATGCCACGCAAAATTCTGATGACCTCTGGCCTAGTTCCTGTGCTTCTGTTCAGTTTATAGACTGTTACTTCTCTGACTTAATCTGGTTCCTAGTTTCTTCATTATGGCACTGTTGACAAGTTGGACTTAATGATTCTTGAGGTTGACTTTTGATTTTGCGTGTATGTGTGTGTTTATTCGTTTGGGATGTGTGTATGCATGCAGATCAGAGGGCAATTTTGGGGAGCTCTGTCCTTCCGCCATGTGGTTTCTAAGGTGGCACTTAGGTTGTCAGGCTTAAAGACGGGGCTTTTACAGACTGAGCGATCTAGCTGGCTGATGGGTTGTGGGGTGTGTGTGTGTGTGTGTGTGTGTGTTGTTTTGTTTTAGGGATGGGAGTGACTATTCTGTATACTGCAGAATATTTAGCAGCACTACTTGGCCTCCACTCACAAGGTGCATAGAACAACTACCTTCCCAGTGATGGAAACCAAAAGATTGCTGACTTTAATTACCATGTGTCTCCTAGAGCAGAAAAAGATGAAGAAAATCACACCTTGCTGACAAACACAGGTCTAGTCTAATTAAGATTTTCTTATGTATCTCTTATGGTTAAAAAAAACCTCTGTTAACATATATAATTAAATCATTTATATGATTATATCAGCTAATTAGATCTGATCCACATGTATAGTTCATGTTTCAAGACTTCTGATATCCTTCTCTGTTTCCCTTCTATCAGGTTACTCTGGCATCTCTCATTACTGCCCAGTTTCGATTCTTCATCACCAAATTCACAAATATCTAACTGCTGTTCTCAAAATGGAATATTAATGTGCATATTATACCAGTTTGGGTTACTGACTTATTCATACCCAATTTGTGGCCATTTCTCTCAAAAACCACTCCTTTGAGAAATATAATTCTTGTGATTCTAATTCCAGCCATGTTAGCATTTTATCCACCTTCCCTATCTTTACTTCTACAGAGTTATAACTACCATACATTTCTTATATTTTCTTTGTATGTCTTTTTTGGGGTGTGGAGTTATATGCCTTCACTCATCCTATTTATCCATTGCAACCCTGGTCAGGTCTGCACTATGTGCAATGCGCACCTCTTAGGATTAGATTAAAGGGACCCAAGCGACAGTAAGCAAAAGACTACACATCCCTACAGCATGAAAATATGTTACAAATAAATGTAAAGCCGGGCAGTGGTGGCGCATGTCTTTAATCCCAGCACTCGTGGGGCAGAGGCAGGCGGATCTCTGTGAGTTCAAGGCGAACCTGGTCTATAAGAGCGAGTTCCAGAACAGGGTCCAAAACTACAGAGAAACCTTGCCTCAAAAATAAATAAATAAATAGTAGATTTTAAAAACGAAATTTAATTAAAAATAAAATTTAAATAAAAATTAATTTAATTAAATCAGGTGATGATGAAAAATATTAAGGGTAAGGAAGTGACCCCTCTGTTGTCACTGTTAAAACCCTGTTGTTAAAAGCAAACCTACATAAAATAAGGACTCAAGTTTGGGATAGTTGTAAGAGAGAAGTTTGATTTTTAAAATATTTAGTCTAGAAAAGTGTCTTTTTCTAAATAAATAACTAAGATCTTTAGGTTTGTCAAGTGCTTTCAAATAAGTGCCAGCTTTTGGATATACAACAAGATTTGTTGCAGAATATTTGTTTACACTGTGAAGATGTGGCTTTGCTAAGACGCTTTCTGACTGGCTTAATAAAGAGATGAATGACCAATAGCTAAGCAGGAAGAGGAGACGTGGGACTTCCAGAGACAGCGAGGACTCTGAGAAGAAGAAAGGCAGAGCCATTAGTTAGATATAGAGGCGCAAGATGGAAGAGAGGTAACGCACATGGCAGAACATAGATTTAAAAAATATGGGTTAATTTAAGTTTAAGAGCTAGTTGAGACAAGCCTAAGCTAAAGGTCAAACTACCATAATTAATAATAAGTCTCCAGGTCATTATTTGCAGACTGGCCATCCCAACTAGAAAGTATTACTTACTACAGTGGTTGGCTCTACTCCGAGCCATATGAGAGACACTCCATTATTTAGGAATAGCTGTGGATCCTATTGTTTTCCTGTTCCACCTTTGAAAGTCTCATACAGTGCATCTCTCTTGCCATGATGAAGACTCTAAACTTGGAGAAATGACAACACACACATACATTCAGATTAACCAGATAAATACTAGAATGTCCTTTCTTTGCCAGAAGAGAACAAAATATTCCTAAGGATAACAGCCAAGAATGTTGGGTGATAGAATGAACTACCAAAGATGCTACACTTGGTCTAAGGAAGCGACAAGCAGAACTCTAACCATGAGGGAGCCAGAATAGTGTAAGGCAGCAGCCGACAAGCTTCCTAGAAAGGCCAGGCATTAAATATTTCTGGCATTGTGAGCCATACCATACATGCTCTGGCTGGTGATGTTGTTCAGTCGGTTGAATGCTTGCCTAGCCTGATAAAACCTGAAGTTTGATCTCTAGCACTACAAAAACTATGTAGCATGTGCTCAGAAACCAAAATCCCTTAGAGGCAGAGAGAGAAAAATCAAGTTTCTAGATCATCCTAAGCTACCTGGTGTAGTTGGAGGTCAGCCTAGCTTACAAGAGACCCTATCTCAAAAAAATAAAAATCTCAGTGTTCAAAGGCAATAACTACCCTCTGCAGTAAACACTTCTCATCTGACAGAATCTTCTGGGGAAGACGGTTGGGTTCTAGGGAGTATGATTGGTGGACAGTGTATGGGAGGGGTAGGGAGGTTCAGGGGAGAGAGACTGTTATTGGTAAATTATGGAGGATTAGGAAGGTGTGGAAGAAACCAGTTTCCTCGTTTATGATCCACGTTAAACCTCGGCTGCCACTGACTCTGTCTGCACTCTCTTTATTCTTCTTTGCCTTCAGCACAGTCCAAAAAACTGCTCGTGAGAGCTGATACCACACCTTTTGGGCTATTAGCTTCAAAACTTGTGAGGGTCAACTGCTTTCCTGCATTTCTTGGCCTGAAGTTTTTGTTACTGAATGCAAAAGTACAGAAGAGGTTTGGTTTTTATTTTTTTAAGCCTAAGGAAAAATAAGGTTTTATTTTTATACGTGATTACTGATGAAATTTGGACAGCCATTTTTATTCGTATTATTTATATGTTATGTGCCTTGAATATATATATTACAGCAATAACAAAAGAGGACTTGATATTTGATTCAGTACCGAGGACAGTCATGGGAGACGAGATAGTATGTTTGCCAGGCATCGTTTCCATACCAAGCAATCTTCAATTTAGCCAGGTACATTCTTCTTCCTCTTTTCCTCGAAAGTTCTAAATGCATCAAAGGAGACACATATCGAGGAGACATTCTTGCATACAGCGATTCCCCCACCAGTCAAGATCATCAAAAGATCAGGGGGATAACTCTGATATCAGGGTTTACACCCCCATACAGGTCACCAGACTAATTGGATGGACTTTTCCTCTTGGAGATATGAAGTTTATGTGGACAACTACAGAGGCTAGATTTCCACTGGAATTCAAACATTTTTAATGAGCAGCACACTGTAGCTAAAGTCCAAGAACTCTTTTTTTTTTTTTTGGAGCCATCCTTAAGTGCTTCATTTTTGCTTGTCTGTGTCAGTCTTTAATTGGATCTATTATTTGTCTATAATGCCTCCAGTGAATCTAATCTATTTTTGCTTCAGACGTCAAGATGATGCCTGTTAGCTTATAACAAGAACAAAACATCTCTGGAACTAGACCTCAATATTTCAGAATCTTTCATTGCTGATGACAGGCACAAATTATATTCTAGAATTTGAATTATGAGTATTATAGAATTTCCCTTTAATTCTTCTACAGAGGACATAGGAAAGAAAACAACAACAACAAAAGACAGCTCAAAACACTTCCATTTTAGAGGAATCTCTCACTTTGTATACATTCTTGGTCCTTCACACTAGCAGCAGGTAGCCCTTCTGTGCCTCTGCCTCTCTCTGCCTCTGTCTCTCTTTCTCTCTTACACACACACACATATATATATATACACATAGGTTGACATATTTTAAAAAACAGAGATGGCCATAAGACAGTGGTTTTCAGCTGAGGGCTGTTTGACCTCAGGGGGCCCACTTTGCAGCATCTGGGTTCATTTTGGTTGTCACACAGGGGAGAAGAGGTAGAGGTGTTAACAGCAGCCAGGGGGGTTAGGAGCAAGAACACTATTAAACATCCCACCACACACAAAACAATCACCACGGGAGCTGGAGAGATGGCTCAGAGGTTAAGAGCACTGGCTGCTCTTCCAGAGGTCCTGAGTTCAATTCCCAGCAACCACATGGTGGCTCACAACGATCTGTAATGAGATCTGGTGCCCTCTTCTGGCATGGAGGTGTACAATGCAGGAGGCACATTGTATATGTAATAAATCTTAAAAAAAAAAAAAAAACAATCACCACGGAAGAACGGATGGCACAGAATGTTCCTTAAGCCTTAAATGAAAATGCTTTCCGGATCAAATCCTCTCAGTTGTAAAATGAGGCAAAGGCATGAAGAGGGTAGCAACTACAGCTGAGTGAGGAAGGAGTCTTATCTGTCTATGTATCTATGTATGTATGTATCTATCTACCTATCTATCTATCTATCTATCTATCTATCTATCTATCTATCTATCTATCTATCTATCTATCCTGATCTACCTGCCTCTCCCTAGAATTTGTTCTATAGACCAGGTTGGCCCCAAACTCAGAGATCTGCCTGATTCTGCCTCCCAAGTACTGGGATTAAAGGCTTGCACCACTGTGCTCAGCTAGTGCTTGTAATCTTTTAACTCGTGTATGTTGGAGGAGGCTGCTTGTTGGTTCCCAGCTGCCCAGCCACGAAATAATCACACAAAAATTGTATTAATTAAATCACTGCTTGGCCCATTAGCTCTAGCTTCTTATTGGCTAACTGATACATATTAATTTAACCCATTTCTATTGATCTGTGTATCGCCACAAGACTGTGGCTTACCGGAAAAAGTTCTGGCATCTATCTCTGGCAGGGCTACATGGCTTCCCAGCATTCTGTTTAGCTCTGTTCCCCTATAGCTCTGTTCCAAAGTAGTTTCTTTATTAACCAGTGCTATTCACAGCATACAGAGGGAAATCCCACACTACGTGTATCATTTGTGTTTTCTTTGCTATTGTCAGTTTATGCCTTTTTGTTTCACTATTTTCATTTTTGAGGGGTTTGGAGAGGGAGCAGAGATAAAAGTGTATAGTCAATTTCTCATATTTATTAGGAGGGTTTGATGACAATTTAATATTAGCTAGGGGAAAAACATGTCTTTTGTAAGGAAAAAGCTTTTCTGTTTTCTGGTGAGTGACTTTTTATAAAGGATATATCTTTTCTTTTTTAGATTTATTTATTTGTTATATATATATTTTAAACATACATACATATATACAAGCATACACACACACAAAGTGCTCTATCTGCATGGACACCTTTATTCCAGAAGAGGGCATCGGATTCCACTATAGATGGTTGTGAACCACCATGTGGTTGTGTGTGTGGTGGTGGTGGGGGGATTGAATTCAGGACCTCTGGAAAAACAACCAGTGCTCTTAACCACTGAGCCATCTCTTCAGTCCAATGGATGATCTTTTAAAGAGTTTTTTTTACATAAAAATAAGGCCCAGATTATATTCTGAAATGGAAATCTTGTGGAAATAAAAATCAAAATTCCTCGGCAATTTTGTCTACTTCCCTTAGCCAAGAGGATAACTATATGTTTTTCCTTGGGTTCCCCTTCTTACTTAGCTTCTTTAGATTCACCTATTATAGACTCCGTGACCCTTATTTATGGCTATAAACCAATTATGAGTGAGTACATCCCATGTTCATCTTTTTGGGTCTGGGATACCTCACTCAGGATTGTGTTTTCTATTTCCATCCATTTGCATGCAAAATTCGAGAAGTCATTGTATTTTACCGCAGCGTAGTACTCTAATGTGTATATATTCCATACTTTCTTCATCCATTCTTCCATTGAAGGGCATCTAGGTTGTTTCCAGGTTCTGGCTATTACAAATAATACTGCTATGAACATAGTTGAACAAATGCTTTTGTCATATGATAGGACATCTCTTGGGTATATTCCCAAGAGTGGTATTGCTGGGTCCAGGGGTAGGTTGATCCCGAATTTCCTGAGAAACCGAAACACTGACTTCCACAGTGGTTGCACAAGATTGCATTCCCACCAGCAATGGATGAGGGTACTCCTTCCTCCACAGCCTCTCCAGCAAAGGCTGTCCTTGGTGTTTTTGACTTTAGCCATTCTGACAGGTGTAAGATGATATCTCAAAGTTGTTTTGATTTGCATTTCCCTGATTGCTAAGGAAGTTGAGCACGACCTTAAGTGTCTTTTGGCCATTTGAACTTCTTCTGTTGAGAATTCTCTGTTCAGTTCAGTGCCCCATTTTTTAATTGGGTTAATTAGCATTTTAAAGTCTAGTTTCTTGAGTTCTCTATATATTTTGGAGATCAAACCTTTGTCTGTTGTGGGGTTGGTGAAGATCTTCTCCCAGTCAGTAGGTTGCCTTTATGTCTTAGTGACAGTGTCCTTTGCTTTACAGAAGCTTCTCAGTTTTAGTAGGTCCCATTTATTCAATGTTGCCCTTAATGTCTGTGCTTCTGGGGTTATACATAGGAAGCAATCTCCTGTGCCCATCTGTTGTAGGGTACTTCCCACTTTCTCTTCTGTCATTTTCAGTGTGTTCAGGCTGATATTGAGGTCTTTAATCCATTTGGACTTGAGTTTTGTGCACGGTGATAGATATGGGTCTATTTTCATTCTTCTACAGGTTGACATCCAGTTGTGCCAGCACCATTTGTTGAAGATGCTTTCTTTCTTCCATTGTATACTTTTAGCTCCTTTATCAAAAATGAGGTGTTCATAGGTTTGTGGGTTAAAATCCGGGTCTTCTATGCGATTCCATTGGTCGACTTCTCAGTTTTTATGCCAGTACCACACTGTTTTCATTACTGGGAGAAAATTGGGATCTTGGGGGTGGGGTGGGATGGGGGTAAGGGGAGATGGGGAGAGAAAAGCTAGGAAGGAGGTGGAGCCTTGGGGAAACAGGAGGATTGGGATAAAGGAAGGTTGGACAGGGGAGCATAGAATCACAATTCTTAGTTAAGGGAGCCACTTTAGGGTTGGCAAGAGACCTGACCCTAGAGGGGCTCCCAGGTGCCCAAGCCGAGGTCCTCAGTTAGTTCCTTGGGCAGCTGAGGATAGGGAACCTGAAACGACCCTATCCTAGAGCAATACTGACGAATATCTTGCATATCATCATAGAACCTTCATCTGGTGATGGATGGAGATAGAGACAGAGACCCACACTGGAGCACTGGACTGAGCTCCCAAGGTCCCAATGAGAAGCAGAATGGAGGGAGAACATGAGCAAAGAAGTCGGGACCACGAGGGGTGCACCCACCCACTGAGACAGTGGAGCTGATCTATTGGGAGCTCACCAAGGCCAGCTGGACTGTGACTGAAAAAACATGGGATAAAACTGGACTCTCTGAACATGGCGAACAATGAGGGCTGATGAGACGCAAAGGACAATGGCACGGGGTTTTGATCCTACGTAATGTGCTGGCTTTGTGGGAGCCTAGCCAGTTTGAATGTTCACCTTCCTAGATATGGACGGAGGGGGGAGGACCTAGGACTTACCACAGGGCAGAAAACCCTGACTGCTCTTTGGACTGGAGAGGGAGGGGGAAAGGAGTGGGTGGAGGGGGAGAAGGATGGGAGGAGGGGGAGGGAAATGGGAGGCTGGGAGGAGGTGGAAACTTGTTTTTTTTTTCCTCCTTTTCTCAATAAAAAAAATCAAAATTCCTCTGCATATTACTAGTTTATTATTATTATTATGTTACTAGCTTTTATTCCTTTTTTTTCAAGACAGGGTTTCTCTGTAGCTTTGGAGCTTGTCCTGGAACTCGCTCTATAGACCAGGCTAGCCTCGGACTCATAGAGATCCGCCTGCCTCTACCTCCTGAGTGCTGGGATTAAAGGAGTGCGCCACCACCATCTGACTCTAGTTTTTATTCTTATGTTTGAAGAGGGGGGTAGAAGTTTTGCCCCTTTTTTATGTGGCAAGAAAGGAGGTAAAGATAAAACATGTTTAGAAACATCTCACTCATGGGAGATTTGATCCCTTGTAACCTCAGCACTTGGGAAGAAAAGCAGGAGGATTGGGTTGGGCGTGGGGATCCAAGGTCAGCTCAGACTATAAAGACCTTTTCTCAAAAGAAAACAAAACATCCATCTGCTGCACCAGCAACACATTCAAGGGATTAGGGCAGCCCCTGAGCTTCCAGAGTGCCCTAGACAACTAGGCTTTCAGGCAACACTGTAGGGATTATGCTTGAGGCTTGCAACAACTCTATCACTGCCTGCAGAGAGCCCCAGGGAGCAGTGAGAAGGTCCCTCCACAGGACTCTGTGTCCAAATGAGGCTTTGACTTTGATCACTTACACATTACAATTTGTCTTTGCTCTTTGGTTATCCACGAAGTTCTGTTTTATATATTATATATATCGTAGGGTGAGTATGGTGGCTGGCCTTATGTGAACAATGTGAAAGTAAGGCCAAATGGACCCTTTCCTCCCCAGCTTGCTTTTGGTCATGGCGTTTCATCACAGCAAGACTAACCGTAGCTAAGACAGTGAAGTAGGTTTTGTTGTTACTGTTGTTTTGTAAATAGTAACAATTAAGCAATAAATAAATGAGAAACAAAAGTGGATCTTATGTTTGATTTGGTTCAGTCACTTAATTTTATAGAGGAGAAAACATGCTCAAAGAGATGGCACGACTTGCTGGAATGGGCAATGGTGGCTCCTCCAAAGCAACGCAGATGCCAGTCTTCAGCAAAATCAAACAATGATCCCTTAACTGTACAGCTCATATTTCATCATAGCTGAGATGAAACCAGCCTATATGTCCATCAACAAATGAGCTAATAAACATCATACACACACACACACTCAAACTTTGTTCAGTCATAAAGAAGGAAAAATTATGTGTGTTACAGGAAAATGGATAGAACTGGAGACCATCATGTTGAGTAAAACAATCCAGGCTCAAAATATCAACTATTCCATACTCATATATGAAATCTATACTTAAAATATATACTTAAAAGTATATACAAAATGAAACAGAGATGAGAAAATGAATAGACTTATTGTCTATCAAAAGCAGTACAGAAATCCAACTTTTGTTTTGCTGTAGTTGTTGTTTTTGGAGACAGGGTTTCTCTGTAGCTTTGGAGCCTGTCCTGGAACCGGCTCTTATAAACCAGGTTGTCCTTGAACTCACAAGTACTCAAATTAAAGGCATGCGCCATCACTGCCCAGCTCAGAAATACAACTTTTGATAGTGGGTTTGAATTAAGGCCTCTTATTGAATCCTACAATCTGCATCTTCTGATTTTTCCTCATGCCAGTGATATTGTTTGTTGTTTCTACCAAGCTCTGTTGTCTAAAGCCTCTGCGCACAACCAGACTGTGTGAAATAAAAATTTAACTGATATTTGTTATAACTACCGATTAGTAAAGACCAGATACTTTTCAAAAGGTTAAAAAAAACAACAACGACTATATCCACCAGACATAAGGTATAAAGAGGACTACATGGTCTGTGTTCGGAAGGACTCAAAAGGAAGGGAGAATGAGAGAGCAACGGGGGAAAGTGAAGAAAAATGTTGTATTTTTCTTCTCACATGAAAACTCTAGATTTACTACACACACACACACACACACACACACATGCTATGAAAGTGGAAGAGGAATTCTTTTGGGAGGAAGAATGGTGCTAGCAGTAAGGGAAGGCAATGGGTGTCAAATATGAGCAAAATACAACGAAAATATCACAGTGGAACCCTCTGTTTGCTATGCTAACCAAAACAAATCAGTAGAATTTTAAAAAGAGAACAGTATACTGTGGAAATAAACTAATAGATAGAAGATCAGTTACCTGGGTCTACTTGGTGATAGGGCTGAGAGCTGACCTGTCTCTGCTGTAGTTTGAGTTGGCAGGAGACAGATAGACTGAAATTAAAACCTTCACGTTGGGATTTGCTCAAATATCACACACCCGGCAGGCCTCCAATCCAGCAGGCAAATGCAAGGCCGAGCGGGTTCAGATGACAGCCACCCTGGGTCTGTTGTATAAAGTGAAGAGTTCTCTGGGTGAACTTTTCTTCTTTAAAAAGAGAGTGAAAAAATTCATTTACCATTGCTTACTTGATTCATCCCAGAGGTACAGAATCGTGATCTTAAAGGGCCTGTACATTCTGCTCAATGAAAATGTCCTTGGACCAGAGAAAAACAGCGAATAGGACCATTTCTTAAAAAGTAGGCCCCCAAGATGATCCAATGTCCTCTGCTTTCCAAGTCTCCTTGTTTGGTTTTTAATTCATAGCCATAGCCCACAAGGAGCAGATTTTCTAGGTAAAATAAATCAAGAAGTTAGAAGGCAATTCTCTTTTTTTTCTTTATTAATAAATTAGCATTCCTATTTCACATAATCCTCGAGAAAGCAAGTATTGAGTCAGTTAGTCCATAGACTCTCTTAGAGAGCCACATAAATCTAGCTTCTATGAGCTGTAAACCTTAATGACCTCACAGTTTAGTTCACTGAAGCTTGTTTTAAAACCTATGCCCTGGGAGCCAGCATAGTGGCACACACTTTAATCCCAGCCCTTGAGAGGCAGAGATGGGTAGATCTCTGTGAGTTCCAGGCCAGCCTGGTCTAAATAGTGAGTTCCAGGCCAGTCAGAGCTACATAGTGAGACTAGAGTCTCAAAAACCAACAAAGGGCTGGAGAAATGGCTCAACGGTTAAGAGCACTGACAGCTCTTCCAGAGGACCTGAGTTCAATTCCCAGTAACCACATGGTGGCTCACAACCATCTATAATGAGATCTGGTGCCCTCTTCTGGCCTGAAGGCATACATGTAGGCAGAACACTATATATAATAAATAAATAAATCTTTAAAAAAAACAAGGCCTGGTCTACAAGAGCTAGTTCCAGGACAGGCTCCAAAACCACAGAGAAACCCTGTCTCGAAAAACAAAACAAAAAAAAAGACAAGAAAAAAAAAAAACAAGAAACAATAACAATGACAAAAACTTGCATTGCCAGGGCTGGAGCTGCTCATTGGATGAGAGCTTTGGCTGCTCTTCCAGAAGACCCAGGTTTGATTCCCAGCACCTATGCTAGCTCACAGCCTCTGTAAGTCACATCTCAAGGGATCTAACACCTCCTTCTGGCGGTAGTCATACATGTGGTACATAAACATATATTCAGACAAAACACCCACATATAACATAAATAGAATTACAAAAGAAAACAAAGACTCACTGGGCATTGGGACTGAGGAAACAGCTCTGTTGGTAGAGTGTTTGCCTGGCATGCATTAGTGTGTTATTGATGCCTGGAATCCCAACACTCTGGGAAGTGGAGTTCCAGGCCAGCCTGAGCTGCATGAGATCCTAACAATAAACAAATACTCATGCCTTCAAGTATGCATCCCGACCTTTCTGTTTCTGGTCTATTGCCTCAACACTGGACCAACCTGCTCCTCTTATTTAATTTTTTTGTTATATTTCTTTCAGATCTCAGGTTGAGTCTCATTTCCAAGGTTTTATACAACCATGTAATTTCGACTTTTCTTTTTTTTTTTTTGGAGAGGTGTGGAGTAGATCCAAGGTCTTGTGCCATACTGGATAAGTGCTTTGTAACCTTAATAACTGAACTATAACATCAGCTTCCTCCCTTCCTCCTTATTCTCCTCTTTCCACTCTCCCTGATTCCCTCCTTCCAAAATACAGTAGTATAGGCCAGCCTTGAACCTGCTATCTTCCTGCCTCAGCCTCCTAAGTAAGGGCTGATAGCACAGGCTTGTGGCACCACAGCCAGTGATTTGATAATTCTTTTTTTTTCAACATTTATTTATTTAATATTCTGTATGTGTGTATGTCTGCAGGCCAGAAGAGGGCACCAGACCTCATTACAGATGGTTGTGAGCCACCATGTGGTTGCCGGGAATTGAACTCAGGACCTTTGGAAGAGCAGGCAGTGCTCTTAACCACTGAGCCATCTCTCCAGCCCCTGATTTGATAATTTTTATGACCGTTCTTCCACTCTGTTTGCCCACTCCTCTCACCCCAAATTGCCTGGCAAAACTCTTAGAAATTGCAGGTTGGAGCCTGCTTTCACAGGACATTGACTGTAAATACTGTTCTTACCGTCTGATTAGCTTTTTCTGCATTTCTCTTGTAACAATGATCTGAACCAAGTCCTTGATTGACACCATAACCTAACTTTCACAGTGAGGTTCATGAATTCAGAGCCAGATTGCCTTTGAGTCCTGGCTCCACCTCTTGTTAGCTGTGTCACCTTGGGCAAATTACTTCAACTTCTGTGCCTTATCCCCTTCCCTGTGAAATGGAGACAGATGGTAGACCAGTAGGATATTGAGACTGAGTTAATGTAGCTACTGCTATGGCTAGGGTTATATAGCTCACCGGTAAAACAGGTTCTGGTTCTGAGAATGTGGTAGGCCATAGGTTTAATCTCCAGCCATCACCAAAAGGCAAAGAAAGAAAAAAAAATCTTACTATATTTGGCAAGGAGAAAATGTGGCAAATGTGGTAGTTCTTGCTATTGTTACTCTTGTCCCCTTCTGTAGACCTTCTGCGACTTTAGACTTTGCCAATTTTTTTTTCAATGGAGAGAAAGCAATGAAGACACAAGGAAGAAAAATAAGTTCAGACTATCACACTTCAGCACAGTGGTTATTACCACATTAGCTTTAAAACTTCTTATTTTCCTTTTAATGTTAACAGCTTGAATTTTCTAACATTTTAAATGCTATAATTCTTCTGTATGTGTAGATCATTTCAGTCTAAATGACATTTTTTTTCTTAAATTTTATTTATTGTTTTTAATGGAACTATACATTTTCCCCACTCCTCTACCTTCCTCCCTTCTCCTCTTCCACCCTCTCCCCTGCTCCCATGCTTCCAATTTACTCAGGAGATCTTGTCTTTTTCCTTCTTCTTTTTTTAATCATAAGAACTAACTTTTCTATAATAACTTCCAAATTTTCTAAGTAAATCATAAAAAAAGTGTTTAACGGGAAGGTCAAAAACAGGTAATACTTTGGCTCAGTAAATAACAAAGGACAGAAGAAAAACGACGTGCATTTTACTGGAATCTGAGTTAGGAAATCAGGGCAGCAGAACAAACAGCAAATAGCTACTTGAGTTACATCAGAATGAACAGAGACAGAATGACCTGGGCTTCCAGCTTGAGACTGTTGCACAATGTGATTAGTGGAACTAGAAGTTACCTATTGCATGTCAGAAACTGCTCCAGAGGCTTTGAAAACAGCAAGAAGAGCTTGCTGAGAGTACAGCCCACGCTTACAGGTGCGTGTCGCAATTTCACATATAGAGAACGCTTTTGCTAGTGGACAGCCTCACATCCATGAACATATAGGCAACACTAATGGTACTTTAGGAGGTTATCAAGGAAGGAAGGGAGAGAGGGAGGGAGGGAGGGAGGGAGGGAGGGAGGGAGGGAGGGAGGAAGGGAAAGAAGAAAGGAAGGAAAGAAGAAAGGAAGAAAAGTGATGTTGGGAGGGGGTCATGCTGTCAAGGACATGGAGGGAACTTGGAGGAAAATGGAAGATGGATAATATTTTATGTTTTCAGGTCTAAAATTCTCAAAAATAAAGAAAAATAATAAAAAAAGAGATCAAGTAAACTGGCCATTCATTCTGTGATGGTGATGTTTTCATACCTAAGAAAAATGTGGCCTCTATCCATGTCTTAGCTGAAATTACACTTAGCGCTCCACTTTGCAGGTGACAGCTTATTAACTTTAACATCTATAAGGCAAAGCTTCAGCTGCACTTTGATTTTAGGATAGATAAAGTGCAAAATTCTCCGGGTGAGCATAAGTATAAAAGGCTGAAATCAAGATATATAATCTGGGCTGGAGAGATGGCTTAGAGCTTAAGAGCGCTGGCTGCTCTTCCAAAGGTCCTAAGTTCAATTCCCAGCAACCACATGGTGGCTCACAACCATATGCAATGAGATCTGGTGCCCTCTTCCGACATGCAGGCAGAACACTGTATATATAATAAATAAATAAATCTTTAAAAAATAAAAATAAAGATATATAATCCAATAAAATGTCGTGTAAGTGGCAGAAATTGAAAATGTAAGAGTTTCGGGGGCTTGCCCTTGATTTATTTTTTTGTCTTCCTTCCAGTTAAACTGATTTCTTCATGTTGTTTCTGGATTAGAGCCAGAATCAACTTTGCCTCTTTCTAATCAAATAATGGAGAAGACAATTTACAAATGCTGACTTCAGTTAGCAGTTCCTGGGAGGCTGCGTCTGGACTGAGCCTAGCCGAGGACTGATTCACTTTGACTCGAGGTAAGTTACTATCTGCACTCTTGACTGGACTGTGGTAATGCTGACATTTTTTTCCATGAGAGTGGATGACAGTCACCACAACTCAGAACATCACCACGGGCCTTTGCAAAAGATTGGAATGATTGACACTGTAGTTTGGAGGAGAGATTTAGAATTTAACTAGCTTCTAGCCTCATTGTATTTTGGGTGGGTTTGGAGGAGAGGTTCAAGGTAGAACTTTCCATTTCATTTCAGTCTACAAAGGAACAAGCAGAACAGACCACATTGTGCTCTGGGCGTCCCAAACTCTTTTCTTTACTTCAGCTATTTGGAGATCAAATATGTTTAATTTTTTTTAAAAGCTTTTTTAAAATCATAAATTCTTAATATAAATAATGAGGATATAGTTATATTCTATTTTCAGAAAATGAGGGCGGATTTGGAAAAAACAGTCTCTCAGGCTGTGCTTATGGGTAAAATTTTAACTGTATACGTTAAGGTTGTAGCTCATGTGTGACTGCTAACTTAGAAAACACACTGCTTTAAATAACTTTTCCTCCCTTTTAAATTTATTCTTTTTCATTTTATTGAAAGGTTTTCCCCCTACCCTACCTGTAAATCCTCTCAGTTCCTCCTACCTCCCCTCCTTTCTGAATCTGTTCCCTTTCTGTCTCTCATTAGGAAACAAACAGGCCTCTAAGGCTTAATATAATAAGATAAATAATAACTAACACATCTGAGTTGGACAAGACAAACAAATAGAAGGAAAATAGCCCAAAAGAAGGCACAGTAAACAGAGACCCATTTGTTTGCACACCCAGGAATCCCATAAAAACACTCAACTGGAAGCTAAGCCCCGTGCAGGCGCTGTGCTTGCTGCCTCGGTCTCTGTGAGTTCATATGTGCCTGGATCGGTGTGATTTAGAAGGCTATGTGTTCTTGATGTCCTCCATCTCCTTTGGCTCTCTTCTTTCTGCTTCCTCTTTTTCTAGGTTCCCTGAGCTCTGAGGGGGTGCATTTGAGGTGACATCCCATCTAGAAACGAGTGTTCCAAAGTCTCTCACTCTCCGCATATCTAACTGCGGTCCTTGCCTTTATTCCCATCTACTGCAGGAGGAAGCTTCTCCGATGATGGCTGTGCAAGGCGCCGGTCTGCTTCACTGGCTGGAGTCCCCTTTTTAAATTTTATTTTTTCTCCTATCCTCTCATAACAGCCCATTCAAAACATATTATTTTAATTTTGTTACTAACATACAAACTTTTGTTTTTGTTTATAAAAGAAATGTACCACAATATAACCACATTTTATTTCTAAAGTTAGACATTTTTGCCTTTAAGTTGAATGCAGCATAATTTGTTAACTTTGAAAACTGCTAATCAGAAATCGGGATGGTGGCACATGCCAGTCACACAGCATTTGGGAGGCAGAATCAAGAGGATTATTGCAAGTTTGAATCCAGACTAGTTGACACTAAGAGCTCCAGGCCAGTCAGAGCTATGTAGTGGGACCCTCCCTCCCTCCCTTTGTCCCTCCCTCCCTTTTTCCCTCCCTCCCTCCCTCCTTCTCTCTCTCTCTCTCTCTCTCTCTCTCTCTCTCTCTCTCTCTCTCTCACACACACACACACACACACACACTTACTTAAAATTTATAGCCTTCAAACTATTTATTTGTTTAGGTTCTGGGAACTGAACCAAGAGCCTTATTCATGCATTGCATATTCTATCACTGATCTACATCCCTACCCTCCTTAAAATAAATCATATTGTATAGTAAGGCAGCTATTGAAAAGAATTTTAAGGGATGATTACTCTTATAGTAAATTTAAAGTATAATGATTTATAGCACAAAATACCTAAAGCAAAAATACTATAAAATAAATACAACCAATCATAGTGGATGATAAGGTACAGGGTACTTGACATGATGTTATTATAAACTAGATGTGCAGAATACAGGATGGTTTATTATCGTAAATAATGAAAACTGGAGTTTCATTTAGATGATTTATTTATTTGTGTGTGTGAGAGAGAGGCATATACACACATGCACATACACAGAGAAACAAAGAGACAGACAGACAAAGGTTGACAGAGATGGGAGGCGTGATATGATGTATGTATGCACGCGGTTGTGTCTGTGGTTATAGGAAAACTTCCTGAAAGTCTGTTCTCTCCTTCCACCGTGAGTTCTGGCAGTGAAATTTAGGTAGCAAGCTGTATCAATTACTTTTCTATGGTGGCGATAACATTCTGTAATGAAGGCAAGTAATGAAAGAGTTTATTTGGGCTTATGATTCCAGAGTTAGGGCTCATGATTGTAAGGCAGAGGCCATAGATGTAGCTGGAACAATAAGCCAAAGAGAGAGCTTACATTTTGAAGCTCAAGCAGGAAGCAGAGAGATCATACCTAGATTGGCTAGAGGCTTTGACATCTCCAAGTTTGCCCCCAGTGACACACTTCCTCCTGCAAAGTCACAACTTCTAAACCTATGGAACCAATGCCACCAAGTGGGGAACCAAGTATTCATAAACCTGAGACTATAAGGAGACATTTCCTATCAAACCACCACGCACGGTTTTCTGCAAGTGCTTTTCTCTGCTAAGCCATGTGCCTGCCCCAAGGTCAGATTTTCAAAGAGAGCTCTGTAATATTACTCCCAAAAATTCTTCCAAAATGAAGAAGATGTTGGGTAGAATTACAAATCTGGGCACAAATTTAGAAGACCTAGCAAATTCCTGAAAACGTTTGATAGTGGCATTAATGTAAACACTTTAAAAAAATATATAAGGACATTCTGAAATGCCTTTTTATTTCAAGATCTGCCAGACAAGGGGCTGCTTTTGAGTTGTTAACTCTAGTCCACCAAGAGACAGAAATCTGTCAGAGTGTTTTCATTGGTTTTTACATTTTTTTCTACTAAATATTAATGCTAAGCAGTATTTCTTTTTTATTTGCTTTATTTTATGTGCATTGGTGTTCTGCCTGCATGTATGCCTGTGTGAGGGTGTTGGATCCCCTGGTACTGGAGTTTCAGACCATTGTGAACTGCCATGTGGATGCTTGGAATTGAACCCGGGTCCTCTAGAAGAGCAGCCATGGCTCTTAGCTGCTGAGCCATCTCTCAAGGCCCCCAATGTTTACATTTTTAAAAGCAGTTTTATCACATCTATTTAGTATTTTCTACACTCTCCCCTCCACTTCCTTCCTTATCCCTCCCACCATTCTTTTCCACCTTTTTGTACTTTCTCTTCTTTTAAACCCACTGACTTTTAAGCAAAAGGTTTAACCTTTTGCTTCTGTGTGTATGGGTGTAGGACCACCTCCTTGAGCATGGGTATCCTCTCAGGGGCCGCAGATCTCCCCCGTCAGCCATCTGTTACCAATAGCTACTCAGCTGAAGGTGGGACTACAAGACTCCCTCTCATACTACCTTATCTGTGTAAAGGTGTATTGCATTTGTTTGTGCTGTGTCTGTTTAGTCATGTAAAGATGTGTTGCATTTGTTTCACCTTGCCTGCCAAAGGCTCCGGATTGGTCTAATAAAGAGCTGAATGGCAATAGCTAGGCAGAAGAAAGGAAAGGTCAGGCCGGCCACGAGAGAGAATAAATAGGAAAAATCTAAGTTCAAGAAGAAAGACAGAGAAGGAGAGAACGAGGGAGATGCTGGGGCCAGAAACCAGGCAGCTGCTAGACAGCAGACAGAAGAAGCAGTGAAAGGAAGACATAAGAAGAAAAGAAAAGTAAGAAAAGCTCCGAGGCAAAAGGTAGATAAACAGGTTAATTTAAGTTAGAAGAGATAGCCAGAAATGAGCCAAAGCTAGGCCGAACATGAAAAACTAATAATAAGTCCCCGTGAATAAGTCCCCGTGTCATGATTTTGGAGCTGGTTGGGGGGGGGGGAGCTGGTATAAGCCTTACTACTACCACCTATAGATACAGAATTTAATCTTTGGACATGGGGGTTTTCTTTGTAACACTCCCCTCTTTGATACCAGTGAGTGATGAAGTTTAAGGACCATTTATTTTGTTACAAAAAGGTAGAAAAAGTGACTGGTAAAAAAGACTAGCTGTCATATGTTCTACCAGAATATAAACGGGTCAATCTTATTCCAGAAGGAATTGTGAATAAAACTTAAGATTATAGAAACATCTTCTGCTGTTAGCTTCTAAAGCTTATGAAAAACTCACCATTGTGACCGCACCCCGAAGTCATTCTGAGTATGAGCAAACATTTTCAGCAGAAGTCGTGCCTTCAGGGCTGATGTAAAGATTAGGCATAGCTTAGTGGGAGAGAGCTAGCCTAGCATATGTGAAGAGCTTGTCTATGAGACAGAAGGCTCCTGGGTTTGATCTTCAGTCCTGGAAAAGGCAATCTCAAGGAGTGGAAGCCAGGTATTGAGGTGGAAGGAGAAGGGTCTTGAATTTGAAGTCAGTCTGGGCTGCATAATGTGACCTTGGAGGGGAGGGAGGAGAAGGGTAGGTGAAGAGGGGGAGCAGAGGGAGGAAAAACTTAGCTTTCTCCTCCAAAGTTAATAAAACAAAACTTAACATTTTACATTATCATGATTTCTTGTATGCATATTAAGACATCAAGATAAACAGTGAACAACACTTGTGAACCAGTGGGTGTTTAAGAGTTCAAGGCCAGCCTGGCATATGTAAGGAGTTCCAGCCCAACTAGGGCTACAGAGTAAGACCCTTTCTCAAAAAGAAAAAGAAAAAGAAAGAAAGAAAGATAGAAAGAAGAAAAATAAAACAGCGCACACCAACCTCCTATTGTAATTTTCTTCTTCTAAAAATAAAAACAATCCTCCACTTAGAATACTAACTCATTATCTGGTATTCATTTAGGACATGAATGACCAGACATATAAAAATATTATTTCAAAATTTTTGCAGTATTGTAAGGTGGATAGGAGTCGCATCTCCACTTTATAGAACAGGAACACTTTGGTAAGTTGCCTAAAGTCATACAGTTAGGAACTGACTGAGGCAAAAGAGGATCCCAGGTCTGTCTTTTTTTTCCCTGCCCTTTTCCATATACTTATGAAGCAGTACATTCAAGCCCTTAATGAAACTGGACCCCGTTGTGTGTCTGCGTTGTTGAGCGGGTTCAATTATTTTCTAAGCTTTGATGCAGTTGATTCCCATCATTCCATGTGACAGAAGGCTGAATAGTAAGAAGGGGATACATTTCTGTGTAACCCCCAGGTGCTCTAAAGCTTTATCTGAACCCGTTGAGTCTGGTCTCATGAGGAATTCTTTCTTTTGTAGTTCTTTCCGTGGGAAGAATGGGGGACATTTGCGGCTTCGTCCTGGTCACCATTGCTCTGATAATGGGCAGGGAAAGCTGGGTAAGCCTTTTGTGCAGACTATTATAAGGGCTGCTTAGAGACGGAATTTCTTTTTAATTTCTAGAAAAGGAATATTAATGATATTAACTTGATCCTAAGGAATGGGAAAGTTCTGTGGAAATGTGGCATATAGTAACACTTAAATACTTTAAAAATAAAAATCAGGATTTGCAACAAATCACTGAAATATTTTTAAGCCGTGTTATTTCCTTTTTCACATGGTATCAGGTGTTCAAAACTGACCATGGTAGTTAGTGTTGGTCTTGGGCCAATATCGAACATAATTAGTATATATTACCACGATTATCTGAAGGTTATTTCAATGAACATGTGTCTTCATTTACACATTCCAAAGGACCAAAGACCAGCATACTCAAAGTTCTGGGAAAAATAAATTAACTTTCTGTTTGAAATAGCATTCTGATATGAAAGTGGGAGACAACGTTGAATCAAGGATTTATCCAGATTATTGGCGACCTTTCTTTCCCATAAACATGAGATGCACATTGCCTTGCAGGCCCTCGAGGATGCGCACTGTCTGCAGGAGCAGGAAAGGCTCCGAGCTCAGGTGCACCAGCTTGAGACCCGGGTCAAACAGCTGCAGGCCACGATTGCACAGCTCGCGCAGGAGAAGGAAGTCCAGTTCCTGGATAAGGGACAAGAGGACAGTTTCGTTGACCTTGGAGGCCAGCGGCAATATGCAGGTCAGAACTGGTTTTTCCTAAATGTTTCAACTATTTGGGTCGCACATCCACGTGTAATGACGGTACTGGGTATCCAGGGACTTTAGACCTTTTCTTTGTTTAGTTTTGTCTTTTAGTCGTTTTCGACTCAGAATCTCACTCTATAGCTCAGGCTGGCCTGGTACTTAACTGTCTTCCTGCCGCAGCCTCCTCAAGTGCTGGATTTCAGGTGTATCCTCCACCACCCTCGGCTCACTTCACATCTTGCTAAAAAGCTATATCTGTTCCAATGATAAGCAGCATAACTCACTCCACCAATTTAAAAAACTTCTTCCATATTTTCCCCTTTTATTTCTAGTATGTGCCCACAGGGTGTTTGATCTAAATACTAAGTATCTGAGAATTTCTGTATCTTCATAAGACGTCAGTACCACAGATTTTTAAATATTCACCTAAAATGACAGATTATAATTGAGAGTGTTTCTGTTTAAACTTTGTTTTTATTTAGGTCTTTTCCTCCTTATATGTATGCAGTTCCCCCTTCTATTTATTTTGGGCTGGGTCTCTCTGTGTTGTCTAGTCTAGTCTTGAAATCCAGAGTACAAGCAATCCTTCTACCTCAACTTCCTGAGTAGCTTGGACCACAGATGTGTGCTACCATACCCGATTCTCTCTTTTGAAACCCACAATGAAAAAAAATTAGTAGAACTAAAGGACAGGAAAAGAAAAGTCTATTTTTTAAAAGAAAATAAAAGAGTAATTTAAAAAATATGTCTATTTAACAGTTTGACATTTTCCCCTTTGATTAGGCCAACATTTATATCCTAGAAATGAAACGGTATTGAATTGTGAGCACAGTATAAAGACCACTACACCCATCACTAGTCCCACAGAAAAATGCTGTGGAATAATCATTCTATACACTGTATGAATACATGTTGCTATGATTGGTTTAATAAACAAGCTTATTGACCAATAGCTGAACAGGATACTGTCAGGCAGGAAAGCCAAACTGAGAATTATGGGATGAGGAAGGACAGAATTAGAAGACTAGCCAACCAGTTGGAGAAAAAGTCAGACACACAAAATGGGTTAGAGGTAAAAGCCACAAGCCTCCTGGCAGCCCATAGATCAATAGAAATAGGTTAAGCTGTAAGGGCTAGTTAGTAATAAGCCTGAGCTATTGGCTGAACATTTATAATTTATATTAATCTTCTGAGTGATTATTTGGGAGCAGGGGAGCAGGTGGTCAGGACAGGAAAACTCTGTCTACGGAAAAAGTCTTTTGTTTTCCCATCCATATGAATGACTCTGTAAGAGGGAACTTGAGTGTTGGAAACAGAGACAGTGCTGTGTCAAACTCTTTGTTCACAGCCGTCCCTATGCTGCATGTCTATGATGTGTTCTGATTTGTCTGCTTGTGAATATAAGCCTAATTTGATCAATAAACTGGTTGTTGTGTAAGGTTTGAAAGAATATCCAATGCATTTAAAATATCTATTGCTATGTAATATGATAGATGTTTTGCCTGTGTGCATGCCTGTGTACTGTGTGCACTCTCAGTGTCCATGGAGGACAGAAGAGGGAGTTTAATCCCAAGGAACTGGAGTTACAGACCATTGTATGTGGCCATGTGGATGCTGGGAATTGAATCCAGGTCTCTTGAAGAACAGCCAGTGCTCTTATTGCCTGAGTCATCTCTCTAGTTCCAGTCAATGTATTTTATCTTCCCATTGACCCTCAGAGTTTTGAAACACGGTCGATCATTATGTTGGCAGATAAAACAAAAAATGGGACTAGATGAGCAAATATTAATTGAGATATGTGTATGACTATAACCAAAAGCAGATATCAAAGACATGCCAATATTATGGGAATAAAAACTCCTGGTTTTGGGCAGTGGTGGTGCACGCCTTTAATCCCAGCACTTGGGAGGCAGAGGCAGGCGGATCTCTGTGAGTTCGAAACCAGCCTGGTCTACAAGAGCTAGTTCCAGGTCAGGCTCCAAAACCACAGAGAAACCCTGTCTCGAAAAACCAAAAAAAAAAAAAAAAAAAAACCAAAAAAACAAAAAACAAAAACTCCTGGTTTATGCCAGTAAATGTACTTACTAGTGCAGTGTACTACTTTCTTGTCACTGAGAAAAACCCTTGACTAGAACCCACTTAAGGAAGAAAGGATTTGTTTTGGTTTACAGTCTGAGGGGCTATATGCCATCAAGGCAGGGTACTCACAACAACAAGAGAAGGAGACCGGTGGTCACACTGCATCTGTAGTCAGAAAACAGGAAGAGAAATGAGGTAGGACTGTAGGCCTCAAGCCCATCGCTAATGTTGTCCCATTTTCTTCAGCATAGATAGCTCTACTCCCTGAAAGTTCCACCGTTTCCCCAAACAGAGCCTCCATCTGGGGACAAGTGTTTAAGTGCATGGGCCTACAGAGACATTTATCATTTAAACCACGTGTGGGATTCAAAGTTGTGCAAACTATAGAACTTACAATACAGTAAAATGCTCACTTTCCCTGCCTTCCCCCAGATCCTAATCTCTCTACGCTCACACTGCTTGCCCTGGATGCCTCCCCTTCTGTTGCTCAGCTAACATAGCTGAGGTTTCTATTGCTGTGGCAGAAGCAACTTGGGGAGGACGAGTTATTTCAGCTTACGCTTCCACATCACGGTTCATCATGGTTCTGTCAGGGCAGGAACCTGGAGGGAGGAGCTGATGCTGGAGCTATGTAGGAGTGCTGTTTACTAGATCACCCCCCCCCCACACAGCTTGCTCAGCCTGCTTTTTTGTACCATCCAGGACCACCCACTTAAAGGTAACACTGCCCACAATAGAAACGCCCCTCCCCTATCAATCACCAATCTAGAAAATGCACCACAGGCTTGCCGATTGGCCAGTCTGGTGGGACATTTTCTCAGCTGAGGTTTCTTCTTCCCAAATGATTCTTGCTTATGTCAGTGTCAAGTTGACATAAAAAAGCCATTATACAAGCATCTTGATATTTAGACACCCTCCCATAAACACACACACATACACACACTAGTTTCTTCTGTCCACCTTTAGAGGTCAGAGGTCAGAGCCTTTGGATTGCAGTAGAAAGGACAGACAGTGCATAAGGATAGCTGGGGTCCCAGAACATGGAACAGAATTGAGGGTATTTCAGGTTAAAGGGGACCTGGGAAACACAGGAATTGCATTCTGAGAAGAAAACTACAGAGAATATTGGTTAAGACAGTAAATGACGGGTCAGGCAACAGGTATCAGGAATCAGACTCTGTATATATTCTTGTAAAACAGCGATTCTCTGCTGTAGCCACTCATTAAACTAGCTGGCAACCTTCCGAAGTGCTAATACTTACCCCAAACTAGGAGGGACTTGAGGTTTTCCTCTATTTGCAAGCTGACAAGTTTGCCTCATGGATCTAGCGGAGCCCTACAGCTCGTGGATCTAGCGGAGCCCTACAGCTCATGGGTCACAAGTCTATGGTTCATATTTGCATTAATGTCCTTTATTCTCAAATACATGTGAGAATACATGAAAATACATGAGCCCATGCGAACAATTAATGGGGCTATGTCACAATTGGATTAAGAAATTCCAGTATTTTATAGTGGGTTTAAAATGTGTCTAATCTTTGGCTCCAGCGTGGATGTTATCTTTATTTTAGTGTGCAGCTAATGGAGCAACTGTCTGTCCAGAAAGAGATATTATCTTAGTATCCTTCGAGCTGCCTACCCACAAAAGTGCTTTAAAACATAGTCTAGAATATAAACCCTGTTGGGGAAAAATGTGTAGAAATACAAGTGCCCTGTGGGGAATTATCTGCAATCATTGCCTTCAGTCTACTCCAGACTAATTAATAAAGCATCACTGTAGGCCAGAAAATAATTTATGAATTTTCTGTTGGACATGGATAAAATTGTTTAAAAACTGTACAAGGAGAGACTCCTTACCAAATTTCCTTGCATGGGCTAAGATGGGATAAGATGGTTTGGAGTCACCAAGTAAGTATCTATCTTTGGGGTTAATGGTGTGTTCTTCATGTTGCCCTCTTTATTGGTTGGAATCTTGGGGTTTGACTGTAATGTGGTAGGGTATCTATCCAGAAACTTTTGCTATGTGTCCTGTGAATAGTAGGGCCAATACTAAATAAAGTGGTGTGTTCTTCGTAGTGGAGTCTGACGTGAATTCACTAGTAGTGAGATTGTGAGGTAGATTTCTATATGCTCTATTTGCTCATTCATCTGGACAGTAGAAAGTGGATGGGTGGATTTGATACAAGCTGGAGGGCAGAATCTTACTGAGGAATTGGATAAGTCACTGCCTCCTGAGAGCTGGGACTAAAGGCATTTGCCACCACCATCCAGCAATACAGATTTTTTCTTTTTTTTTTCTTTTTATTTATTTATTTATTAAAGATTTCTGTCTCTTCCCCGACACCGCCTCCCATTTCCCTCCCCCTCCCCCAATCAAGTCCCCCTCCCTCTAAAGCCCAAAGAGCAATCAGGGTTCCCTGCCCTGTGGGAAGTCCAAGGACCTCCCACCTCCATCCAGGTCTAGTAAGGTGAGCATCCAAACTGCCTAGGATCCCACAAAGCCAGTACGTGCAGTAGGATCAAAAACCCACTGCCATTGTTCTTGAGTTCTCAGTATTCCTCATTGTCCGCTATGTTCAGCTAGTCCGGTTTTATCCCATGCTTTTTCAGACCCAGGCCAGCTGGCCTTGGTGAGTTCCCGATAGAACATCCCCATTGTCTCAGTGTGTGGGTGTACCCCTCGCGGTCACCTTACTAGACCTGGATAGAGGTGGGCGGTCCTTGGGCTTCCCACAGGTCAGGGAACCCTGATTGCTCTTCGAGCTGAAGAGGGAGGGGGACTTGATCGGGGGAGGGGGAGGGAAATGGGAGGCGGTGGCGGGGAGGAAGCAGAAATCCTTAAATAAATAAATTAATTAAAAAAAAACCAAAAACAAATAAACAATTATAAAGAGCTACAAAGATAATTACAGCTACGGACAAAGGGCTTGGAAGAAACCAATTCTGATAACTGCTTACATATTGAGCTTCTTAACTTTAGAATATTGAAATATTGTGAGAAAATAATCTCTATTGTTGCCCAAAGTTGGTAGTATGTTCTTCTGAAGATTTAGGAAATTAATATGCCACAAATGTGATGGAGGTCAGCTTTTGTACTAGAAATGTAATACTTTAATATTACAAAAATGAACTGAAATGTCATTTAGTCTGAGTTACTCGTATCACAGGACTAACTGGTACACTTTCTGTCATTAGTCCATTGGTGGTATCTTGGAAACTCTTCTAGTAGATTTTCAATGTGTTTAGACTTGAAGTAAGAAACAGACAAACTAGTAAGTTCAAAAAACATATACAATGGTGCATTTTGGGTAATGGAGTACAGCCAGTTTGAATTGAATCTATTAGTAATGAGATAGAACCATCTATTGGTAGATGGTGTTGTGAAGTAGATTCCTACACCATTTGGTCATTTATCTGAGTAGTAGCAAGTGGAATTTGATAATTTGAAACTCTCATTCTAAATCTTAGAGACACAGAGATTATATCAGTCATCTGTGTGTGACTTTAATGAACAGTAGAGGATGATCATATGAATGAACAGATTGCCAGTGGTTGGTACAGATGAGGAAACTCAAAGAATCAAGTGTGCCAACTTCCAGAGTGTCTATATAACTAGAATAACATACTTGGCTGCACACGTAAGGCAATGAAAGAGTAACCCAGGTTGATCCCTCCTCAGGAGCACTTGTGGGTAGCAGAGGATCATGGAAGAGCTATATAATATATAGGGCAGCTTGTTAAACAAGGTTGAGCTCTGATCTGGCTTAATGTCACACATGGAAAGTGATCTATGATAGCCGTGATTTTGGTTTTAAATGAGAGTGTTTATGAAGGGAATAGTGAGCAAAAGTGAAAGAACAAACAGCAAGTAGCAGATAGACAGATGCAGCGTCTAAGCAGCAAAGCATCATGGAGCCCTTAAAATACTCAGCAGAAATGACTGGAGGAGTCTGACGAGAGAGCAAGCAAATACAACATCGTCAGATAGAGCGCTTCCAACCTCCAGCAGAAATGATGGGAAAATTGCTGAAATGGTTGTGCGGAGTTCTTGATTGAGAGATTCCTTGGAAAAGCATCTTTACTGATGAGCTTCCAGCTTCTCGTCCCCACCACTGGCATTTTTTTGTCTTTGTTTTTGTTTTTCGAGACAGGGTTTCTCTGTGGTTTTGGAGCCTGTCCTGGAACTAGCTCTTGTAGACCAGGCTGGTCTCGAACTCACAGAGATCCGCCTGCCTCTGCCTCCCGAGTGCTGGGATTAAAGGCGTGCGCCACCACCGCCTGGCTCACCACTGGCATTTTTATGCCACAGGAAAAGCAGCAGTAACCTCTGTTAATTAGCAAATGGTTTACCTTCTAGCTGTTTTTAAGAGTACAATTTTCTAAAAAAGTATTCTCCGTTTTTGCTGTTTTTCTTTCTCCCTGTTACAGAGTTAGGAGGTCAGTATGTTCCAAGACAGGAAACAAACAAACAAACAAAAAAACCCACTTGAAATAAACATGCTGGGGTCTGGGAGAGGAAGGGGACCCCCAATCCTAGATTCTGCTTTTCAGTAAGCTTAAATAGTACACGACTACCTATTAGTACAGTGTATTTTACACTTAAGTTTCTGCTTTCTGTAACTAAAGCATAAATCAGGCCAGTCCTTGTGGCTGATTCAGCTTTTTTGGAAAGCAGGTCATCACAGTGCTTTCGGACTGCAATGACATAGTGCCTTTATTATTTATTAATAACTGAACTTTGTGTCTTACAGTTTTTGACAGTAGGGTGTCCAAGATCAAGATGCCAGCAGATTTTATATCTGGTGAAGTCTCATTATCTGGAAACGGCTCTTCTTGTTAGTGGGTGGCTCACATCTATCCATAATTCCAATTTTAGGTGATGGGATGCCCTCCATGGGTACCAGGCATGCATATGGTACACATACATACATAAATATATACCTATACACATGAAATAAGTCTTTAAAATTTATTTTTAAATGTATTATAAGATAACTTATTCTATGCTAATATCATAAAAACAATTGATATTGTGCTCACATCAAAGTTTATATTTCTTGCTGTCCTTGAATTTAAAACATTCTGTTCATGCATATGATTTGCATAAATTAGGTGTCTTTGTTCTTATTTATAAGTCACTATACTGTTACTAAATTAGTAATTTCCCTGAATTGTAATTCATCACATGCTAGCAAATATCTAATTACATATAAACTAGTAATTTTTGCAAATAATGAATAAATCACAAATGTATATAGCATATAATTAAACTATCTTTTTAAGCATGTGGGGGCTAATGATTTGTGAATTAGAAGTTATTGTATCAAATTCACATTCATTGGTGACAATTGCAACATGTCTGTTTGACACTCTTTGCTCTACAATAGCTTCTACAGAAGTTTCCTGTTTTCACGGCAGTTTCTTGAGAAAGCATGGGTAGTTGTTATGGTTAAACACCTGGAACAAAGTCCAACAGTCCTTTTATTATCCATGGTCCCTGGACAAATTAGTTAAGCACACTATGTCTCATATTCCTCCTCATAAGTTGGGAATCATAAATGTTTTTATTTGTTGTAAGGATTGGATGGGTTAAGATTTTTAAGATAACATTTGATCTAAAGAAAGAATGTCATATATGCATGGACATTACCCTTCTACTCTCCCCCTTGCTTTTAGAGGAAAAAGCCTACACACTGTGTAACAAGAATATTGCCATCTCCAATGAGCCAGTATCTTTTCTCCTTCTTACTTTTCTTCTTCTGTTACCTGGGAATGGGCATGACTGTGGTAAGGCTAGTACTGACATGTCCCAGAATGCTCTGTGGACTGGTAGATCACCCCTGTTGCTAGCCTTTTAAAAAAAATTAAGAATGTGAGGTACTCTAGGAATGATTGTGCATGTTTGTAGTCCAGCTGCTCAGGAAACTAAAGCATACTGGGAGGTTAAGTTTAAAGAGACTCATTAAAAAAAATAGGACGGTTTGGAATATATAGTCATATTCTCTAAAATACAAAACCAGAACAGCAACATGGTATCTGGGGGAGAGGGAGTCATTTTTAGTCTTTAATTCTCAGCCTTGAGTTTCAGCCACCATTCTGAGATAACAAGAAAAAGATTACTCTAGCTGGAATGTTACTTTAGGAAGCATAAAGACACAGTCTTCTGTAAGTGGCTTGCTTTCTGCACATCGGAGAAACTATTCCTATCACGGAGTACAATGCAATATTTGACAGAGAGAAGCTCACATGGGCTTTCTTCTAGTAGTATGTGAACCTTCAAAAATTATTACTTTAAAAAAGTCCTATTAACGGCTGGAATATGGCTCCGTGCTTAAGAACACATACTCTTCTGGAAAAGGACCTGAGATTGGTTCCCAGCACCTATGTGAGGCAATTCACAATTGCATTTAATTCCAGCTGCAGAGAAATTAAATACGCTCTTCTGGCTTGTGCCATTCTCTCATTCGTGGTCCTACCCCCCCACCGCCACACACAGATGTATACATGATTTCAAAAACTAGGTAAAATACTTATAAAGTCCTGTTGTTTCACTTTTTTCCCCAATCATCCCACCTATGGGCCAGTGGATTGAGTGGGTTGACATGTTTCAAACAAAATATCTAGCTGATTATCACTTATTTTTAATTTATGTGTATGCATGTGTATCTGTCATGTGCTGGAGTACCCCAAGAGGACAGCAGAGGGCATCTGAACCCCTGAGGCTGAAGTTACAGATGGTTGTGAGTCACCATGTGGGTGCTGGGAACTGAACCTGGGTTCTCTGCAAGAGTATCAAGTGCTCTTAACTGCAGAGCCATCTCTCCAGCCCCTCTACTTGGTATTTTAATCCCTACTTTGATCAAAGTTTCTGCTGTCACAGTTTGAGCCATGAGGCACCATGACGAGCTCCTTAAATTGTTCTTTTTAAAGATTTATTTATTTATTTTGTATACAGTGTTCTGCTGTGCTGCATGTATACCTGCAGGCCAGAAGAGGGCACCAGATCTCATTATACATGGTTGCTGGGAATTGAACTCAGGACCTCTGGTAGAGCAACCAGTGCTCTTAACCTCTGAGCCATCTCTCCAGCTCCAAGCTGTTTGCTTTTTAAAATATGCATTTAATAACTTTTTTATAATCTGCTTGGAATTCTTTTGAGGGTGGATTGTTTGTTTGTTTTTCTTCCATTAAAAGCTCCTCTTGAGATGCTTATTTGTGTTTGGTACTCTCTTTGGAGAGAAGGATATTTTAAAAAAACAAAACTGAAAGATGGCAAGAAACAAAAACAAACAGAAAGTGTTGGCAGAGATCCCCATATTCATGAAGTTTTTCTACAGCAAGTTAGAGTTAATCATTTCCATATTTGCCTGGAAAAGAGTTTGAACCTTGTGAGTCCTTTGGTAGAAGATCAGCTAGGAACAAGGAGCTCTTTCCCAATGGAGGGAACATGTGCTGACTTTAATCAAAGTCTTCTACTACATGCTTCACCACAAGACATAAGCTTTTAAATAACATTGAGTTGATTGTACATGGGCATTTTCTTCTTGTTTAGGATCCCTTTTATAGTCCAGCGTGCATAAAGAACACTTGTGTTTTTGAATCATGAACAGAGCCTAAGTCACTAGGAAGACCAACAGTGATGCATGATTGAAGTCAGCTCTGTGAAGTTTATTTTCTCTTCAGATTTCCACTGCCTACTCAATTTAATATATGTGTTTCATTTGTTGACAGTTTGGCATCAAAACAGTGAACTGAAGAGAGAACTTAAAAACACTCTGTAAAACTTACATAATTCAGTCATAAGACAATTTTTGTTAAAGAGGAAATTAACAAAACAGTAAAAGTCAAATGTAAAGGAGATTCTACATATTATTTTCAGAAGTTCTGTACCTGGCTATTCCTGAGACTACTTTCTGTAGTTTGGCCCCTGCTCCAACCATCTGCAGGCTGCATGGGCATCTACCTAATACTTGACCATACGCTCCAGGACTGCTCAAATCAGCCTCAGATAAGACCCAGTGGGTATTAACTCGTTTTACCTCAAGCGGCTTAAGAAACTAATATTAGCTGGGCGGTGGTGGTGCACGCCTTTAATCCCAGCACTCGGGAGGCAGAGGCAGGCGGATCTCTGTGAGTTCGAAGCCAGCATGGTCTATAGAGTGAGTTCCAGGACAGGCTCCAAAGCTACACAGAGAAACCCTGTCTGGAAAAACAAAAACAAACAAATAGCAAAAAAGAAAGACACCAATATTACCTTTTGTTACAAATTGGTAGCTATTTAAGTTCAAAGGCCAAAGAAATACCACGGCAGAAAGAAATAGAAGAATGAAAGAAAGCACAAAGGCTTGCAATATTTGACAAAATATCCCAGAATATGTGGGCTGTTGGAAGTTTCCCGGGAATGTTTTTAAAATGTAGCGAAACTGAAAGATCATAAAAACTTGACAAGATTACTGTTTGGGGTTCGGTCTGAATGTTCAGTAAGACATTAAGACAAAATAACCCCATTACAATATTTACATGCGGTTGCATTTTCACTTTCATTGTTCAACTCATTGCGCAGGTTCCCATAAACAACAAGTCCCACTAGAGTACAAAGCAATAAACTGAACAGAAATGATTTGCTTTTAACCTGATTTCTTCAAAAATAATTAATGCTCCTTATTTCATTCCTTCCCCCTGGTTTTATCAAGAGGTCAATGATAACTATATCGTAGGAAAGAAAACGTGGTTTTCTGAATTCCCACTAGAAGATGAACATGATGGCATTTTATGAACCAATTATGTATTCCATATGTCTTATCTATCTCCACGGGTACTGGATTTCAGGAACAAAGACATATAGCAAGTGTCGTATTACCCCGTTTTGTAAACAGATTGCTCAGAGATTTACAATGATGGATTTAAGCAGAGTGGATTTTACAAAATCAAACCTCTCCGGAGCCAGGCAAAATTCTCTGTGTATTGTGACATGTCTGATGGAGGAGGCTGGACTGTGATTCAGAGACGATCTGATGGCAGCGAGAACTTTAGCAGGTAACTGTTTTTTTTTTTTTTTGATTTTTCGAGACAGGGTTTCTCCATAGCTTTTGGTTCCTGTCCTGGAACTAGCTCTTGTAGACCAGGCTGGCCTCGAACTCACAGAGATCCGCCTGCCTCTGCCTCCCGAGTGCTGGGATTAAAGGCGTGCGCCACCAACGCCTGGCCAGGTAACTGTTTTTAACCAGTAATTATTAGGAACAGGAGACAGAGATTTGTTAGTTAAGCCTTCTTACTGCCTCAAATTCAGTAATATGACAGACTTTACATTCTCATTCTCGAGTAAGAATATGCGTGTGAGCGAGCTCAGCAAGAGAATACGGAGATGAGAAAATGAGGAATCAGATGGGCGCTGCAGGTGACCATTTGTGTTTCCCTAAAACTAACATTCAATTTAAACTCCTTAGGGGTTGGAATGACTACGAAAGTGGCTTTGGGAACTTTGTCCAAAGAAATGGTGAATATTGGCTGGGTAACAAAAACCTTAACTTACTGACGACGCAAGGTAAGTTTTGTACTTGCATAGTGGAGGCAGCAAGTCTTAGGTTCAGGTCCTAGGACTCCTAGACAAACAAAGGCCATGTAGTATTTCACACTAAATCATTGGCGATAGAAAAAAATCAGTTTATATCATGATTTTTCAGATGTAATGATACTTGCTGAGCTATTATCCCATTTGTAAAATGCTACTTAAAACAGGGATTAGAGGCAAAGAAACCAGATTGGTAGGTAAACCTGTATCTTCTTATACATTTTCTATTCCTTGAAAGAAAATGGGTTGTCAAAATAATTTTTAAAAATTTGAGTGGCTGACAATTATACACACACACACATAATTTATTACCACACTAATACCATGTGATAAGCCACTACTGCTTCAAGACAGTAGTAGTTTGGGGTTAGAGACATGACTCAGAGTTCAAGAGTTCATATTGCTCCTCCCAGCACCCACATCAGGTAACTCACAGCTGCCTGTAACCCCAGCTGCAGGGAATCCAGCGCTCCTTTCTCGCCTCTGAAGGCACCCACACGAGTGGCATTACCCACACAGATACCCTCATATACACATAAAAATAAATCTTAAAAACACACAAAAAATGATTTAAAAGCAATTGTGACCCTCTATACAATTCTCCCTATACATGTTCACTTGTATGTCTATAACTAGAGTTCTCTATTTGTCTAAAGTTTTATTCCATAACAAGTTTTCAGTGTTTTATTTTTCATAGCCTCTCGTTCCCATCTGTCACCCTCCTTCTCTGACAGATAGCTTGAGACCACAGTCAGCCCCCTTTAGATCTGGGACTCAATGCCTCATAAATCACAGTTGCACTGCCCAAGAAGACAAGTTAAATCACACTGACAATGCCAAGGCTTATTTGTTCCAGCCAAGCTCAGGCAACTACTGGTCAGTCTATATCCAAAATAGTCAGCAGAGCACTAAGTACCAGGGTCTTTGAGATGTGCGAGTGGTCACAAGAAAGGTTACATAATCCAGTATATCATTGTTTCCCGTCTCGTCAGTAGTCTCTGAGTCTCCTTTCCCCAGAATAAACATTATCCTGGTTTTAAGAGTATATCTTTTGCCAGCTATCTAACATTTATCATACCTCCTTCTGTTTGTCTTTTATATTAATATTTTTCTGGATCATGGTTTAAGCTATGCAAATCCCATTGTGTCATTTGAAGCATACAAAATTCAAGCTAATTTCTCAAGTTATTTTTGTGCATATATTTTTGCCTGGGTGGACATTTTCAACAAATCTGATTCCCCTTCATCTTCTCTTGCTTGGTGCTGGATGTTGAAACGAGGCCTTTGCACATACTAAACATGTGTTCTACCACAGATCTACATACACACCCCTTTTCTCATTTGGTGTTCAAGATGGTTGCTCTTGGATAGTATAGAGAAATGTATTTATCAATTCCATACCTTGTATGGAGAAATGTATCTGTCAATTCCATGCCTTGCATAAAGTATCGTAGCTCGAACAGAAGAAATTGCCTCTGTCCTTATATTCTTCAATTATGACAGCAGTTAAGGCTACTCAAATTGTCTTTAAAATAGCTTTATTTTTATTACCTAAGTTTTTTGGAACTGTCTGCAATAAAATTAATCTAGAAATGATATCTAATTACAAGTTTATTCATTTATTGACCAAAACATTAGACAATTTTCTTTTTAAAAATGTGTATCATTTTCTCTCCACATATACTTTTGGGGATAACTGACATATCCTATCCTACTGTGTCCATCCATGGTTTGGCTCATATGAGCTAAGTTAATACTTTTAGGGAGCTCTGACTGAAGAGAACCCCTTTACATGCTTGTTCCAGAAATGAGAATCCAGAATTCTCCTCCAAATAGCTTTGAATTTTGTTCCTAAGACCCAAGATAGGAAGGTAAAATTATATGTTACCTAGTCATTTGACTTGTAATTTTCATTTTGAGAAAGAGTCTCACTATGTATCCAGGCTAGCCCAGAAATTGCTGTACAGACCAGGCTGGCCTTGAACTTGTCATAATTCTCCTGCTTCTTCCTCCTTAGTGATGGGAACATGATACCACACCCATCAAATTTCTAATATTTAAGAACAATTCTGCTTCAGGAGGAAGACCAGCCTGTCATTCATAAACAGGAGCAATGGAAAAGGGGGAAGGGAATGACCGTATTACTTCACTAATTTGTTTCACACACTTTTTTTTATAACTTAGAATTTTTATAGTCATCATAGTATCTCTTTTTATATTTAGAGTTTTCTTCAATATGTATCATTTCTAGCATGCATAAATAAGACCGTATGCCAAATAAATTCAGTTTGTTTGAAATATTTCCCCACTGGCTTGGAAACTCCAGAGAATCCTCTTGATGCAGAGTCACTGATGTCAGCATGATTTCAATAATGACCTCCTTCCATGCCATCACACAGGGCAGAACTGTTGAGGTGCTCCCTGATCCCCTCTTTCAATGGCATCTGTTCCCCAGGCTTTGATGCTAACAAGAGGAGGTTTTCATAAAACAACCAGGATTCCTGTTTCTTCTTCAAATGGTCCTCAGACACCTTGCTAGCTGACCTTATATTCTACCACAAAAACCCACCAGATACACGCATGCTCAAGTAAGGGCGACTGTATGATGAAGCCTGGTCTGGCTGCTGGGGTCATAAGGTGTTGTTAATAATAATTAGTCTTAAAACTAGATTCTTATGAAATTAAGACAAACGGAATAAACATAATTCTTAAATCTACTATTTTCATCATTGTTATACTCTCTCTCTCTCTCTCTCTCTCTCTCTCTCTCTCTCTCTCTCTCTCTCTCTCGTCTTTTGAGATAGGGTTTCTCTGTGTAGCCTTGGCTGTCCTGTACCTCACTCTATACTCTAGGCTGGTCTTGAACTCACTGCCTCTGCCTCCTGAGTAGTGGAATTAAACGTGTAAATCACCACCGCCTGGCTTTTTTAATCCATTAACTAAATAATAACATTTTCTGTTCTTGACAAAGTGAATCATACACTATTTTTAGGTTTGTTTTTATTCTTCAGACAGTAGAATTTCTCAACTGTGCTATTTTGCTGTCATTTTCAAGTAAAATAAACAATAAAATGCTCACACTGTATTACGCTGGAGTCAGTGTTTGTTCTTTGAAAACTGATTCTTGGCAGAGGAAATGGTAAAAGCAAAATAAAACTACAATTTATTTTTAGCTTTAAAAGTCAGTATCATGTCATGTATTTAAACAATAATTTCTTACTTTTTCTTTGGCTTTTTTTTTAGGAGATTACACTTTAAAAATTGACTTGACAGATTTTGAGAAAAATAGTCGCTTTGCACAATACAAACATTTTAGAGTTGGAGATAAAAAGGTACTAAAAGTTTTAATTTTTAAAATTTAATCAAGGCAATGTCTTGAGTTAACACTGAAACGATGCAACAAAGCTTTGATGTCTGTAGAAATAAAAATACATAATATAAACTCATTTGTTTAACATTTTTTCAAGTGCTTCCTACTGATAGTGAAAATGGCTCTTTTCTCCCCTCAGTCCTTTTATGAACTGAATGTTGGAGAATATTCTGGAACAGCCGGAGACGCCCTTTCAGGGACCTTTCACCCTGAAGTGCAGTGGTGGGCTAGTCACCGAAGAATGAAGTTCAGCACGTGGGACAGAGATAATGACAACTACGAAGGGAACTGTGCTGAGGAGGAGCAGTCTGGCTGGTGGTTTAACAGGTTTGATGCTTTGCACCTACGGCTGTAAAGGCGTTAATGGTACCAATTATGCCAAGTAAGGTGATGGCGACCTTATGTGTGATATTACACAATCCTTACTAGAATTCTTCAGCTGTGAGGGGTTTTTTTGTTTTTTTGAGATTCATTGTGCACATTAGTAAAGCCTGAACAATAAGTAACAGAAGCTGGGTGTGGTACCACATTCCAGTAAACTCAGGACTTGGAGACAAGAGGATCACCACAAGTTCAAAGCCTGTCTCGGCTACTTAGCAACCTCAAGGCTAGCTTGGGACACTTAACAAGATCATGTCTTCAAAACACACACACACACACAAAAGAAACAAAAATTTCCAATAATATGTCTTGGAAATAAATCATATTTCTGAGAAGTAGTCCACTGTATCATTTCGAATTGTCTCATCTCTGGACCAAATGTCCCTGGTTCCTTTACGATTTCCCAAGCTGCATTTTTGTAGGATCATCCAGTTAGGTGGGGATGGAAACTCCATGCATTTTTCCTCAAAAGTGACCCAGCTGGCGTGCTACCTCGGCAGAGCAGGTGTGGGACAATGTGGGATGAAGCATCAGCTTTGGAAATATTCTGTTTTCCTTAGAAAACGGGAGCCACCTCAAAATATATGGACACCTAAACTTTCCATTAAGAAATCTTAGGCAATTTTGGAGTATACTGTTTTCCATACAACTGGACTATCCATGTAAATCCCATAATCTATATAATTTTTTTAGTATAAATAAAGCATCTCAAAATATAAACTCTATGCTATGAGTGCACCTATTCTATACATGCTAAAACTAGGCTCTATATGCTATGATTGGATCTATTCTATATACGCTATAAGTAGACTATATGTTATGAGTGATCTATTCTGTACATACTAAAATTAGACTCTATATGCTATGAGTGGATCTATTCTATACATACTAAAATTTCTAAAAACCATGAGAGTCTTCACTATAACATCGTTTGCTGTGATGTGTTGGCTTTTAATTAATCACTATTTTTTGGTTTGCTGACTTGAGACATGGCCTTACTATGCAGTACAGTCTGCAGTCTGTCCTCAAACCCGTGGCAATCCTCCTGCTTTAGCCTCCCAAGTGCTGGAATTACAGGTGGAAACAACCATACCTGGCTGGCTTTAGAGAGGTAGATTTCAATGCAGATACAATGAATTTAAGGTATTTCCATCAATTAAGGGAAATGTAGGCGGTTGTAAAAGCAGTAGGCTTCCTGCTGGGTTTTACTTTTCCAAAAGTTGAGTCTTTAACTTTAACGGTTGGCCATTTATTAAGGAGATGGAGTACACACAACAGTGTGAGGGAGCAGAGAAGGAAGATCATTAAATCATTTTTTCCTACTGTGCTAACATGAAACATGGCGAAACATATCTTCCCTCTTAGCTTCCTTTTCTTAAAAAAAAAAGATGGTTCCCCTCTTCTTCTTTATTCCTTCCTCTTCTTGTAAGTAAGCAGCATTTATTTAAGACTTGTCATCTGTGAACATTCATTAATGACAGATTTTAAACAGACTTGAAGAAACCATCACTAATATTACTGAGACCTAGAGTGTGTACATCTTCCAGTTGGTTGGATTATTCTACTCCTGAATGAATGGCAGTCTCACAAATAATAAGGAAGGCAAATAAACGATATAGTTGACTTTCGAAATAGGGGATGGAAAGATCAAAAAAGGCAATTTAGTAGCTGGCACTACCCAAGAAAAATAGGTCGCCCTAGAGAGAAAGGAAATTGTTCCCAAAATGTAGCCTTAACTCTCTGTTTTCCGTGTTGTATTCTAATTGACAGGAATTGTTGGTGCTTCTCAGTGATTCTCACTATTGAGGCTGGAATTGCAACGCCCCCTACAGGTTTCTGTATTTATTGTCCAGCCCCACCCACGTAGGAGCACTCTGCTTCTTACTCAAAGTCATCTAAAAACAGCTGCCATGTGTTCCTGCCACTGATGCTTAACACCCTCTGCTTTTTCCACGGGAAAGACTCTAACCCTGTAATGACGAGCCAATGCCAGTACTTCTTTACATTGTGGTATTTGGTCACAGCCAAGAGAAAAATAACTAAAACCCTCATTGCTACCTCCCTTGCCTTTCAGGCCTCGTGTCTTTGCAAGTTGTATCTCTCCCCGGCAACAACCACTACACTGCCAGTTCCCCTGAACACTTCTTTACCTTGGAGTGTCAATCTTTAATAACTAGTGTCAAGTTCAGGTTAGAAACTGAAGGATACTGGAACACAGGTCTCAGAATACTAAGTAGTGGACCCTACAGCCCATTTCTCAGTAGGCTCCAAATCAAACCAAACATAATAGTTTCTCTATATAAACGTATCCAAATATTTATTCTAGGTACTCTGAGGGTTTTCCTTTTCAAATGTTGCTTCTCATGGTACTTTCGAAACACAGTGGATACTGAATCCCTGCAGACTTAGCAGGCATGGTTTCGATTAGTCCTCGCCATTTAAATTAGGAAGACTACCGGGATGGTCAGTGAAAGCAAATCACAAGCTTAGTGATACAAGCCTGCTACTTTGCATTTATGAATGAATTCTTTGCTTTTCTGATTCAATGGTTTGTTTCTTTTCTCAGGACTAGTTCTGAGTATTCTTCTCAGAGCCTATAATCTGATATCTTTTTGTTAGTTACAGCAATTAATAATAGATGGTGATTAATATCATAACAGGAAAATGACTATAAACTGTTACATGAAATTTGTGTATGCCAAGGACAGACGAGTGTGTAAACCCCAAAGGAGGAAGAAGGAAATGCTTAAGTTTTACAATAACCAAACAGACCTATCTAGATTAGTGCAGTATATGTGAAAAATTAACTTGACAACTCAAACAAAAGATTATTTTCTGATAGCTGGGAAGTTTTTAAAAGGAGGTTTAGGTTCTGCTTGCTTATCTTGAAGATGCAAATAACTGATATGCTAACAACCAAAGAAGGGAAAGGAGGGAATCTGAATCACGAAAGTCGTATCTCGACTATAGATTGATGAACTTGGAAGTACAAACTACTCCGGAAGCTGCAGTAGAGCCGCTTGTCCCCATGTCTTTACTGTGCCCTTTGTGGCCAAGCATGAGGCTAACACTGTTTAACCAGGAGGTCTAGGTGAAGGTTACAATGTCATTTTTCTTTGCTTCTTTTTTCTTTTTTTGTTTAAAGGTGTCTTAGTCAGGGTTCCTATTGCTGTGAAGACAGCGACTTTTTTTTGTTCACTTGTTTTTTCAAGATAGGATTTCTATGTGTATCCCTGACTGTCCTGGAACTAGCTCTGTAAACCAGGCTGGCCTTGAACTCACAAGGATCTGCCTGTCTCTATCTCCTGAGTGCTGGGGTTAAAAGTGTGTGCCACCACTTCCCGGCTTACCACGGCAACTCTTATAAAGGAAAACATTTAATTGAGATGGCGCTTTACAGTATCAGAGGTTAGTCCATTGTCGTCATGGTCTGGAGCATGGTAGCATGCAGGCAGACATAATACTGGCTACATCTTGATCAGAAGACAACAGAAAATAGTCTCAGCTTCACACTGAGCAAAGCTTGAGCAAAGGAGACGCCAAACTTCTCAGCACAGAGACATACTTCCTCCAACAAAGCCACACCTCCGAAGAGTGCCACTCCTATAGGCTTATGGGGGCCAACTGCATTCAAACTACCACAAAAGGCTACTAAGAATTGAAATGCTTATTTTTCAACACACTTCAAGTGGCCTGGGATGGTTTGGGATGGGACCAAAACTCACTTGCTTAAACAATGACATTTGTTTGTATAGAAGTTTCAGGTTTGGGGAAATGTTTTTTTCTGGGAAACAACAGAAGTCATCATCTAAAAGTTTTATCGTTTATTAGCAAGACAAAGTTTCTGATGCGGACATTCCTTCTGACTGTTCTGCTTTCTTTTGTTCTCCCACTAGGTGTCACTCTGCAAACCTGAATGGGGTGTACTATCAGGGCCCCTACACAGCAGAGACTGATAATGGAGTAGTCTGGTACACCTGGCATGGATGGTGGTATTCCTTGAAATCTGTGGTTATGAAAATTAGGCCAAATGATTTTATTCCAAATATCATTTAGTTGTTCCAATTGGCCTCTTTCTGCAATTCATATTGGTTTGAAATATTTGAGAAACACAATCCTGAATAAATGTTTGCATGGTGTTGGCCATTGTGTGTGACTTCTCATTCTTCATCCTGCACTTATTACTTAATGTACTTTTAGTTCAGGGGATAGGAAATAACCAACAAATAAACGTAGATTTTTGTTAATGTTTACTGAGTTTCTATGTACATAGGGGTATAATAAGAGTTCAAACTGTATAGAAAACAGCATAGACTAATTAACATGGTTAAGTAATAACACAAACCTAAATTTGAAACAATAAACCAAGTTTGGCTGGTGTGGTGGTGCATGCCTTTAATCCAAGTCCTCAGAAAACAAAGACGGCTTGGATCTCTGAGTTCGAGGCTAGACTGGTCTACAGGTATGTTCCAGGAAAGCTAGGGCTGCACAGAGAACCTGTCTCATAAAAAACATAATCAATCATGTATGATGCAACTGACAGATCATAAGACAAAACACAGCTAATGGTGGATATTTTGATCAAATTTACTGCATAAATAGGTATTACAAACTGGGCTTTGAATTCAGGTCTCTGACTGCAGAGTTAAACTGTTACGCACAATCTAGGTTCTTAAATGATACAAACACTACTCATCTTCAGGATATTTCTGTAATTCACACCTTTCTTGGTAGGCTTTAGTTTACACTTGGTGTTAGTTGATAGTGGAGAAGCAACCAGAGACCTCCTCTTCCTTCATATGTCAGCCCTGGGGAGGTAGGACGATTGCCATTTAGCTGAACTGAGACTTTCTGAGTTTTGGTTAATGCTCAAAGTTATAAAGTTAGCAAAGAAATAAGAAGTCAGATTCAATTGTTTGGTGCTAAGTGAAATTATTTGACACCATCCTGTGGCTCTTTTGGAATGAATCTAGATTGGTGTTTTTATGTGTGGGTAAAAGAAAGAGCTTTCAAAATTTGTTTGCATGCTAACCCTGTGTCAGGCCCAAAAGATTGAGCCCATACAGCTAAGTTAGGGGGAAAAGACACACCAATTGCAAATTGTAGGTATTTTTGTCACTGGGGCCACCATAGGCAGATCAGCAAGATGGCTGCCTCCTGCTGGTGCCAAGAGAATCACTTCTGTAATCTTATTGCCTCTGAATAATTTGGCATCTTTGACCTATTGGATCTGTGCCAGGAATGCCTGTCTTCACCCCACAATGTGCCCTGTTCATTTTAGACCTATCCAGATAGCGGTGGCCTCAGCTCCCGGACTTGTCACGTCTGTCAGAAACCTAACATGCAAACACATTGCAACAGTCCTTAATACAGTGGCCCCTTTGGTTTCCAGCTTCCCGACTGTCAGTCAGAACTGTACCACATAACCTGACAGGAAAAGGCAAGAGAAACATGACAAAGGCAGTCATCCATCTGTTCCTCTGCCTTCATTCTGGCCTCTGGCTGAGGAGAAAGGCTAGTTATAGGAGAAATCATTGGAAAAGTCAACTGCAAGAAAGAAGTGCGTGAGGGGGCGAGTGTTCTGCAACAAGACCCATAGTCAACTCTTGGATGGAATGAGGATGAATTTTTGGAATTGGGTCACTGACCTGATGACAATCTTTATTACAAGTACTGGGCTCTAACGAGTCTGAAGGTACAATTCAGAACTCTCCTAGTGTCCAAGTTGTTGAATGTGGATATTTGTATGCATGATGTCCTTGCTAAGGACATATGTGCTAAACTTGGTGTAAATTGTACCAACTGATGGGCAAGCATAGAACACCAGCACTGTACACGAAGGTTCTAAAACTTATTAGTGTAAATGTCCCTAGAGCCGGTCACAGATCTAAAAGTTAAAATGCAAAGTCAATGTTTTATGGCCTATAATCCACTTAGCTAGCTGATTTTGAAGTAATGTTATCCTTGATGGCTATCAATGTTTCTGCAAAAACAAATAGGTCACGTGAGGTTGCTTGCAGTACAATCTCCGGACGTTTTTTTTTTAAAGATTTATTTATTTATTATGTGTACAACATTCTTTCCATGTATGCCTGCATGCCAGAAGAGGGCACCAGATCTCATAGATGTCTGTGAGCCATCATGTGGTTGCTGGGAATTGAACTCAGGACCTCTGGAAGAGCAGTCAGTGCTCTTAACCTCTGAGCCATCTCTCCAGCCCTCTCCGGACGTTTTGAAAGGAAGATGGTCATCAGCTCAGCAGGGCCATTAAGTCAAAAAAAAATTGTGGCAAATGGTCCCCTTCATTTCACTTCTGCTCACAAAATGACACATATTGTAAAATGCTACCTTAATGTCAACATAGTCAGAAGGGATGATGGGTTGCTCCTGTGTAGAAAGACACTGCTCATCAATGTTCTTTCCAATCATCTCCTTGGTAACCACATCAATGAAACAAAGGGGAAGGGATCGAGAAGCTCTCGGGTTGCACTCGATCACCTAAAGAAATAAGCCCAAAAGGCAAGAGATGATGGAAGACAGTAACAATCCTAATATTTATTTTGTACCTTGGTTTCCCTCTGTGATTACCCCATTTCCCTAATCCCATCCCCTTTATCTCCACTGCTTAGATTTCTGACTAATTGGTTTCTTTAAGAACATTATCTTTGGATTTTGACTCATTTCCATCCCATTTCCCCGGTTCAATTCCTGCATACTTCGGATACATTTCATTTAATGCAGAGTTTGGATGATGTCACCCCTGGAAATGAAAAGTCCCCACTGGAATCCTGATGGCTTCATATTCAAACCTGGCTGCTGAAAATCCTCAAAAAAATAGAAAATAAATGTTTTCAAAAGTATGAAGTAGAAAGGAGAAATGTGTGCCTTCGTGGTTGTATGATGTAAAACAGGGTCCTGACATGGGGGTGGAGGTAGGGTGGCATTAGAGACACTTCGAAGTGATGGGGGAGAGTCTTCTGTTTTGTGTTAATTTTATTGGTTAAATAGACTGCCTTGGCCCTTTAATGGGACAGAAAATTAGGTAGGCGGAGTATACAGAACAGAATGCTGGGAGAAAGAAGCCGAGTCAGGCAGTCGCCATGATTCTCCCACCCGACACAGACGCAGGTTAAGATCCTCCCTGGTAAGCCACCTCATGGGCTACACAGATTATTATAAATGGGTTAAAGCAAGATGTGAGAATTAGCCAGTAAGAGGCTAGAGCTAATGGGCCAAGCAGTGTGTAAAAGAATACAGTTTCCCTGTGATTATTTCGGGTAAAGCTAGCCGGGTGGCGGCCCGCTGCTCCTATTACAAGAGAGTGGCACCCAACGTAGTAATGAACTCCATTACTACGTAAAACCTGAGAGGGCTTAAAAAGGAGAGAGAGAAAAATTTAAGACAGCTTTTTGCTGTTTGTGGGTTGCGTGCCGCAAAAAAAATTGTCCTGACTCAGCAACAGGAAAAAACTGGCTGTTTTAAAATGCCGGCTTTCTGGGCTGTGCCGCCATTGTGATCTCTGCTTGGCTTCTATGGGAGACAGAGCTTTTGAATGGAGCATTTGGAATAAAGTGCTATGATTTACTTGATGGCAATGTGGACTGTTGTATGCCTGGAATATTTGGGGAATCATCGCAGGCTGAGAGACCCCTAATGCAAAACACACAAAACAAGGCTATGCAGAGAATAAAATGAAGGTTAAAAAGGTGATCTAGCTAACTGGCCCTTAATACCATCTGTTATAGCAGGTTTACAGCTTCCGCTCCACACCAGGCAGAGTGACCTTGAGCCAGCTGCTAACGTCTCCAAGCCTTAGTTATCTCATCTATAAAACAGACTTTAGCAGCTGGCCCAAGGTCACTCTACTGTGGAGCGGAAGCTGTAAACCTGCTATAACATATGGAATTAAGGGTCAGTAAACTAGATTACCTTTTTAACCTTCATTTTATTCTCTGCATAGCCTTGTTTTGTGTGTTTTGCATTAGGGTTCTCTCAGGGTTGCTTGCAGGGTTATACACACCTATAATTCCAGCACTCAGGAGCTAGAGGCCATTGGATTGTGGGTTTGAAGTAAACCTGGGCCATACAGTGAGATAGTGAGAGCCAGCCTGGAACAGTATTCACTGCCTCAAAAATTCTGACAAGCTGGGCTGGAGAGATGGCTCAGAGGTTAAGAGCACTGACTTTCCTTCCAGAGGTCCTGAGTTCAATTCCCAGAAACCACATGGTGGCTCACAACCATCTGTAATGAGATCTGGTGCCCTCTTCTGGCATGTAGGCACACATGCAGACAGAACATTGTATACATAATAAATAAATCTGTTAGAAAAAAAATTTTTTTGACAAGCTTCCAGAAGCCATATGTGTTACAGGTCTAGGAATGACGTTCTGAAAAGTAAGCGTATAGGGAAATCATAGTTCCTTGGGATGCTAATGTCTAGTACAGGAGAAAAGGCTACCTAAACAAATTTATGCAATATTCTCAGGTCATTTTCAGATTCTTAAATATGCTAATGTATATTCTGAAATTCTAGTTCAGAGTACTTAAGCTTTGGGATATAACTAAGTACCTGAATATAGAAGTCCAAACAGGAATCCATTCTTATATAACAAGACCTCAGAAGGTAATCAATTGCTAGACTAGGTTCAAAGGCCTTGTAGGTCAAAGGTTGACATCTCTGCAATGCACCTGTCCCCTCTTCAAAGCTCAGTTTTTCCACTTTAGTTCTGCTTTTGGAAGCTTTAAAACAATCAGAAAAAGTCAAAACTTTCAATTCATGTCTTACTGGCTAGACTTGAGCCATACTGTTTGAAAAAAAAAATAACCTAGGTGTTGAACTAAAGAATGCATGAACAAACCAAAAGTATTTTTTGTGAGAAGGTATACCAGAATCCAGACCAGGCTAGTGAACACATTTGCCAGAATGGCCTCTCTTTTATCCCTGACATAGGCAGTGATTGGTGGGAGCTCAACTTCTCAATCTGATGTGATTGGCTATCACCGTCAACTCAACTACAACTGTATCCCATGTTCCTGGTACCATAGTTTGACTTGGTCAGGGTTCTCTAAAGGAACAGAACCAAGCAGACATTCTTTTCTTCTTCTTCTTCTTCTTCTTCTTCTTCTTCTTCTTCTTCTTCTTCTTCTTCTTCTTCTTCTTCTTCTTCTTCTTCTTCTTCTTCTTCTTTTTTTTTGATTTTCGAGACAGGGTTTCTTGGTAGTTTTTGGTGCCTGTCCTGGAACTAGCTCTTGTAGACCAGGCTGGCCTGGAACTCACAAAGATCCTCCTGCCTCTGCCTCCCGGAGTGCTGGGATTAAAGGCATGTGCCACCACCGCCCAGCTACATTCCTATCTTGAATGAGAAAAATTACTACAAGTCATCAAATACAACAAAGAAAATGTCGAATCTTACAGCTTTAATGACCAACATTGTAAACTTGGAAAAGAATCCTCTGGGCTCCAAAGAGCTTGGGAAGCAATATCCTTTGAAGACTGTTTCATCTTCTAACATCCCATAATTTAAATATGATAATAAAGATTCACTACCCTTGACATTTTATATTATCTTAATTGATGTTACACTTAAATAAAACCATGGATATCTACTTAGTGTATGCACAAGTATATTCCTAGCAAATAGAACCAAGACACACAGGTTAAATATAACTCTCATTTCTGCAGTTGGTTATGTGGCCTTCGCTGGTATTTATAACATCTTTTTCTACCCATTTCTTTTCTTCCCTCCAGCCTCAGCAAGCACACCAGTGGCTCTTTACCTGGAGGGGTGGCCCATGCTTTCATTCTTGAAGGATCTTGGTTATTTAACATCCAGCCTGGATTGGTTGTTGTTTACCAGAGACTTTAATCACAGGTCATGGTGACACCACGGGATGCTAGACATGCTCTTTCTTACCTCTGTTGTGGAGAACAAGCCAATGGCCCCCTGGTAAACTGGATCAATCACACCTCCTAAGAGTTGCTCCTTTCTCTTAGTCTGTTAACTCAAGGGTATCTTGAGCCCCAAAGAGCCAGGAGGGGGTCTTAACTCTCAACTCAATAGGATATTTGTTGTCCCCCACAGGCAAAATGGCAACTTCTCCTAGAGCTAAACTTTTTAGGCCCGAAAAAGCACAAGGCTGCATAGAAAAATTTTTTTTCTCTAGTGAGTCACTATGGAATGGAGCTTGGAACAAGTTTGTCTGTCTGTCTGTCTGTCTGTCTGTTTATTTATTGGTTTTTCAAGACAGGGTTTCTCTGTGTAGCTTTGTAATGTGTCCTGGCACTCTTTCTAGACCAAACTGGCCTCGAATTCACAGAAATACACATACCTCTGCCTCCCAAGTGCTGGGATTAAAGGCATGTGTCTCCACTGTCGGGACAAGCTTAAATAGTGTATTATTTGTTCAAGTAGTAGCCTGATGAATTCATCCAATTAGGAGATCAGAAGAAAAAAAGTTTTTTAAGAAGACAATTCCACAGCAAATTCCACTCTGTCTTTCTGTTCAGGTGATTGTTGAACTTGGTAAGAATATTGTTCGTCTTAAATCTACTTCAGTGGGATGGGAGGGAGCCAGAGGGTAGGTAGAATGGATGTGTCATTGGGGAACATGAATATAAAGGACACCTGGCTGCTTTGATTTGAAGCCTGCGCACTAGAAAGACCTACACTCTAAAATTCCTCCGCTGGGCTTGCTGGGCCAAGTTTGTAATCCCAACACTTAGGAGGCTTGAAGCCTGAGGAGCAGAGTCAGAGTCTATCCAGAATGGTAGTTACACCCTGTCTTCAAACAAAACAAAACCAGAATTAGAAAAAAAATAGTAAAATAGTTATACCCTACCATGCTAGAGTTATTTACTATGCTTTACCACTTTCTGTGTGTTTGTATGATGTGCGTTCACGTCCGTGTGAGCCCACACGTTTGCACAGTAGTATATGTATGTGTGTGGAGGCCTAAAGTTGACATTGAGGGTATTTCCTGTTTTCCACCTCCTTCATTTAGACAGGGTCTCTCAATTGAATCCAGAGCTTATCAGCATATATATTACATTAAATCATACATATATACATATATAGCATATATTATATATACTGTTTTCTTTTAAGGTTTCTCTGTATAGCTCTGGTTGTCCTGAAACCCACTCTGTAGACCAGGTTGGTCTTAAACTCAGAGAGATACACCTACCTCTCCCTCCTAAATGCTGGGATTAAAGGCATTTGCTACCACTGCCCAGAGAGATGTTAGCAGTTCTTATGAGGGCTGAAGAAAACAGACCAGACCCTTGTTTATGTTTTTTAAAAGACCAGTATACAGATCTATGTGTGTGGAAAAGTTTGTAAATATTTACAACTGTGGCACCCTCAGGTAACTGGATGCCGAGATAGGTGGAAGGACATGCTTCTTTTGATATTGTTGAAGACAAACTTTCCTTTTTTTCAAACACACAATGCTGTGTTTATTTATAATTTTCCAGTAGCTAAGTAAATAAAAAAAACACCGCCCATATAAGGAAACATCAACTGGGTTGGATACTATGTTATGAAGCATATGTATACATGTTTAGCAACTTAACCTGTATTTGTTTTGTTTTGTTTTGATTTTTGAGATATGGTTCAGGCTAGTCTCAAATGTGTTATGTAGCCCAGCCAACCTCAAACTCTTGACAACAATCCTCCTGCCTCAGCTTCCCAAGTACTGGCATTATAGTCATGAGCAACCACACAGAGACTGGCTAATTTGAAAAATAAAATCTAAACTAAACCCATATTGAGCTATATTGTTAGGTGGTGTGGAGGCACATGCCTATAGTTCCAGAACTCAGAGAGCTGGAAGATTGGGAGTTCAAAGTTAGTCCAGGCTAAGTAAATAATGAGACACAGCTTCAAAAAGAAAGAAAGGATGAAGGGGTGAAGAGGAAGGAAGACAGACAGAAAGGCAGAAAAAAAAGGAAGGAAGGAAGGAAGGAAAAAAGGAAGAAAAAAGAAGAAAAAAGGAAGGAAAAGACAGAAAGAAAGAGAAGGAAGAAGAAGCAGGGAGGAAGGCAGGCAAGAAAAGGATGTGTGGGGGGGGGGAGTAACCCTTATCTGAGGTCTATGCCAAACACACTGGGAACAGTGGGAGGGACCATATTTACTTTGTTTGACTTTGAGAATCTCACAGTCTGTATAGACAATGTTAACTATTTTGTTTGCAGCTTAATTATCCTGTAGGACAATCCTGAGGCTGTTGTAAACCTCAAGACTACTTACTCATATCATGTCTATGTAAATCCAAGCAAATGAGAGATAGCTGGTTCTAAGCCACGCGTGAGTGACCCTGGCCTGGGAACACAGATTCAGTATGCCGAATGGCGTGCCCCACTGTGGAACGGGTTACATGTACTCTTGTAGCCACACAGCAACAGTAAGAACAAAACAGTCCCGAGTCAATGAATTTTCCAAATACGCTGATGGGAGCATCAGGTGGGCAGGTTACCTGGGAGTGAACAACTCTGGTTCTGCTTTGGTTTTAGATGCTATTTGATTACAGAGCTTGGGTATTGATACCCGGTAGGATAGCCTAAGATAATTTTGTCTCTCGATCATCAGTATTCCAACTCTCCCACACTCACAAAGTTTTAATCAGCCAATCATTTGTCTGTCCAATAACATATAATTGATAGAAGTGATATGTCCTGAATCTTCATAGGTAGGGGCAACTTCAGTTCATAATAACAAGTTAGCCAGTTTTAAAAAGAAAAAGGGTTAAATATCTTTTCAGCTTACATGCATCTCACAAGTGACATTTACTCTTAAAGTTGATGTATTTTGAAAAAGGCTTTTTCTATACAGCCCAGACTGGACTCAAGGTCATGATCCTTTTGTGTCACCTGCACCACTGATTAGGATTGCATTCTTAAGCCACCACAGCTAATACTATGTATGCATGCATGTATTTATTTATTTAAGGCAACCATCCCATGTTTATTGTATGTAGATTTATTTATTTGCTTATTTTCTGTGACTCTAAGAATTGTTGATGGACATATTCTATCAATGAACTACAATTCCAAGACTCCCCAGAAAGTTCTCTCTCTCCCCCCCTCTCTCTCTCCTCCCCCTTCTTTCCCTGCCCCTTGACTTGGTTTCAAGACATACTAATGATTGTGGCTGAGTGAGATCATAAATTTCTAGCTGTGCATGGCTTGTCTATATTTGTTTATTTTTATTGCAAATTTAAACATATTTGAAAGAGTCATGATATGCACAGCACTGTGAGGCCGTATTATGTGTTCAGACATTACTGCATAGGGCAGTAAACTATAAAAATAACTTGTATAATAGACGTGAAAAACGGATATGAAACAATCTTAGAAATAGGCCCATTTTTCTAGTTACTAAACCATATGATTAACACAACTCAGAAATGCTAGAACTGTTTTTATTGTTATTTTGGGTCTTTATTATTTGTTATTTATTAATTTGCTTGTTTGTTTAGAGACAGGGTCTTGTTCTATCCTCCTGCCCTCATCTCCTCGGTGCTGGAGCTACAGTTATGAGCCATCAGGCTGGTATACATTAACATTTTTCAATATTATTTTTGTTGGATTTTTATTTTTTTAAATAGAATAAATTGTCTATATTTGTCACTAAAACTACTCTTCTTTTATTTTTAGAGACAGAGTTTCTCTGTAGTTTTGAAGCCTGTCCTGGAACTCTCTCTGCAGAACAGGCTGGCCTTGAACTCACAGGTATCCTCCTGTCTCTATTTCCCGAGTGCTGGAATTAAAAGCATGCGCCACGACTGCCTGACCTACTGTGGAAGACCAGACTCAACTCCAAAAAATGAACTAACCTAGGAAGAATCATGTCTCTGAACCTTGAGAGAGGGGTCTTTGTGTAGCCCTGACTTCTCTGAAATGTGCTTTGTAGACCAGGCAATTAAAGGCATGTGGCACTACCACCCAGTTCTTTTTTAATATGTACTTTTATTTTTATATATGTGTATGGGTGGGTATTCCTCTATGTGTATATACCACCTTTGTAAAGATACCCATGCAGTCCAGGAGAAGGCATAGAGTCCTTGGGGCTGGAGTTATGAGCAGTTGTGGGCCATCTGATGTAGGTGCTAGAATCCAAACTCATGTCCTTTGGAGAAACAGCAATCTCTTGTAACCACTGAGCCATTTCTCCAACCCCTGAATCTTTATTTTCTTACATGGCAAGTATGGACAATGAGACAGTCTTGAAAGCCTTGTGAGGATTAGGTGAGATGCAGTATAAAAATGTGGGATAAGATATGTTGAATCTAATTTAAAAGACAAGCATGAAACTATAAACAACAAAACACGCATTTGATAAGTCCATGAGCCCACTTACTTACCTCACCATCAAAATGAAAGGTCTTCAATCTTAGTACAAACCATGGTGGAACAAAGCAAGGGCCAAGGAGTTTTGTAGGCGGCTTCTAGTTATTTCCCTGCTGCTCAGGCCCAAAATCATCACACCGAAGCTGTATCAATTAACTGCTTGGCCCATTAACTCTAACTTCTTATTGGCTAACTCTTACATCTTAATTTAATCCATTTCTATTAATCTGTGTATTGCAAGTCTATGGTTTACCTGGTAAAGTTCCAGCGTCTGTCTCCAGTGGGACCACAATGGCTTCTCACTGATTCTGCTTTCTTTTTTCCAGCATTCAGTTTAGTTTTTCCTGCCAAGCTCTATTCTGTTAAGCCACTGACTGAAACAGCTTCTTATTAACATACATTAGCATACAAAAGTGAATCCCTCATCACCTCCCCTTTTCTGTTTAAATAAAAAGGAAGGTTTTAACTTTAACAGAGTTAAATTACATTAGCAAAACAGGTATCAAGCAACAATTACAGTTACAATATTTATATCTACTTTATCTTTTATCATAACTAAGGAAAACTATAACTATATATTCTTCAACTCCATCAAAGACTCCAGAAGGATATAATATTACCTAAGTAAACAGGAAGTGCATTGTGAGCAACTTCCAAAACTCTAAAATTGACAGAGACATCTTGCTGCCTTAACAAAATTCTGTAATTCTGTAAGATGGATGTTGGGGCATCCATCTTCAGTCTATAGGCCCATAGTATACAGCAGACTTTTCCTTGAAGCAGGAAATTTCAAAGACAGTTCCACTCATATTGGCATTTTGTCAGTCACTCTCTTCTGTGTCCTGTAAAATGTCTGGCAGTCTCTTTCATGAAGCAGGAATCCCGAAGGACTGTCTCACCTTCTTTAGACAGCTTCAGCAGTCCTTTTTTTCTGTGAGTACTGCATGTCCAGTTCATACAACATAACATCAAACAGTCCAGGCAAGAGCAGTTTCTTGACCAAATGGCTAGCAAATTCCATGAGGAACCTCTTTGATGCCCATCTTCCTTTTGAAGTAATTGGTGTTGCCAGGAGCAGATGTGCCTCATTGTCATAAAAAGTCCTAAGTTATTAAAACATTTTAAATGCCATATTCTGTAGCCTTTGAAAGGTTTGAAGAATGCCTATCCATCTGAAATACATCTCTGTACATCTAGAAAATCTAACTAACATGACTACAAGCTTGACTATTATAGATGATTATCTATTAATCTATATTTCTTAATTATACATTACATTTTTAAATGAGCTAAACAAACACAATACCTTAATCGGTATCAGAAATACATATCCAGAGTATAACAAAATTGACCTTGAATTTGTATGAATAAGCCAAGATCCATACCAATGCAAATCTCTGTAGCAAAGGAGATATGGCATGTACTCTTGGTTTAGTGCACACATTGCCCTGACTCCTGGCACATGAAAGAAGGGTTTGTGTGTGACAGAACATCCAGATGACAAAAGAAGCAAGCTTGCTCTCTTGGAGTCCTCATTTTGAAGTTTCCCAAATTTAATCTAACTGTTCTACAGCTTTAGATGGCTGTCCTTAAATAATAGAATCTTAAAAATTGTTTGTTTATATGGGGGTGGAGAGAAACAACAAAAACAATGTTTGCTTGAAAAATGCCCTAATGAAATTTTATTCTTTGCAAGCTCATAAAAAAATGGAGTTGAAAGAAATTCCCATAAAAATGTTTTTTTAATTTGATAAGAAAGTAATCTAGTAGAAAAAATAAATGCAGAGGGAAGATTGGAGGTTAGCTTAGTGCACAGTACTTGTCTGACCTTGCAAAAATTCCCAAGTTTGATCTCTACATCAGAAGAAGATAATGATGGAGGAGGTCAGGATGAGGATGAGAAGAGAAGGAGGAGGGGAAGAGGAGGAGGGGAAGGAATGCATGGACAAGAAAACACTACTTATTAACTGTAAATTCTTTGGCTTTGTTTTTCTTCTGTATTGTTACCATGAGAATTCATGGTCAATGAGAACTGTGTCTTTTTCCCCTTTGGTGAATATTGTATTTTAGGTACATCCTCAAGTTATTAGAATGTTTTCCTACATAAAACTTGAAAGTTACACAGAAACATAACTGGTTTTAATCCCATGATTTTTAATCAAACCCCTCTTCCGGATATTTAGGCAGTTTCTAGTGTGTAGCAGCACACAGTGTTGTAACATTTTCCCACAAAGGTTTTATTTGTTCTTTTTGCTTTCAAGTTATTTTCCAAGGTAACTGGCACAGGCAGAATTGATGGCTTCCCTTTCCAAAGCTGTATCAGTCTGTCCTCCTTTGTCACAGTAATTTTTTTTTTTTGGTTTTTTTCGAGACAGGGTTTCTCTGTGGTTTTGGAGCCTGTCCTAGAACTAGCTCTTGTAGACCAGGCTGGTCTCGAACTCACAGAGATCCGCCTGCCTCTGCCTCCCGAGTGCTGGGATTAAAGGCGTGCGCCACCACCACTCAGCTGTCACAGTAATTTAACTTTTACCACAGCAGGGCCTTCATCATGCAGGCTAAAGGTTAGTATTTTCCGTTGGATGTTATGGTTTGATGTTTACAGCATGTTAAACTCTATTTGGCCTTCATTCTAATGCATCTAGCATCTTACTCTTCTGAACATGGGAAGCTGTTCTATCCTTTTGGGAAAGAATGCTGTTAGTTTACTCACATGACAGTTATTAAACACCTACTGGATGTCAGGCAATATACAAAGCTATAGTAATGAGCCATGAACATTAACAGAGTTCCTCTTCTTGAAGAACTGACAAGTATAGAGAGAGAGACATGTAAAGAAAGAGGCTAGCCGGGCGGTGGTGGCACACGCCTTTAATTCCAGCACTCGGGAGGCAGAGGCAGGCGGATCTCTGTGAGTTCGAGACCAGCCTGGTCTACAGAGCTAGTTCCAGGACAGGCTCCAAAGCCACAGCGAAACCCTGTCTCGAAAAACCAAAAAAAAAAAAAAAGAAAGAGGCTATACCAAGAAATGTTCTATGCTATGTTGGGTTTGTCTGCATGCCAAGATTATATCAGAAGGTTTGGGTTTGCCATCTGTGAAATTTAGGGTGTGGGGGGAGCATACAAAATGGTTTTACATGTCTCTGACAAATGTTTTCCATTTGAAAATATGAATGAGGGGACTGGAGAGATGGCTCAATGGTTAAGAGCACTGGCTGCTATTCTAGAGGACCCGGGTTCAAATTTCAGCACCCACATGGTTATAAACTGTCTATATACTGTCTAGACAAGAATCTATAACTTCGGTTTCAGGGGTCTGACACCCTCACACAGACGTACACACAAGCAAAATACCAATGCACAAAAAAATAATAAAAATCATTAAAAAAAATAGAAGGGCTGGAGAGATGGCTCAGAGGTTAAGAGTATTGGCTGTTCTCCCAGAGGTCCTGAGTTCAATTCCCAGCAACCACATGGTGGTTCACAATCATCTGTAATGAGATCTAGTGCTCTCTTCTGGCCTGCAAACATTTGTGCAGGCAGAACATTGTATACATAATAAATAAATCTTTAAAAAAAACAAAAACAAAAAAAGAAAGATAGAAAACATGGATGAGATTTTTTCCCCCCATTATAGCATTCTGAGGCATCAGCGACAACCAGACTTGGCTTGCACATGGTAGGTGCTCCAGAAACACTGATGTGATGATGGTGACAGTCATGGAGAAGATGAGGATGCAGGTTATAGTGAACTAATGTGCTATGTGGCCCTCACCATGGCTTGAGATGTCAGAAGATGGGCTGGAAGAGAGCAGAAACTATTGAAAAGGGCCCTGCAGCCTAGTCTTTAATGTCACTGGCATCCAGAACACAACTGGAGATTATCTGGTACAGAGGTCAAGGAGCCTTTGGACCTGACACATGCATCAGGGTCCTTTCGGGGATCAGAAAATCTCCCTTTCCCTCTCATTCACCACAGCCCGGGTTTTGTCTCTTTTATGTACTTTGGTTTCATCTGACCCTTTTGTGTTTTGTCTGAGGGAAAAACAAAAGATCTTTGTCTCCAAAAGAAGCCATTATCTACTCTATCTTATAAATCAAGAACGTATCTGCATTTCTGAGATGTCAAGCATCAAGCCCTGGACGTTCTGACTCTCTTGACTCCAATCAGCTAACCAACATCGCAAACCTAAGGCTGCATGCACCCTATGTTCTGCCGCATGCTGGCTCTGTGTTTCAAACTCTGGCTTGAAAAGCACATCCACCCAGTGAAAATTACTCCACGATAGGCAAGTCCAAGACAAGCTTCAACCTTTCAAGGAAGATAAAAGAGGAAATTAAGTATTCAGTCATGACAACAAGCTGACTGAGTCTCAAGGAGAAAATGACACAGAGTATTGTCTCCCAAACTTGACTCCTGGGGTATTGGCACCAGCTGACATTTCTAGGTCTTTCTAATTATAGATGCGCTGTGTAACATTGCTTCCACCTGCACTTGTAACAATACTATCTAATGCCTAGCATTATCAAAGACCTTTCCAGCTTGAAATAATTAATTCACACAATCCCAGTCATCTGGGAGAGACAGTATTATTATCCAGGTTTTACAGATAGGGAAAACTTCAAAAGAGATTCCGCCAGGGTCACGCAGTGACTGGATCGGGGCCAGGAGTGGATTATAGAAGAACTAGATTTTTTTTTAATTTCATTGGAAGATGACAGCCTTTCTCAGACTGTTTGGATTTGGATTCGATTTGACTTCTTTTTCTTCAGCATGCTAAACAGATAGCCTTTGTTGGGGACTAGGGCACTACTGCGCTTCTGCGGTGGCTCCTTTCCCAGAAGGAATGATTATGCCCTCAGGAATTGCCACACATGTCACAATGCTTTGGCATGCCAGGTAATTTTGGTGCTTGCCAAGCCGGCTAACATACGCCAGCTGTTTCATCTCTCTGACTTTCCCCTTCATTGTACCTACAGCGTCTCCTTTAGTTGAGAGAGATTTGAACACAGAATTCTTGAACTGTAAAGAGAAACCTAAGACAGACAGAGAGTCACACAGACTTTTTCTCTTCTGATGATCAACTAATTGAGATTCTTAGGCACTGTGTACACTGTAGAGAAGGCTCTTTATAGATAACATCAACCTTTTATCTTTTTTTTTAAAAAAAAAATTTAAAGGGGCTGAAGAGATGGCTCAGAGGTTAAGAGCACTAATCTTTTTTTTTTTCAGGGTGAGGTTGAATGTTTATTCAGGAGGGTATGGAGGAGGAAGGGTGAAGGGGGGACAGAGAGAGAGAGGGAGAGAGAGAGAGAGAGAGAGAGAGAAGAGGAGAAAGAGACAGAGAAGGGGGGAAGCAGAGAAGTGGACAGAGAGGCAGAAGCGAAGCTGCCTAAGAGCACTAATCTTGAGTTCAATCCCCAGCAACCACGTGGTGGCTCACAACCATCTACAACAAGATTTGGTGCCCTCTTCTGATGTGTGGGCATACATGCCAGAACACTTTCTACATAATAAATAAATAAATCTTTAAAATAAAGATGTCCAACTTATGGGACCTGATCTATTTTTTTAAAGACAAGAACAAAGATTTCCCTTCTGCAGAGCCAGCAGAAAAATCTCTTTTTAACATCCCCTTTTTGTCCAAAGCAAATGGGCTTTTATGTAGGCAATAATCGTGCAAAATAAAACAATGCCGAATTTCAATGAAATATTAACAAGAGTTCCATGTTGACTCAGAGACCAGTAGAACCAGGCAAAAGGACAGTTTGGAAAACTCAGAATAGGAAAGGAATTTGGTGGATCTGATTAAGAACTTTTCAAAACGTGGCTCTTTTGAAATTGAGGTTCAAAAAAGCATCTCTCTGTTGTCTGTGTGTGAGTCACCGTGTAGAAGCAGAGTGAGTAACTAGAAAGAACTGTGAATGAGAGGCGGTGTGGTATGCTCACAAGGACAATTTACATATATCAAGTTTAGGCCTGACTCACTTTGTCCTTAAAAAGTTCCCCAAAATAGATCTTCTCATCCCAAAGTATAAGGATCCTTGGCGTTGTTTTTCCAAACACTTGTAAATCAGAGAAGTTGAGTGATTCCTTCCAGTTCAAGGGTAACCCTAGATGAACCTGAGAGTGATTAATGTCCACATGAAAGCCTTGGGTCTATATAATAGAGCAATGCAGTGAAAACTTCAGCCTGCAGACAGCTATGAGCTACACCCCGAATGCTCCATCAGCCTGTCGACTATCAGTTACCCCCACAAAGAGGCTCAGGCAGTTGGTGAGTTCCCCAAACTCATTCCTTCAGTCAACAAGCTTGGATTAGACTACCAGCCAAGAGGGCATGTGTGCCAACTGTTTCATAATTTAATAAAAATCCTTCGAGCTCAGTGAGCGCTCTAATCTTCATTGGAAAATGTTCATCAAGATCAAGTTAGGACAACACCCCATCTTTACTCCATCTTCGCCATCACCCAAAACTTCCTGAGGGAGTCTATTTAGAGCCTAGAACTTTTCCATGCTGGATCCTGACCAGGCTTGAGAGAGAGAGAGAGAGAGAGAGAGAGAGAGAGAGAGAGAGAGAGAGAGAGAGAGAGAGAGAGAGAAAGGGAAAGAAAAAAGGGTTTCTAGCTTTTTCGTAAAGTGTACAACAGTCTATTCAATCTAGTTACTCTTTTTCTAGATCCATAAGTAAAACACTGAGTCCTCAATACTAGGAATGACCAGTGTTCCATAAAGAATGCTTTGTGAGCCAGAGAGCATTTGAAAATATTAATATTTTTTCAAATAAGTATTTGTGTGTTTTACTGGGAAAATATTTTGTTCAGCCAAACTTGGTGACTTATGCTTATTTATAGTCCCAATACTTAGAAAACTGAGGCAGAAGGATTGACTTGAGTTTGAGGCCAGCCTGTGATACAGAGCAAGACTCTGTTGAGAAAGAGAGAGAGAGAGAGAGAGAGAGAGAGAGAGAGAGAGAGAGAGATACATTTGTTTAAGTTACCAAAAGTAACAGAGAGAATATGTCAGAAATTTTATTCAATTTGAGGAGGGGATTTTAGGAAATAGTTGACCCCCAAAGAGTTTGAGCAGAGGCAGGCAGGAGGTGAAGACACACTTGTGAACTTTTGCCAGCACTGGTGTTTGAATTGGGCAGAAAGGGTGCCAATCAAGAGGCCCTACACAGGGTGGCTCTGACCTCTGTGGAGTCGCTGTGGTAGGAAGACACTGTGTACACTGTCTGCGGAATCAGCTGCTGTCTGGACAATTCCTGCTGCACAACCCGGGTCCCCTGGAGTGAGACAGCTCACCAGCTGGCAGTTGCGTGACTCCTCCCCCTCTTCCAGTGCAGGACTTGAATGTGAATTCATAATGTGTCTTGGTTTTCCCCAGCAAAGCTAGACTTGCAATGGATGCTGTATATTTTCTTCACGGATCCAAAACAAGTATGTGGTACTAGGCTTCTCCTTCCTCCAGTTCTTCTTCCAAGAGGTGCTGGCTCACTGGACCTTAGCCTATGTCCTACCCCCCTAGCCCCACCCCTGCGTGCACTACTTGGTGCTCTGTCACATTCCTCATCATGGGGCAGCAGGGGGTGGGTTGAGGGGGTCTGGGGAGCCAAGCTCAGCTGCTTCAAGAACTTTCTCTTTGGAAAATGATGGTCAGAGATTTACTCTCGGGTGGATTCTCTCTTGGATCTCTTTAGGTGCTAACAAGGCAGGGCTAGAATGCCAATCCTTATACAGCAATGGAAATACTCTCTAATGATAAATACCGACTGTCGGCGGATTTTCTCTGGGTCTTGGCAGATGCTCCCAAATAACCAATATTTATAAATGCTTGGCTGATAGCTCAGGCCTATTACTAGTTAACTCTTACATTTTAAACTAACCTATATTTCTTTTTTTCTTAAATATTTATTTATTTATTATGTATACAATATTTTGTCTGCCTGTAGGCTAGAAGAGGGCACCAGACCCCATTACAGATGGTTGTGAGCCACCATGTGGTTGCTGGGAATTGAACTCAGGACCTTTGGAAGAGCAGGCAATGCTCTTAACCACTGAACCATCTCTCCAGCCCACTAACTAACCTATATTTCTCATCTATCCTCTGCCACGTGGTTGTACCTTCTTTCAACGCAGTTCATTCGTCTTGTTTCTGTGTTTGCTCAGACTCCTCAGACTCCACCCTTCTTCCCAGCATTCTCTCTGCCCTGAAAATACTGCCTAGCTAGCTATTGGTCAATCCGTTTTTTTTTTTTATTAACAACGAGAACAACACATTTTCTAAGTGTACAGAAGGATTATTCCACAACAGTAGACTACATTCTTTTTGTTTGTTTGAGACAAGGTCTCACGTAGCCCAGGCAGACCTTGAACTTCCGATCCTCCTGACTCTGACTCCCAAGTGCTGGGGTTATGGGTGTGCATCACCACACTTGACTACCTTTATTAGCCCTAAGTCTACTTCCACAATCGTCAGTGAGAATTGGAGAACAGAAAGGAAAAGAGTCATGAATAGCCTGGCGTACACACCTATTATTCCAGCACTCAGGAAGTGAGGTAGGAGGGTTATGAGGTCAACACTCAAGACTCAGTCTGTCTACACTCAGAAGAAGCAGGAGGAGGAAGAGGAAGAAGTAGAGGTGATAGGGAGGAGGAGGAAGAAGAAGTGGAGGTAGTAGCAAGGAGGAGGAGGGGGAAGGAGGAGCTATAATGGGATGACCTGGGAAATCATATAAAGCCTTGAAAAGAAACTTGTATTTCAGGTCCTCAGTGCCACCTAGCACCCAGGACCTCTTTGTCAGGAGGACTCGCTATGACAATTTTCTATCACTTGGAACCAGAGATGTTAAGACTGAGCTGGGAACTGAATATCCACAGCGCAGCAATCCAGATGAATTAAAATACCTAGCTATCGTTCCTTTGTGCTCGAGGTCACAGCTGTCAGCAAAGAGCACGGAGCAACCAAAGACCAGCTAAGGAAGGCTATGCACCGCGTCTCAAACCTGAGCAATGAAAATAGGAGCATAATCTTCAAGGCCCCTAGTTTAAGGTCAGGCTCACTCCACTCTCCTGAAAGGCATGCTTGTTCCCGAAATAAGTTTTCTTGTTCCAGACTGCTGGATGGCATGTCACGGCCAGGGAGGCAGAATTCCCGGGCTATTTCCAGTGTCAGGTTTCCTTGGAACAGGCTTATGTGTGGCTTCAGTCTTCTAAAGCCTTCGGCTTTGCCATGGTGATGCTGTGTGGTAACCTATCCGTGTGCTTGTACAACGTTTGCGATGATTGTTTGGCTGGAGGTGAACGGAGCTAACATACTGAGCTATGGGGTTTTATAACCCTCCTCTTCTGAGGTTCATTAGACTTCAGTCCTTCAGCTGGTTGGTTTAAATATAAGCAGCCTCTAGAAAATGAGACAGGTTTATTAATCTTGTGGGCTTGATATATATGTGGGGATTTATGTTTGTGTTCCTGGGAGTGTGCGGATGTGTAAAGTCCAGAGACCAACACAGTATGTGTTCCTTGATCAACTTAAAACTTACTCTGAGGCAGGGTCTGTATTAGAGTTCTCTAAAAGAACAGAACTGATGGAAACATACGTAACACAAACTGGAAGGGATTGCTATAAAGGAATAAGAATACTTTTCATTTTTTTCTTTCTTATAACAGATATCAAGCTATATAAAATGCCACAGAATTTCTGAAGAATGAATTACTGTTTGGGCATATCTTAGAATGGACAAAAAAGTCAACTGGATAGAAAATTATAAAAATACTCAAAGACAATGAAGCTGCCCAAAATAAGCTAATCTGGTCTCAGTCCACTAACAGAACTGTAAGATCTAGAAGCTGGAATAAGAGGTGTAGAACGTGGGCTTCAATTTAAAACCAACATTAAAAGCACATTAATAAACTTTAAGTTAATCCTGGAAACCATCCATTGGAGACCATGGTAATTGGAGAAGGTAGGTGATATTTCGCTCAGCTAGAATATCTAGAAAAAAACTCTAGAAAAAATAGAGTTAGCAGTCAACAAGTATCTGAAGGGTGTTTTGTTTTGTTTTTGTTTAGTGAAAAGATGTGTTGGATTTAGTTCTAGGACTCCATGATTCAAATAAATAAATAAGTTGAACCCTAAGTAAATAAATAGCTCCATGTATGCTAATTCTTATTAAGTGACAAAAAACCTCCCAGGAATCATGGCTATGGAAAAGACAGAAGAAGTTGCCTCTTAGATTAGCATGGCAGAATTTGCTTAATTGAGCCTGAAACTTTCTTTTTCTTTAAGACTGGTTTTTTTAAGACATGCTAGGCTGGCCCCAAACTCACTGTGTAATGGAAGATGATCTTCAGCTTTTGATCTTGCTCCCACTTCCAAAGTCCTGGAATTTCAGATGGCTACCACCATGTCTTGTTTATTCAGGCTTGGGAGTCTAGCCAGGGCTTCCAGAATGCTAGACAAACACGTTACCCATTGGTCTACAGTCCCAGCTCTTTATTTATCAATGAGAGTATTGCATGCTTGGAGTGTACAGAGGATTATTCCACAGAACCAGCTAATGGTATGAGGAAATTAAGAAAGGACAGACATACAGGCACATGTACAAAGAAGCTGGCATCAGGTGGGATTCTGCTACTGTTACCTCTGAAACCCTTGGTGCTTATTACCAGGTTGTGGGAGAGGTAGAGGGTTTAGCTAATCATGGTAGGACGTCTCTGTAGGTGAGCACTCTCAGGTTATACCTCCAAGAGGAAGAAGCCACAGTTGCTAGTCTTTGCACACACTGATTAATAATCTAAAAACACAAATACTAACACTCCTAGGAAAACTTTGCCATTCCTCTTGAGCCTGGGCCATATGAATAATATCTTTGCCAGCTTCCCATAGGCCAGTCGGCCTATGATATGACTGTGCTCATTACAATACATTTCACTCAGGACTTCGCTTCCTTAGGGCTTCCTCCACTCCATACACAATCCTCCTGGAATTATAGCCACATACCATCAAGTCAGTGTATATGGTGAACTTTGTGCAAGCCAGGCAAGCACTCTACTAACACTACATCTCTGACCTTGAATGCCACTTTAAAAAGAAAGGTGAATAAATACCATACATGGGTATTTTATGTGAAACCAGTTAAAAACAATAAAATTTCTAAACTCCATTCTCTGCCCCAGTCATTTTAATAAACTCACATATGACTTCCCTTTAGACACTAGGCCTTGGCACCTCGTGGGCCTGACCTAACTCCACAATGATTAAATTGGAAAGAATTCCCTTTACAAGAATCTGCAGGAACAAAACAAAGGAAACACCTTTTTTCATCATTGCCTCTGGACCAAAGTTCGTGCTCAGGCACAGGTGGATGAAGCCTCAGGTGCCCACAGACTCAAAGCATCTAGACAATATATCCTACAGGTGGTAAGCCAGAGATAACTGGGTGCCATGGCTAAAGCGATACTCCATCATGGAAGTACTAATCTGCACTAGATGCTGTAGGTCATGATAATGCAAGGCTCAGTCCTTTCCCATGATCCTAAATGTCCCCCCAATGTCGTATAGTCAGTGCTATACTGATGGAAGAACTTATGAATACCCTCTACTGGAAGTTTGTCATGAGCTGGCCTTGCAGGAAACTCGCACAGAGCCTTTATGCAGAAATTTTAGGTGTTCCCTCTGCCCATGCAGCAGGAAGTGTCTTGAATCTTAGGGTAGGAGCTACTGAATGCCATTTGTCAATTGCATTGTGTTCCAGTTTAGTTAACAGAGTGCAGCACAAGGTACAATGCCCTGGCATATTGTTAACACATATGGAGATATCAATGCGCGCGTGCGCACACACACACACACACACACACACACACACACACACACACACACACACATACTTGTTTCCCTTTGCTCTTGTGTGGCAGGTCACATTACAGGCTCTTGTGACCACAGAAGGGGCCATGGCTGCCAAGCCTCCCTGGCCAAGAAACCATGAGCCAAAGTAATGCTTCCTCCTTGAAACTTGTTCTTGTTTGTTTCTGTTTATTTAGTTTCGCAAAGAATTGGAACCAACCTAGTTGTCCATCAACAGATGAATGGAAGATGAATATATATATATATACAACATATATACACAGGTTTATATATAGTACTCAGCCTAATGAAAAATGAAACTAAAAATTCACAGGAAATGGATGAACTTATGCTATTTTCTCCCATAAGCATAATCTAACCAATTATATCCACTCATAGGTAAACAGATGTATATGGGGGTACACTCACTGTACTTTGTAGAAAGGAAAACCAGAAAGGCTAAGTAGAAGGTCCAATAGAGGACTGAGTGTAAGCAACAGACACAGGTTAGGAAAGGATATAAAGCGAATTGTTTGTCTAGTTTTAATTCTGTCATGTATTTTTGCATCTTGCTTTGTCTTGGTGGATAACTGCACAAAATATATTTGACACTGAACGTGTACAAGTTAATATGAAGCTCCATAGCTTCCATTCCCAAAGCCTATTCTAACTGTATAGAAGTTTACTGAGTTGTAGAGACCTTAGGTCTGGCTAATTTGAGAGTGTGATGTTTCTATTTATCTGCAAGTTTTCAAGTTTATAAAGTAATTTTCCTTTAAAGATAATATTCTTATTTAATATTTATGTAATATTTTATTCTGTGTTTTAATATTTATTTTAAAATTTTATTACAAAATTTTATATATGTACACAATGTATCTTGATTTCTCTCTTTCTCTCTTCCAGCTGCCCTGGGGCCTCCCCAACACATTTTTCTCCCAACTTCAATGAAATGCCAGTTTCTAAAAGTTTATTAATTATAGTCCTCTGGGATATGCCATAATCAAACCCCACCTAGAACCACTACAACCACAGACAAATCAAAGCCGAGAGTAAAATTTTAACCGTCTGCCTGTTAGTTCAAGTCCAAACGCCAAATCTGAGTGGCATTATGAATGGGCAGGGTTGAGCATCAGGAAGTCAGAGAACTGCGCCCCGCCCCCCCCGGGAAGTCTGGAAACATCTAAATACATCTGAGGGTCTAAAGTAGGTGACATTTATTTGATACAATTTGTATTTTAAAATGTAGAAAAATATAAAATCTGACAGAAACATATAATAAGAATCAAAGGGTTTGTGGTAAGTAGGCATACTGGGTGGGAGGGGGGGGATGGGTCCACGCCCTCTTCCTCCTGGTTCTGACTCACCAATTTCAAGCCACCAGTGGCAAGTTTTTCATAATATACTTAATGTTCAGTGTGTAAAAGTTATGAATTATGCTCCCAGCTGTTCCACAGAAGTGTATGTGACACATGAGCATGAGTAAAGGCTAGTTTTGCCATGTAAGTTCCTCATTTAGTGAAGTTAGTGGCTCTCTCTGATGCTCAATACTTCTTTTATTTTTATCCTAACAAACTTGGAATCATTTGCCATAGAAATAAGTATTTCACAATATTAATGAGAAAAAATGGCTTTTTTCCTTGTTTTTATTGAGGTGTAACACACACAAAGTGCATAAACTGCAACGGTATAACTGAATGCGTTTTTATTTGTACCCACTTGCGTGACTACCTAAAACAAAATACAGAGCCCCCCAGCACCTTGAAGGCTCTGTCACAGGGCTATTTTATGCATCTAGCAGCAAACACACATGCCCTTTCATTGCCTCTTTTCTACACAAATTACAGTGTAGGCTATGCCCTTTTCAAACGTAGCCATCTTTAATTAGATTGAAATACATGTGGCTGCCATATTTAGTTCTGTGGTCTTTTCCATGTTTTGCAAAGGACTATGTTTTCTAGAAACTTCTTAGAGATTTGTTTTTGCACTTAAGCTCTTTGATTAAACAAATATCAATACTCTCTATTATTAATGAATCTTTAACTGAGTTTCAGATTTCACTGAATCATCAACTACATAGAACTGTCATCACCAGGCATTGTAGCCTCTACATTAGCAAGTTCAGACTGCCACAGATATCACACTTCTTTCATATAGAACTGACTTAGTTTTCAAACTAATATTTGAGCCATGTGGGAGCAATTCAATAATGGTGAGATTTAATGGTGGCTAAATTATCCTTTAGCCACTTGCTTCCAGCCTTCCACAAAGCATTGCATTGAAACTACTTTCGGAATTCACTTGTTCTTTACTGAATCTGGGATAGTATCAACTCGTTTTTCACTAAAAAACATAATCACAGCTTCCCTCTTTCTTCTGTTACCAACACTACCATTCTGACACTTGATCTTTGCAAGCAATTATCTTGTTTCTCCAAGTCTCCCTTTGGCATCCTTTAAAGGAGATGAAGTATTTTAAATGGGCCTTTAGTCTGAAGCAAAATGTTCCCAGCTATCTTAAAAATATAAACCAAGTTATTCCAAGGGACTTATCTTTTTAAAGTAAACCCACAGAAGTGATTCTAGTTCCCCTATCTTAGAAGGAGCTTAAGGCCCACGGTATTTTGTTCTTTGGAGGAAAAAAGTCTTTTAGTTGGACTTTCTGCTTCAAAAGATGGCAAATTTTGGATTCTTATATCTTTGATATATATATGTATATTCTTCTAGGTTTCAAAATAACTAAACCTAATGCTTATCTGTCAGTTCATTTCCTACCTGTATTTTGAGGTTTCCCAATATGATTAAAACTTTTCTCATCATTTAACAAAAGCTAGCTCCCATTTGTGTGGACATATTTTACACCACCCCTCTGTGAGAAAAGCATGAGTATTGTTATTTCTGGGGCTAGGGAGCCCCATCATTCTGAATTATTTCCAAGATGCTTTATTTAGCCCATGCTCTATTCTGTCTCCTAACACCGTCTTCATACATGTATTATTTGCGACAAATTTCTCTTTTAGTTGGTTTTCTTGCTGCTATGGAAAAATATCTGACTTGAAGCAACTGGCTTACAGTTTGAGTTGGGCACGCTCCATGGTGGGGCAGGGGGGTGGTGGGAACACTGCTGCTTCCTTTGGGTGGAACAGGGAGAAGATGGAGATGAATGTTGGTGCTCAGCTGTCTTTTTCTATTTCCTTTATAATTCAGACTCAAGCCCATGGGATGGGTGTCACTTGTACTCAGAATAGGTCTTCCTTCCTCACTCGAACTCCTTTGGAAATACCTCAGAAGCACAGCTAGGAGTGTGTCTCCTAGGTAATTTTAAATTCTGTCAGTCAACAGTGAAGATTAACCATCACCTTTCTTCTTTCTTCTGCCTTTCCTTCCATCCCTCTATCCCTCCCTCCTTCCCTTCCTTCTTTCTTTCTTTCCTGTGCTAGGAATCAAAACCTGGGCTTTTCACATGCTAGGTAAACACTCTACTACAGATCTAAATACCTTCACCCTAGAACCCAATTTCTTTAAAGGCAGACAGTTTATCTCAATGTTCCTTGTGTTTCAAGCATGGTTTAAATATTGACAGTCCAACTTGTAAAATGAAAGAATTATAATACATCGAGCTAAAAGGGATACTAGATCCTTCGATGAATACTAGTTTTTCTCAACCAGGTTTGAAGTTTGGGTAGTGTAGGTAGATGAGATAAACTTACTCTAGTATTAAATAAATCCTAAGTATGTCATATTAAATAAGTAAGTAAATACAATAGCCTAGAATGCAATATTTAAACTTTTTTTTTCGAGACAGGGTTTCTCTGTAGCAGACAAACTGCATTGTAATAAAAAAAATGGAGCATGAATCTTGAAAGAAACACCATGGAAGCTTTTGTAAGGAGACCATTTGTTTTTTTCCCAGCCGCCCGGCAGCTCAGACCCAAAATAATCACACAGAAACTATATTATTTAAATCATTGATTGACCAATCACTTAAGTGTATTACTAGCTAGCTCTTACATCTAGTATTAACCCATTTCCAGTATTTTATATTTTACCACGAGGTTTGTGGCCTACAGGCAAAGTTCCAACTTGTCTGTCTCTGGCAGCAACTCCATGGCTTCTCTCTGACTTGGCCTCCTTTCTCCCAGCATTCAGTTTAGTTTTCCCCGCCTATCTCTGTTCTACCCTATCAGGCCAAGCCAGTTTCTTTATTCATTAACCAATAAAAGCAACACATATACAGAAGGACCTCCCATATTAGGGATCATCAGACTGGTAGGATCTTTTTCAGGTGACCTAACTTTCATGTGTTGGGGAACTGCACAAATGAATGGGTTTTTGCCTCCTCCAGTTGGTGCTACTTCTACTGAAGGAGCTGGAAAGCTTGAACAAATTGACCTACATCCCACATTACTCAATCTGTATTGAAATACAACCTGATACTGTCCTGATACAACTGTGCAAACATTAGGGCCATCAGCAAGACAGAGAAAGGCATGGACCTCAGAGAGCTGCCTGTAAGTAACCGAAAGCAGAACCATGAAATTAATAGGCAGTATGCAGACATCAAATAAACCAGATATTCCCTTGGTTAGTCTAACAGAAAAAAAATCTAATTAACAGACACGCAAATTGTTATTGCAGCCGTCTAGAAAATCCACCCCAGAGAATCTGTTCTGATTATGCCACAGAAGATCCTTAATGTGTTTTCCCTGCATTGTACATTTCAGAATTTCTCTCAGCAGTTACTTATTGCTAACTGCTTTTCTTAACGTTCTCAATGACTTGGGGGTCAAGAGCTCTTAGACTTTTAACCTCTTACTTCTTTCTCTGGCTTTTACCTAATTTTCTTGACTTTAAAATTCTTCAGTTGGATTTTTCTGTCTGTTTTGTTTTTGTAACATGCTACCTCCACCTCCACCCACTCACACTTGCAAATGTCACCCTTAGAACTACTGAACTACTTTTATCTTCAGGAAGTGTGAGGCCTCGAACTCACAGAGATCTGCCTGCCTCTGCCTCCCAAGTGCTGGGATTAAAGGCGTGAGCCACCACCGCCTGGCTTTTGTCTGTACTTTTGCTCTTGCATCTACAGTTACTCATAATTTTGGTATTTTAATGGTGTTCCATAGATCTTGGATGTTCTGTTTACAATCGTTTTTTTCTACCACTATCTAAATATAATTATTCATCAATCTCGTCTCCACGCTTTGCTATTCTTTTGTTTTGTTTAATCTAGTATATTATTGGGAGTTATAATTGAGTTTTTTATTTGATTCACATATGTTTTAATTTCTAATATTCCTGTTTGGTACCATTTCAGACTCTCTATCTGCTCACTATTTCGTGTCCTACACTGCACGATGTCTTATTCATTCAGGTATTTATTTGTATCCTCTTCAAACTCATTAATGATGGTTAACTTTTATTTTATCTTATGTGTACAGGTGTCTTGCTTGCATGTATGTCTGTACATGCACCACATGCGTGCATAGTGCCTACAGACCAGGAGAGGGTGTCCTCTCGAAGAGCAGCAAGTGCTCTTAACTACTGAGCCATCTCCCTATCTCCTCCCTGGTCACTTTAAAATATTATTTTTTTGCCGGGCGATGGTGGCGCACGCCTTTAATCCCAGCACTTGGGAGGCAGAGACAGGTGGATCTCTGTGAGTTCGAGACCAGCCTAGTCTACAGAGCTAGTTCCAGGACAGGCTCCAAAGCCACAGCGAAACCCTGTCTCGAAAAACCAAAAAAAAAAAAAATTATTTTTTTGATTCCTTTGCCATTTTATCTATTCTACTGCCTTTGTATTATTTTATTAGGAAGTTATGGACTTTTGCAAGAGTTATATTCCCTTTGGTTTGTTATAGTTATGGGTTAAGTCCTGCTCAGAGAGGGAAAACGAATGGAGCAACAGCAATGAATTACCGAGACATCTGTCCAGAGTCCTAACCAGTGAGGAAAAAGCAAATGAAGCAACAAGGATGAATTAGAAACAATAGCTAGCCTACCAATGACAGTAGAAAAGAAAGGGCCAAAAAATTGTGGAGATAAACTAAAACTATGAATAACATTAATGATACAATTAATAAACATAAGATAATAAATCGGAGGCACATGAAGGGAAAAAGCAAAAGTTCAAACTGAAAGAAAGGAACAAAAAAAAAGAGAAGGGAGAAGTGAAGTGATTGAGAGTGGGAAGGGAGGAGAAGAGATAACATTTTAATGAAAGAATAAAAGTAATTATATGAAGTATGTAAGACAAATGTGAGTAAAAACTCCGTCTGGCTGTGCTTTTGAACTAAAGTAACTTATCACGGGGCCACTGGATACCAGATTTTGCCAATTGTGTTGAGGAGGAAGTGGGTCAAAGCTGAAGCCTGCTGCAATTACTCTCTCAGCTCCCAGCAAACAGGTTGGTGCTGTATGTTGGCTGAGTCTTGCCCTTGTTCTGCCAGGTGGGTTAAGGGTATATTGCTTTATTGACTCCAGAAACTTCTTACACACACTCCCGAATACTTAGGGCGATCTGTGGGTAAGGTGGGTCCTTATGCACTCCAAAGGTCCCCTCTCTCTGTGCCCAGAGGGTTTGGTGAAATCTGTAGCCACCCCGAGGTCCGACTTTGACTGTAAGCAGGCTGGGCAAGACTTCAGGGGCCCTTGTAACCAGAACCCACTGTGTGACACGTATCCCAGCCAGAGAGTGACTCAGAGAGTGGAGGGAAGCAAACAGTTCACTGAATCCTGAGTTTTAGGAAAGGAGTCCAGGTAAAGGAACCGCCCACAGGCAAGTCTGCTGCTCTCAGACTCCAAGGCTGCACTGAGCCACTTGCTCTTGGTCCCTCCTCACCATAGATGAGGGCTGGGCCATTACGCATTCCTTGTTCATGCACCTCTTTGCTTAATCCCTCAAGGAGTTTGTGATAGACCTCCTCTCTCTCTAGGACTTTCATGTGGCAGTCCCCTCCTCCACTGAGATCATTAGAGTGAGATGTTCTCAGGGACTCTGAATTGTGATTGATTCTCAATTCCTAAAGTCTTGAGTAATGTAATGGAGTTCTTCCCCAAGGCTTGGATTATGTGGGAAGAGTCACAGGCCACAGAGTTAGGACTGAAAGGACTGTAAGCATGGACCTCTTGAAGATTCAGTGTCAAATTTGTTTCTAGGTATTTTATTTTTGATACTGTGTCTCACCATGATCTCTTACATTCAAATTATCTTTCTGCCTCCTGAGCGGTTAAAACTATAGTTAAGCTTCATTAAAATAGAAATGCTATTATTAATTTCTTACTAGTAAAATTTCATTCATTCATTCATTCATGTCTCAGGTACCTCAGGCTGGCATTGAATTTACTATATAACCAAGGATGACTCTCTCATCTTCCTGTCTCTTCCCCCTGTGTTCTGGGATTACAGGTCAGCAAGAATTATTTGATATGAAAAATTCCCACCATCATTAAAAGTTCTGAAATCACTGGTTAGTGGTGGCATATGCCTTTAATCCCAGCACTCGGGAGGCAGAGACAGGTGGATCTCCCAATACTGCTACCCTTTAACACAGTTCCTCGGGTTGTAGTGACCCCCAACTATAAAACTATTTTTGTTGTTACTTCATGTCTGTAATATTGCTACTGTGATGAATTGTAATACAAACATCTGTGTTTGCTCAATTTTTTTTTTCTGAGACAGGGTTTCTCTGTGTAACCCTGATTGTCCTGGAACTCACTCTGTAGACCAGGCTGGCCTCAAACTCATAGAGAATCTGCCTGCCTCTGTCTTCTGAGTGCTGGGATTAAAGGCATAAGCCATCACCACCTGGCAACGTATGTATTTTCTGATGGTCATAGGTGACCTATGGGAAAAGCTTGTTTGACCTTCAAGGGGGTCCGGAAGCACAGTTGATTCAAAGTCCTATTAAGCTGATAAGATTACACATTCATTGCTTTTTTTGGTTTGTTTGGTTTTCTCCTGTTTTTTTTTTTTTGTTTGTTTTGGTTTGGTTTGGTTTGGTTTGTTTGTTTCTGAGACAGCCTCTCACCGTGAAGCCCTAGCTGGGCTGGGATTGACGAGATTCCTCTATCTCTTCCTCCTGAATGTGGGGTTAAAGTCGTGCACCACCCTCCCTGCTAATTTCCACTCTCACCACACTGGCTCAGACTTTTGTCCTCTGTAGTAAATAAATACCTAAGGGAACAATTGACAAAGAAAGGTTTGTTTTGATTCTCAGATGTGGAGGCCTCAAGCCACCATCACACATCTTGTTCTGAGCCCGAGCAGCAAGGCAGAGTGTCAGGGTGAGGAGTACGTCCAGCAAAACCGCTCACCTCACGACAGATGAGGCGGGGAACAAGATGATGAGGAAGGGTTCCTGAGCAAGCCATAGGCATGAAGGATGGCCACCAGGGACATACTTCCTCCCACTGTGCTTGTCTCTGGAAGTTTCCACCACCTTTGATTAACGCCATCAGTTGTAAATCCTTCACCTCACAGGTGAAGCCTGGGCTCTCACAAGCCACCCCCTCCCAATAGCTCATCACACCAAGGCCACACCTTTAGCATGTGAACCTTTGGGAGAACACTCCATAATCGAAGCTCAACACCCACAAATAGGACTCAGTGCCTTGTTTCTTCTGAATACATTTTTATTCCCATTTCTTGTCTTTGTAATGCACTCCAGACTTCCCGCAGACTAGAAGCCGTTGGTGACTGAATCCTGTATCCATGTGCCAGTCCTTTCTTTGGGTAACACTGATGGGTCTCTTGACCAGGCTGGCTCCTTGTTACTCCCCAGTAGCTGGGCTTTTATTCTAAGCCCATCTACTGAAATTACCCTATGGATTTTTCTTTGTTCTCCCCATACAGTAAATCGTGTGAGCTGACTTCAGTCCAGTACACCCGCATTGTTAGGAGAAATCCTATTTCCCAAGATGAACTTTAATGCGTGGTGAAGTCAACTGATGAATATCGACGCTCAGAAAACAATATTTAAAGTCCAAAGTGTAACAGCTTTTTTTCCTCTTCATTTTTATTTCTTATTTAGGTTTGTTGAGTTTCTTAGATGTGGATACTGATGTTTTGGAGAACTTTTGGTGATTGTTTTTCCAAAATAGTTTCTACTTCTATCCTTCTTAGACCCAAAGAATACCTGTTTTGTTCTAAGAATAGCTGTTTTGATCTAAGAATAGCTGTTTTGATCTATTTGATTTTATTCCAAAGGTCCCTGAAGCTTTGTTCTTTCAATTTCACTGTCTTCTGTGTTCTACAGATAGGGTTTCTGCGTATCTTCTCTCAAATCCACTGACTTTCTCAGGCTGTGTTTACTCTCCTCTTAAACCCTCTTAAACCACTTTAATTTCTTGCGACTTCGCATTCCATGTTTGCATTTGGTTCTTTTTGTCTTTCTGTATTCAAGATATCATCATTTCAACTCTTCAATATGTTTAGAGAACATCTGCTTTCAGATATGTTTCTTTTCGTTCCACCATCTGGCTCTTATTTGGGCTAGTTTCTAATAAGGGAATTGTCTTGGCTCTGGGTCCAGAGAAGTGCTGCTTCTTTGTCTGAAATGCATTGGAATTCCAGATTGCACATCGCGCATGTGACAGTGGGCTCAAGACTTCTGACTACTCCGTGCTTCTTTGCCTAGTTTCTGTCCTTGTAGACAGCTTGGCTACTTTCAAACTATAAACTGTCTAGCCATTGTCTGAAATTCCTATTTAATTTTTTTTCAGCCTTCTAGACAGGCTCTTTGGAGACTCCCCACCCACACGCGCGCGCACACACACACAGAGGCAGGGAACAGAGGTCTGTGGAAATGAGTAGAATTTACAGGCACAGGTCTGAAGGCTCCCATCCTGGGGTGGCTCCCTTTTTTAATTTCTCCCCCCATGTCCAGCCATTTTAACAATCTAACACTGCATTTTTCTCCTCCAACTAGGATTCTATTTTCCTGCAGAGTCGGAGTTTCTTGTCCCTCAGGGCTAGGCAGTCTACTCAGCTGAGAAACCACCCATAGGTTCTTCTTTCAAGTGTTGACTCCCTTCCAGTTCCTGCCTGCTTTTGGTCGCTTTCCAGTGCCCTCAAATAGACGTTGTTTGTATTCTTTTCATAGGGAACAATTGCCTTCTGCTGGGCCTGTAGTCTCATAGCCACTACTCTACACAATCAGCAATGAAACTCCAGGTGACTGCACTGTGAAGCCGCTGTTGTATTAGGTGCGTTTGATAAAGTACCGAAAATACGGTGTGTTTCATTGGTGAATGACAATCGGGTTTCCTAATCAATAGGTCTTATCTGAGCAGAGTGAAGGGGCTTGCCTACAACCTTGGGTAACTACACAGAAATAATATAACTACTGCGCCATTCTTTTTGTTTGTTTATTTTGAGACATGGTTTCTTTATGTGACCCTGGCTGTCCTAGAGTTTGCTATGTAGACCAGGCTTAAACTCACAGAGATCCTCTGTCTCCTGAGTGCTGGAGATCCAAGGCAAGCACCACCATGCCTGGCTTAGCTGTAACATTCTTGAGGGATTAACCAGGAGGATTTTTAAGGACAATTTTTTATTCAAATAATCTGTTGAAGCTCTTAAAGGAAATGGAGCAACCAAGGACAAGGAAGACTGTTTTAAAATTGATAGCTATTTCAGATTACAGCCCCAGTAAGAAAGCACACATGACTCCTGATTGACATAACAAACTAAAGATAGAAGAACTGGGGGCTGGAGAGATGGCTCAGTGGTTAAGAGCACTGCCTGCTCTTCCAAAGGTCCTGAGTTCAATTCCCAGCAACCTCATGGTGGCTCACAACCATCTGCAATGAGATCTGGTGCCCTCTTCTGGCCTGAAGGCATACCTTCAGACAGAATACTGAGAATACTGTATACATAATAAATAAATAAAATCTTAAAAGAAAAAAATTTAAAAAAAGATAGAAGAACTGTGTGTGTGTGGATTTGTGTGCAAGATCTTGTTATATAGCCCAGGCTGGCCTCCAGTTCACAACCCTCCTGCCTTAACCTCCTGGGTGCTGGGATCACACTGTGTAACAGCATACCCAGGAAGAAAATGCTTCATACAAAATTTAAACAATTATTATTTCTTAGCACTTTTAGGGCAGGAACTGCATTTTACAATTTACATCGTGGATTTCTTAGAGTTTCTTCACACGGCAAAGAAGCATACAGGGAGAGCTAAGACCAGTTCAGTAAATAGTTTATTGGCTATAGTAAGGAAGTAAAATCACACATTACAATATAGTTTTCAGAACAAAAATTGGCCCCTCTTGAATGTTCAGCACATCAGATATGTAACTAATATGTTTGAGATTGCGGGGCACAGTGTTTTATTTAAATATGCTTAATGGAAAGTGAGACAGATCAGATACTTGCATCAAAGACAGCTTGCTCTCAACAAGACAGTTCAGGGGCTGGAGAGATGGCTCAGTGGTTAAGAGCATTGCCTGCTCTTCCAAAGGTCCTGAGTTCAATTCCCAGCAACCACATGGTGGCTCACAACCATCTGTAATGAGGTCTGGTGCCCTCTTCTGGCCTGCAGACATACACACAGACAGAATATTGTATATATATATATATATATATATATATATATATATATATATATATATATATATATATATATAAAAGAACAAGACAGTTCAGCAAAGAGTTCTGATTGCTCTTCAAGAGTATCTGGGCTCTATTCCCAGCACCCACATAGGCTCTCTCAACTGTCTTTATACCCGGTTCCAGAGTATCCAATGCGCTCTCGTGGACTCCGAGGGCACCAGGCTGTTGTAGGTTATTATTTTAAGGTGTGTTACTTTTGTTTATGCTGTGGAACATTTGCTTAATGATGCAAAGATGTGTTGCTTTTGTTTATGCTGCATTTGTTTAACTCTGTGAAGCTGTGATTCTTTGCCTAGCTAAACACTTGATGGTCTAATAAAGTGCTGAATCCAATCGAGAGGCAAGAGAAAGGATAGGTGGGGCCGGCAAGCAGAGAGAATAAGTAGGGAGAAGAAATCTGGGAACAGGAGAAAGAAAAGCAAGTTAGAACAGGGAAAGGAGGCCACCAGGGGCCAGCAGCCCAGTCACCCAGCCAGCCAGGGAGTAAGAGTGAAAGGTATACAGAAGAAAAGGAAAAAGCCCAGAGATGAAAGGTAGACGGGATAATTTAAGTTAAGGAAAGCTGGCAAGAAACAACCCAACCTAAGGCTGGGCATTCATAAGTTAATAATAAGCCTCTATGTGTGATTTAGTTGGGTGCTGGGTGGCAGGCCCCCAAAAGAGCCAAAAGGAGTCAGAGAGCCAAAGTAAAAAACAAACAACACCAGACACACATGTTGTTATGGTTTTGGTCCCTCTAAGAGACAAGCCAAGCCCACTCCGTCCCCCATCCACTGAGGCAGGCTGATCTTCAGCTTCCGGCCTGAGCTCACTCCTCTTTTCCATCTTCCTCTAGGAGAGGCAGCTTTGCTTCTGCCTCTCTCCCCACTTCTCTGCTTTCCCCCTTTTGCCTCTTTCTCCTCTTCTCTCTCTCTCTCTCTCCCTCTCTCTCTGTCCCCCCCTTCACCCTTCCTCCTCCATAACCCCCTGAATAAACATTCAAGCTCACCCTGCATGTCGTGTCTATCCATGTCTCTGTCTTCTGCCTGCCCGCCATGTGTCTCCCTGCCTGGAACCAGCCATTGCTCGGGGACCAGCAGCCATCTCTGCCTGGGGCCCACTGCCTGCCACCACATGGCCCGCCGCCACCATTTGGGACCTACAGCATTTCTGCTGCCTACTGCCACCGGGGATCTTGCAGCATTTAAAAAAAAAAAAACAACAACACATGTGGTACACAGAAGTACATGCTGGGAAAAAAACTTGTATTAATAAAATTTTTTTAAAAAGCAAACAAAAAAGACAAAAGGAGAAAGAGGAAAGAAAAGAACGCTTTTTTTTTTCAACTTAGTCAAATCTGTGATAATTTTCCTAAGGTGACACTGGGGTTCCTTAGAGAGTCTGACAATCACAGTACTAGATTTAAAACACTTGTAATAAACCTCTTTGATGAGAGATTTTTTATTTATTGTAATAAATCTCATCAAAGAGATATTATTATCATATAAAATGATCCAGTTTTTTTCCCTTCATAGGACAAAAGTAGTGGCACCTTTAGCTTCAGGCTACTCTAATGACACCATTCATCAGCTGAATTATAGAACTTTCTTTCAAGGCAATTAAAATCATGTCTGGTAACGGCCCTTGAGGGTTCCTTGTTTTAATATTCTTCTAAATAAATTTGATACAGTTGAGAACCAAGGCCTTCATTGGTAATGATAGCACAAGCAGGTGAAAAAGAAAAAATTCTGATCTGTCTTCCAATATCGCAGGACAGAAGCAAGAAATGTACTTGTTAGTCGTGCAGTAAACGTGTGTTATTGGAGGCACGCGTCCTAAAAGCTTCCTCTAAGGATGGCCCAGGAATCAATACAGAACAGTAAAGCGGCTGCTTTGTCTGCCTCCCAAACAGCACTGGAGACAATAAATATTTAATGGCAGACACACCCCGATGCTGAATGTAAGGAATAATGGCCTGCAAAGTAGCCGGGTAGATTCTGTTACAGTGCAGGATCAAGAGAATTACGATTAGTCTAACGATGAAAGCTTTTAAGTCTTTGCTTCAAGGCTGTCACCCTAGGCGTGTCATAAATCCCATGTTCCTGGTCACGTAGGCAGACAATCACACACTCACTGTCACACTGGACCCACGGACCCAAGGTTGGGCACATGTGTGAAGCTGGGAAGGTGGCTGTGGAAAAGGCTGTCTTTGAAATCTAGATCATGCTTACTGTGTCCTAATTTCTTTGTCTTTCCTTTGTGTGTGTGTGTGTGTGTGCACGCACGCACACACGCGAGTGATCACATGTGCTTGCACAGAGATTGATGTAGAGCTGTCTTCCTCTGTTATTACACTCCACCTTATTGCTTTTTTAAACAGGGTCTCTCACAACCTAGAGCTCACTGGCTAGGCTTGAGAAATCTGACTCTACTCCCAAGTGCCAAGATTACAGAAATGCATCCCCAGGCCTCGTTTTCACTCGGATGCTGGGGATTCAAATTCACCCAGCCTCCTAAAGACCATATTTCTTTCCTTTTGGCTTTTCAAGACAATAGTAGCCTCTCTATGTGGCCTTGGCTGTTCAAGTCCACTCTCAGTAGAGCAGGCTGGCCTTGAACCAGAGATCTGCCTGCCTTTGCCTCCCCAGTGCTGGGATTAGTGGTGTGTACCTCTGCCTGCTAATTTTTTTTTTTAATTTTGAGACAAAGTTTCACTGTGTAACCCTGGCTGGCCTGGAATTAATTTTGTAGACCAGGCTGGCCTTGAACTCACAGAGATCCACCTACCTCTGCCTCCCAAGTGCTAGGATTAAAGGCCTGTGCCACCACACCCAACTTCTTTTTCTTTTAAAAATAAACCTCCTTTATCTTTTTTCTTTATTTTTTTTTTTGAGATTTACTCATTCTTTGTGTGTTTGGGTGTTTTGTTTGTGCACGCCTCACGTGCGTGTGGTGCCCACAGAAGTGAGAAGAGAGGGCATCAGATCCCTAGGAACTGGAGTTACAGGTGAGCTGTGTGGATGCTGGGAATTGAACCTAGGGCCTCAGGAAGAGAAATTTCTTATTAGCTGAACCATCTCTCTGGCCCAGCCAAACATACATTTCTATCGTTAAAATAGAGTGAATTCTTATCTTTCCAAAACTTGTCAAGATTGGGTTTTACAACTCTTGTATTTTTTTCCATGTTACATACTTATATGGGAGGCTTCACATAGGTGAATTTACCTGTTCTAATTTTCAATAAAACCCTGGCCTCTAATAATACAGTGATTTAGTGTAAATGTTCTTGTCTGTAAACCTTTGCCCACTCATCAGATGGAAGAGGGATAAAAGCTCAAACATCTTCTTATTTCCTTGTGTGCTTGAGAGAACCAGGTTATCAGGTCATACTTGTAATAAACCTAGACTATACTCGAAATTTTGCTTTATAATTTCTAATTTTACATGTTGCTGTGTGGTAATTAAAATGTGAATACATTTAATTAATCCCTTTGCATTTATTAAAAGCCCCCATCTACTTTAGTGATTAGAAGTGCAGGTTTCCTCCACATCTAGGATAAATATGTTTTTTTTTTCTCTCTCCCTTAAAAAACAACGCTACTAGTTTTTCCCCAGCTGGAATTCATCGCACTGTTTGATCACTTGCATCTATGTCTCTAAGTTGATATTTTCTGACCTCCTAGCTGAGTACTTGGCAGATAATTCAAGGGGCCACCTCTTGCCCTGCGTTTGTTTTCTGTGGGGTAGTTAGGTTCAGACTATGATGAATTAATACTCTGGGATGCTCATCATGGTTGCAGTCTGCTTAGGTTTTCAAATGTTCTAAACCAATTCTCATTGTCTAGGAAAATGCATCTATTCATTTTCCATTACCACTGCTCACAAGAATCTTATTGCTATGGAAGTAACTTTGCTCATAGTCACGCTGTGCACTGAAGCCATGAGAACACTATCAGGCAACTTGGCCAACATGTAGACACCGCAGAGTTTACTTGAACAAGGTTATATGATTTTATAGGTCTTATATCTTACATGCAGCGTTTTTGGTACTCATAGTGTAATCATATACACTAGACTATATTGCTTTTTGTCTTTAGTCTCTCTAAAAAAAAGAGCATAACATTGTGCTTCAGTCATGTTTAATTTAGTCATTAGAATTTAGTCATAAAAATTATGCCTAGAGTTAAATTTATTTCATGGTATCTAATGCTTTTTGGTAAGGTGAATTCTGTCACGTAGATTTATATATTATTCCCTTCCTATTTCAACTATGGTACCATAAGAAGTTTTAAAAAATTAAAATTTACACTTAACGTGAATAATGTTTACATTCCATGTTTTATGATAGTAGTCGTATTAAATTGACTCAAGTGTTTCTGACTCAGGTTTTCAATCTTTCGGTTTTGAAACGGGGCACGTTCTGCTATCCACCCTGCCATCAAACAGGCTCAAGCCATCATTCTGGTTCAGCTCCAGTCTCTAGAGGGAGGTTACAGATTTTTGTTCTGTTTTTGTTTGTTTGTTTGTTTTTCAGACAAGGTTTCTCTGTGTAGCCCCTGGCTGTCCTGGAACTCCCTCTGTGGACCAGTCTAGCCTACTCAGAAATCTGCCTGCCTCTTCCTCTGCCTCCTGAGTGCTGGGTTAATGGTGTGCGCTACTACCACTTGGCTGCTTCTTTTAATTTTTTTGAGTAAGGGATTTGCATTTACTTTTTTTGTTTGTTTGTTTTTTGTTTTTCGAGGCAGGGTTTCTCTGTAGCTTTTGGTTCCTGTCCCGGAACTAGCTCTTGTAGACCAGGCTGGTCTGGAACTCACAGAGATCCACCTGCCTCTGCCTCCCGAGTGCTGGGATTAAAGGCGTGCGCCACCACCACCCTACTTCTTTTACTAAAAAATAATCTATGTTTTTTCAAGTTTGTATTATTTTGGAGCTATACATCTGGAGTCAGAACACACACACACACACAAATAAAACAAAATCATGAAGAACAGAGTTATTGGGGATCAGTGTGTTGGGTGGCTCCAAGATCACACTGACCTGGGTTTCAATCCTAGTTCCACTGTTTATTGGCTACGCGACACAAAAGAATGTTTATTTATTTTTGAGATAAGGTCTGTGTGACTCAGGTTGGCTTTGAATTTGCAATCCTTACCTTAGGTTCTTAAATGCTGGGATTATATGTGTGTGTCACGGTAATCTTTGTGAATATTTATATCTAGACTGGGTTTCAATTTTATAGTTTATTAAATGAGTATAATATTACCTAATCAGGTTGCTTTGAATAGTTGGGAAATTAAATATGTATATATAAAGTATAAAACACTTCAAAAGTGCGTGGTGCTCAACCAAGGTTCAATATTATTACTTTTGCCAGCCTGATAATTAAGCTTTAAAACTAAAAGATGTAACCAGAGATTTCTGACTCTATAATACTTGTCAAAATACTGTTTACTCTTGTCTATCCAGTAACACCTCAGTTACTGTGTCTGTAGGTTCAAAATTGCCTGCTTTGAGCCGGGCGATGGTGGCGCACGCCTTTAATCCCAGCACTCGGGAGGCAGAGGCAGGCGGATCTCTGTGAGTTCGAGACCAGCCTGGTCTACAGAGCTAGTTCCAGGACAGGCTCCAAAGCCATAGAGAAACCCTGTCTCGAAAAACCAAAAAACAAAAAGCAAAAACAAAACTGCCTGCTTTGATAGTACCATCTTTATCATTAAATACATTCCGTCTACATTGTTTTTCCTATGCCTTTATTTTTGACCTTGTTACTTTCCTGTCTTAAATGATTTTCACAAGATTACTTTAAAAATCCTACCGAACAACAACAGAGTTTGTTTGTTTAAAAAAACAGAGCACTTCTCAGCTTTCTTTGTGCTGAAGTAGCTAGCTCTACTCTGTTGTATTTTAACAGAGTCCTGTGCTTTTATGGAGCAAATTCCAAGCCAAACAAACACAGATCTTGAGAAAATCTGGGTTTAAATTCTAACCAAGAAGCTTAAGTCAAACCAGTAGCATATGTGGAGACTATTAGCAAAGTATGCGTCTTGGTAGACCTTGAATACAAGCTGACAGCCTTCTGTCTTTCCTTTCCTCTCATGGCTCCTGTCTTTTTTTTTTTTAAAGCTTTGTTTATTTATTTTTTATTTTTTTTCCATGATATTTATTGAGCTCTACATTTTTCTCTGCTCCCCTCCTGCCTCTCCCCTCCCCCTTCAATCCTTCAATCCTCCCCAAGGTCCCCATGCTTCCAATTTACTCAGGAGATCTTGTCTTTTTATACTTTCTACTTCCCATGTAGATTGGATCTATGTAAGTCTCTCTTAGTGTCTGCATTGTTGTCTAAATTCTCTGGGATTGTGGTTTGTAGGCTGGTTTTCTTTGCTTTATGTTGAAAAACCACCTATGAGTGAGTACATATGATAATTGTCTTTCTGTGTCTGGGTTACCTCACTCAAAATAATGTTTTCTAGCTCCATCCATATCCTGTAAAATTCAAGCTGTCATTTTTTTTTGCTGTGTAGTATTCCATTGTGTAAATGTACCACATTTTCCTCATCCAATCTTTGATCTAGGGGCATTTAGGTTGTTTCCAGGTTCTGGCTATGACAAACAAAGCTTCTATGAACATAGTTGAGCACATGTCCTTGTGGCACGTTTGAGCATCCTTTGAATATATACCCAAAAATGGTATTACTGGGTCTTGAGGAAGGTTGTTTCCTAATTTTCTGAGAAATAGTCACACTGACATCCAAAGGGGTTGTACCAGTTTGCATTCCTACCAGCAATGCAGAGTGTTCCCTTTTCCCCACAATCTCTTTTTTTTTTTTTTTGGTTTTTCGAGACAGGGTTTCTCTGTGGTTTTGGAGCCTGTCCTGGAACTAGCTCTTGTAGACCAGGCTGGTCTCGAACTCACAGAGATCTGCCTGCCTCTGCCTCCCGAGTGCTGGGATTAAAGGCGTGCGCCACCACCGCCCGGCTCCCCACAATCTCTTCAGCATAAGTTGTCATCAGTGTTTTTGATCTTGGTCATTCTTACAGGTGTAAGATGGAATCTCAGAGTTGTTTTGATTTGAATTTCTCTGATGACTAAGGATGTTGAACATTTCCTTAAGCGTCTTTCAGCCATTTTAGATTCCTCTGTTGAGAGTTGTCTGTTTAGATCTGTACTCCATTGTTTTTTATTGGATTATGTGATCTTTTGGTGTCCAATTTCTTGAGTTCTTTGTATATTTTGGAGATCAGACCTCTGTCTGATATGGGGTTGGTAAAGATCTTTTCCCATTCAGTAGGCTGTCGTTTTGTCGTGTTGACGATGTCCTTTGCTTTTCAGAAGCTTTTCAGTTTCAGGAGGTCCCATTTATTAATTGTTTCTCTCAGTGTCTGTGCTGCTGGTGTTCTATTTAGGAAGTGGTTCCCTGTGCCAATGCGTTCAGGAGTACTTCCCACTTTCACTTCTATAAGGTTCAGTATGGCTGGCTTTATGTTGAGTTCTTTGATTCATTTGGATTTGAGTTTTGTGCATGGTGATAGATATGGGTCTATTTTCATTTTTCTACATGTTGATATCCAGTTATGCCAGCACCACTTGTTAAATATGATTTCTTTTTTCCATTTGATATTTTTTGCTTCTTTATCAAAGATCAGGTGTTCGAAGATGTGTGAATTGATATCCGGGTCTTCTATTCGGTTCCATTGGTCCTCCTGTCTGTTCTTATGCCAGTACCAGGCTGTTTTCAGTACTGTAGCTCTGTAGTAGAGTTTGAAGTCAGGGATTGTGATGCCTCCAGAAGTTCTTTTATTGCCCAGGATTGTTTTGGCTATCCTGGGTTTTTTGCTTTTCCATATGAAGTTGAGTAGTGTTCTTTCATGTCTTTGAAGAATTTTGCTGGGACTTTGATTGGCATTGCATTGAATCTGTGCCTATTTTCAAATATTAATATTAGTATTTTAAAATATTACTCTCTTTTATTTTCATTGATTTCTAATATATATACTACACAAAACCCCAGTTTGCTACACAGTTTTTACAAATGAATGTGTTTTACAGACTAGGAAGTATAAGTGGAGGGATATTGTTTCCTCACTTGAATCAGGACATAAACTGAAGGTTTGAAGGGAGACAGGTTGGCAGTTTTAGTAGACTTCAAGGAATGTTGTTTTAGATAAATGTGGATCTTTCTATAGCCCTGGGTTTGTAGACAAAGAAGAGTAGAAATGATTGAATCAGTAATTCAAAACCTGTGATAATGCACAAATGATACAAAAAAAGAATATTAATAATACCTGCATTTCACCCTCATGGCGATCCTCTGAGAACTAAAGAATCATTTTTATAAAAGAAAAATTAAGATCTAATCCAGCAAATCAGTTGACACACATCTGGGTGGAAAAATCAACCTTAGATTTCTAGAGTTGGTCTTTAAGTATGATAATGATATTTATCTATTTGACTCTCCTGTTTAAGATTTGTGGATAATCGGTTTGTAAATGAGTAGGAGTTAGTCATAATTTTGTAGGTATTTAAAAGATAGGCTCTCTCTCTTTCTCTCTCTCTCTCTCTCTCTCTCTCTCTCTATATATATATATATATATATATATATATATATATATATAATCACAAGTATATTTTTCTGAAACAGGTAAATCTTTGATGGTGTTCAGTTTCTGCACTGGATTAACAACCAGTCCTTCTCAATGTTTCTAGAATCTCACAGCTAAGATCGACTTACTCTCTGCTAACTCATTTGGGACTAATTTACAAAGTAGGTCCACTTCATTTTAATTTAGACAAACATAGTCCATACTGATACACATAGAAAAAATCATGCTGGTGTTGTGATGATTTGAATAAGAATTGGCCCAACAGGCTCATATATTTGAATGCTTGGTCCCCAATGCATGGAATTGTTTGGGAAGGGTTAGGAGGCATGGCCTTGCTGGAGAAGGTGTGTCACTGTGGGTGGGCTTTGAGGTTTCCAAACTTTAGTTCTCTCCGCCTCCTACCTGAGATCAGATATAAGCTCCCAGCTTTTGCTCCAGCTCCATGTCTGTCTACCTATTGCCATATTCCCACCATGACCATCATCCCCCCAATTCAATGCTTCCCCTAAACATTGTCTTGTTCATCCTATTTTCTTTTTAATTTTTATTTATTCTATATACATTGGTACTTTGCTTACATGAATGTCTGGGTGAGGATACCAGATCCCCTGGAACTGGAATTACAGACAGTTATGAGCTGCCATATGGGTGCTGAGAATTGAACCTGGGTCCTCTGGAAGAGCAGCCAGTGCTCTTAACCAGCCCTATTGATGACATTTTGTCATGCAACAGAACAGTAAACTAAGAAGTTTTCAGTAGCTTTGTTCTGAACTGCCTATCCCGTATTTGGGACTGAAGGGTTGTTAGGTAACAGCATGAGACACTGCTCATTGCTGTTTCTGGGTCTTTTTTTTCTTCTAAGATATAGACCGCTCTGGTCCACCTGACTGAGTACCACCTACATAAGGAGAAGATTTCAAAGCCAATAATGTAATCAAAAGCCATGACTCGTTAAGGGCCAGCATTGTAACATAGGATTATCTGGCATTCACCTGGTCACAGAGAAGCAACATTGAACCCACTGGATGTCGTGATTGCTTAATACTATTTTCAGATGATTGCTGGTGTAGCAATAGGGCCTAGGGCAGTAGTTCTCAACCTGTAGGCCACAGTCCCTCTTGTGTATGGTGGGTCTAATGACCCTTTCATAGGGGACACCTAAGACCATTGGAAAATAGAGTTACTTATATTACAACTCACTAGAGTAGCAAAATTACAGCTATGAGTAGCAACGAAAATAAATTTTCGGTTGGGGGGCTCACAACAACACGAGGAACTGTCTTAAAGGGTCTCAGCATTAGGAAGGTTGAGAATCATTGATTTAGGGGTTTGGGGATGAGTTGAAAGGTGACCCTCAGCTCTTGAAGAACTTGCATCTGGTGGGGGCACAGGGAAGATGTTTACATGTGGAGCAAATTTGACAAGTTTAGGGGAATGGGAGTCATCTCTAAGGTATGATTATTACTTATTTCCTAGTAATATTTGTCAAAGAGCAGAAAACAGTGAAGCTGAGCAGAAAGCCTCTTTCGAAGGGAACACTGCACCTGAGTGGAGGGAAGCCTGACCCAGCTCCAGCGTGACTCAGTCATGACTCACTGTCAAGAGTGGTTTTAATAGAGCAGTGTTTTCTTAGTCATGACATTTCAGGCGCACAAAGTAAACACTTTCAACGAGTTTGCGTAACAAACTGGTAGTGCTATATTTTTCTTAATTTCTTCCTAATATGATGAGGTCCACAGGAGGATTGTTGGAGCAGCTTGTTTGTGTGTGAACCAAAATAATTTTGGCCTCATGTTAAAGAAACATTTCCTTCTACAGGGTCTATAAATGGCAACAGTTGGTTGAGGGAGATGAAAGAATATGAGATTTTTTAGGTCTCAGATAGTTTTGGTAAAAAGGAAACATATTCCTTCAGTGTTACTGTGGCAAAACCCTTCCTGTGAGATGCTTCGTTTACAACCTGGCAGGCTTTGGCAGGAGATGCCTGGCTCTGATAGGCACCGCTCAAGAACATTCGGGAGGGAATCCAGCTGAATTTGCAAGCCCAGTAGGAAAAGGTCAGAAGAAACCCAAGAACTGCTGTTAATCAGGATATTTCACAGTTTTCACAGTCTCATTTTCTCGCTATGTAGCAATTGCTACAGCTGGCCAGTTTATATATCAGACCATCTAGCTTACTGTTTGAGACACAGGAATTAGACACTTGCAATGAACGTTTTCTCTAGGTCACCAACACTATCACAAAATCCAAACATCCTTGTATTTTTTTAAAGCAGTTACTATCACTGCTAACATGTCTTCAGCTGCGATGAAATGGGCGGCTGGCAAGTTTGTGGAATGTTGTGGAAAGCCACTGTTTACCTTCCAGGCAAGAGATTGGTGGTGATGTTCTAATTCCTCTACCAGCATGTCCGAACTTCTGAAGTCTATGTGAAGGAGCTGCTGTCGTATTCATATCTATTTATAGCCAACTTCTGACCGCCTAATGCTGCTTTAAGGCTGGGATGAAATTAGCCTGACTCCTAACTGGAAAACTATCGTTGTCCGTGTGTGTGTGTCCCGGGGATCGAACTCAGGACCTAGGGCCTCATACTTGCTAGGTAAATGCTTCACCATTGGGCCACAATATATTGTCTTTTACTTCCTGGCCATCCCTCATTCAGTAATCTTTATCTGAAAGATGAAAGACTTTTTTGTTTTGTTTTGTTTTCCTTGGACTTCCTGTGCCAGACAGAATTTTGCTTCCTTTACATATGCCTTTTGAAGATCGTAATTATGAACTGGTTGAGACACTCAGATACCTTAATCGGTTCCTCAATATTCTGTTTACTGCTTTTCCTGCTTTGTGGCTAAAATATGTATCTCTCTCTTTGGTCAACTTGAAGAATTTGCTCTCTGTCTTTTAGAGTTGTTCAAATCCCTGCTCAATAAAACAGCAGTGCAAGTTTAAGCAAGTATCAAGAAAGGAGCTGAATTGGAACAAAGTGAAAATGACTCCAAGGGATTCCCATGGTATTGCTTCCTTGCTACTCAGACCAGCTGCTGGAGTTTCTCTCTTGAGAATTAAACCGGGGCTCCTTTCCCCTTTCTGAATTAATGTGACCCTGGGAAAGCTGGCTAAGCTTTACCCTGGGAGATATCAATGTGAGCGAAAGGCATTGACAGTCCCTCCATTTTCTACACTCATGTAGCACATTTGCTAGACTCCGTGATGGAAGTCTTTATATATATAAAGGAACTAGGGAAGAAGCAAGGTTTAAAGTAACAGTTGAGCACTTTTGATTTGCCATTATTAAAGTACTAGAAACGTGATCATTTATCTTGTTTATAAAAAGACGTGTTAGCAGGTTATGGTGGCGCACGCTGGTAGGATTTGCTGAAGGAGGCAGAGGCAAGAAGATCACAAGTTCAAGGCCAGCCTGGGCTACACATTTAAAAAAAAAGACGTGTTCATTCTTTATAACAAATCTTAAGTGGGAAAACATCTTTAACATGTCTACTATTATTAACATGTAAAATATGTGAGATTATATCAAGTGAAATATATCTCTTCAAAATTGACCCTCCAGTGTCTGGACTTCCCAAGATACTTTCAAGATACCATGAACTGTATATGTTTCTGGAAGTTTATTTTGGAAGTGGATTTTGTGTGTGTGTGTGTGTGTGTGTGTGTGTGTGTGTGTGTGTGTGTGTGTGTGTTTGAGGCAGCTTTTTTTTTCTCTGTAGCTTTGGAGTCTGTCCTTCAACCAGCTCTTGTAGACCAGGCTGGCCTCGAACTCAAAGAGATCCACCTGCCTCTACCTCCAAGTGCTGGTATTAAAGGTGGTATTAAAGGTGTGCATCACTGCTGCACAGCAAAAGTGTATTTTTACATATTATTTGCTTATATGAACAAAAATATGTATACAATGTAAGCATATGGATTTTATCTGCTTAATAGAAATGGTACATACTATTAGTTAATGTTGCACTTAAAATTAAGCACACAATGTATTTTAGGAGATTATTTCCTAATTGTACAAAGATCCTTTTCATCATTATTATTATTATTATTATTACAGGGGGCGGGTTTTAAGACAGAATTTCTCTGTGTATCCCTGGTCATCCTGGAACTCTCTCTGTAGACCAGGTTGGCCTCAAACTCATAGGTCCTCCTGCTTCTGTCTCTGCCTCCTGAGTGCTGGGAATAAAGGAGTGCCCACTACCAGTTCCTTTTCATGTCTTCACAGGATTTAATGACTATGTTATAATTTTTAATTAATAAACCCTTATTCATGAGTTCATTAATCAGCATGTTGTTTTTTAATCTGTTATTACTAGACATGGCTGAAATAGTCATGGTTTTATACACATGCAGTTTGTTGGGTGTAATATAAGATAAACTCTCCATATGTGGACTTTTTAATAAAAATCTGTGCATCTGTAATTCTGTTAGTATTCTGAATTATATAGAGGTCACTGTAAGTTACATTCACATCTGCATAGTGGCTGCCTATCTTCACATACACTAACACCCGGTGACTATGAAATATTCTAATCTTTGACAGTTTGCCAAGTGAAACAGAGATTTTTTTCAATATAGTCTTTTAACTTTCATTTTCCCTCCGAGGAAAAGACAGTGTTAACTTTTCTTTAGAAGATCAAACCATAAAGTTATACTGAGCTGTTGTGTTATCTGATCCTTAATATCATTCCAGGACTCTGTAGCAGGTCAGCATTAGAGTTCAGAGGTCAGGAACATGGCTCTGTGCCCAGAACCAAGAGGAGCAGAAAATCCAATAGGCCTTACTTCATGACTCTTTGGCTGGACAGAGCCTCTGATGATGACCCTGGGTCACTTCTGTTTTTTTATGTGAATGCAATTAGAAGCTAAGTTTCTGATTGCCACACCCACAGAATTATCTCCAATTACTTCAGTGCCTTTGTTTTCTTTTCTCAGTTTATTTCATAGAAATGAAAAAGCAAAAATGGCTCTGTATTTACAGGTAGAACTAAATCACACAATAGGATGGAGCTGGGGTGGTAGCGTGGGGTATGTGGAGCACGCTGGGCCAAATCATCTGGCTCACAAATGGGTTCTAAAGGTTTAAATAATAAGTTTAACACAAGGAGTAGTCTCCCTGGGGTAGAGGCACGTTGCTAATTAGCATAATTATCTCATGACTTGTCAGACAAACATCCATGGCTTTTGTTTTGGTTTGATTTTGTTTTGTCGTGCCTTTTGCATAAGGAAGAATTCATCCAATGGTGTTTAATGCTGTATCATATTAAAATTAGTCACATGCTTTTCCTGCCAGCAGGAGATCACGTTACAGCAGGGATTTCAAAGATAAGAGGTGTTATCTGCTGGCATGTGGAGAAAAAAAAAATTGGGCCCGCTTTGCCCTCGCTCACAGTGTGACCGTGTGCAAGTCACTTGGCTTTTCTGACTCGACTGTTCTCACTTGAATAATAGAGATAATCATCTAACCTATTTACACCAGGGTCTACTGGTGAGCAAAGAATGGGTCATTGTTCACGTGAAAACACTTAAAGCTATAAACAGCAACGCTGTTAGTTCATCCAGCAGTCATAGTACAGGCAACTGTTGGAAATGCTTTTTCTTCTCCCCTCTCCTCCCCTCCCCCGCCCGCCTACCCACCACACCTCCAGAAACTTAAAATGCTTTCCACAACCCCACGCCAGGTAGTTTCACATATGCATACAAACAAGCATATATTAAACTTAGAGCACCGATTGTCTGACATTTAATGGCTCAGAATTTTTTTTTTTCAAGACAGGGTTTCTCCGTAGCTTTTTTGGTTCATCCTGGAACTAGCTCTTCTAGACCAGGCTGGCCTCGAACTCACAGAGATCCGCCTGCCTCTGCCTCCCGAGTGCTGGGATTAAAGGCGTGCGCCACCACCGCCCGGCTCAGAAATGTTTTTTATCTCTCACGGGAGGACTATCACTCTTAAGGAAAAGTTTGTATTAAAATATGCCTACTTGGGGCTAAAACTTCTTCAGTTCGTCCCAGAACAAGGACCTTGTCTTTAAAGAGGTCAGATCTACTCCGAGTCCCACTACCTTCCTATTTTTTATCTGAATACCTAACAGCTGGAGTCTCCTTTCCTTAATGTTTAATAGGTGCTCGCTAATAATCTGCTCGAAAGTCTGGGACGTGGAGCGCAGGTGGGACTCGTCCAGAGAGCAATCCGTGCACTTTCCTTACAAGCCCCTGAGCTAATAACTCGGGCAACTTTCCCACCTCCTAACCCCAAAGCAGTCCGTGGCCCACTAGAAGCAAGAGGACGGGGAACTCAGGCTGCGAGGACACCTACGAGGAGTGGATCCTCTCTCCGACTAGCCTGGCCGATCCTGCGGCCTCAAAGCTGGGCACAGCAGAGCTTGGCTCGTCCGCGGGGCGTGAGTGGTCTGGGGAAGCGCGGTGTAGCTAGGTGCGCAGTCAGCAGCCACCGCATCGCGACCCACGTGGCAACAGGTGCAGCGCGCTCCGGGACCTACGCCCGGGGCTTCCGGCAAGTAGACGTACAGCCTTGGAGCCAGCCCGGGCGGGCGATCGCAGTGGAGCTCCGTGGGAGTCTTGGTGCCTCTAGGAACCCCGGCACATCTCTCAGGTTAGTTTCTTGGGGGTGCCGCCCCCTGGTCCCCCACCTGGCCTTTGTCTGGGCTCCTGGAGCCGCCGCGGGCGAGGGGCGAGGCTGCCCAGCTCCGGACTCTCCGCCTTCGCTCCTCCCCCCTAGTGGCCCAGGGCGGGGAGGCTGAAGCTCCCGGGAGCCTGGTTCTCGGTTCCCGCCTGGCCGCAGTCGCCACCGGGGTACGGGTGCGAATCAGGGTCGAGCTGCGAGCCCCAAGTGTAGACAACCTCTCGGGCTGGACCCGCCCAGGGTGCGGAGAGAGCCCAGCTCCAAGCGGTGGCTCCCAGAAGAGGGCTCAGGGCTGGCTTCCAGCCTCTGCGGGCAAGCGCGGAGTGGATCCCATTCCGCAGTCCATCCCGGCCGCGGTGGGGACCTCGGGAGAACGTGGAGCTCAGACGCGGCGACTGCAACTCATTCACGGTGACCGGATTGGCTTTCGGGGTAGGGGGAGTGGGCGGGTGTCCTCGGGGTTTCTTAAGTTGGTGGAGTGAGTGGGGAGGCTGGGCTCACGTGGGGCCCGGGCAGCTCCTGCAGGACAGCGGGGTTGCGGTTGCTGTCACCTTGAAAGTGACCGAGATGGTGGGTCTACAGTAGATCCGGCGAACTGTCAAAAGTTTGCACCCTCGACCGAAAGCCACCCACCAGGCGCCGGACCCGGCTTTGGGCTTGGCAGCCTCAAGCTTCCGGCTGGGCGACTTGCCGGGGCCCATTCCCAGTTTAAGCAGTCGGTGCAGAAAATATGGGAGAAAGGGAATTGCTGCAGTTCTCCGGGTCCTTATGCGGGGTTAGTCCCTGCAGCCCGCGGGTATTTACAAGCTCTTTGGGAAAACCCTCCTTCTGGTCATCTTAATGACTACCCAATAGGGGACTTAGCTAGAACTATCTGAGGTCTTTGGGGGTCCTCTACGAGGGTCATTTATTCACTTTTGTAATATTGACGAATTTAAGTTTTTAAAACTCAACTTGCATAGTAGTACCCGTTTTTGCAAAATGATATTTTTAAATTGTCAGTGTTCTAGGAAAGGAAATCCAGTGTATTTTGTTTTTCCAAAACTAGAGTCTTAGGCAAAACGGGAGGAGAGCTTTCATGTCTTGCCAGGTGATTGGAGTTCAATCATGGTATCAAATCACAGCGCGGTGGGGGTGGGGGTGGACTCCGGGGATCTGGAGACAACTTGGAAGGCAAAAAAGAGGCGGGGTCGTGTTCCCCTGAACCTATGACCTCCATAAGGAATGCTTTACGAATAGGTTATCAATTTAAATAATTCATCATCTCCCGTTCTCTCCAGCAGTTCCTTCAGGGCAATCTAGATTCTGTTGCGTGGGTGTGTTTAAATTCACTGTTTACAGATTCATTTCTCAAGAATTCTATTCCATAAGAAAAGTTATGCAAGCAAAATAAAACAAACCCCTATTCTCACCCTTTAAAAAAAAGCATAGGATTTAGTTTAAAATAAAGTAAGTTGTGTTGATTTTCCCCACCCATGCCACGCTGCCAACGTGCGCCCACCCCTTGTGGGGTGGATGGAGCCAAGAGTTTTGCATATAACAAGCACCTGAATTACCACAGATGTCTGCCCTCCACTCTCCCTGTCACCCCCCCCCTTTTTAATTGTCTCAGTTAATCTCTAATTTATGACAGTGATTTCAGATTAATAGGTCATATCTGTAGTAAGCATATACATTTAAGCTTTTTTTAAAAAATGTGTATGGATGTTTTGCCTGCATGTATGTCTGTATCTCAAGCATGCCTGGTGCCCAAGAAGGCCAGAGAAACCCAATAAGATCCTATGGAACTGGCGTTACAGTTGTGAGCAGCTGTGTGGGAGCTGGGAGTGGAACCCAGGTCCTCTAGAAAAACAGCCAGTTCTCTTAATCACCAAGCCATGACTCCAGCCCCCACCTGTTCCTTTTAAAACTATATTTATGTGGAAAAAAATAGTGTTTGGAAGAGGTTTGTGTCTTTTAATTAACTGTTAGAAATTCAAGGACAATCTTTGTAGTGATTAGTAGGATTATGAAATTCTGGGTCAGTTTTTGAGTAGAATTTTTTGGAACTAAATTTGAGTTATTAGGATTAAGTGTTTGAAGAAGCATGTTATTTAGTGACTGCATTTGCTCTGACTTAAAAGGAAAGAATGGCTGATGTGTACAATTTTGTACATTCAGAAAAGAGTCAACCCCACCATCTTTTGTCCTTTGTAGAATATTATTAAAAGTCCTCCATTGTATTAAGCCTGCAACATCTTAGTTTTTTGTTACAGTATATTCTATAGATGTGTCAGTTTACTTAACCTTGCCTTACAAGCTGAACTTTTCATTCGCAGTTACTGTTATTAGATATGCTATTGCAACATTTATCTCTTTTAAATATTTTGTATGCAAGTTATGTGTCTTTAGTCTAATGTCCTTGGAAATCACAATTGGTGATTCAAAGTTTCTTGTAAAAACACTGATGTTTGGTTTCCAGAACTATTTAGTCAAACTAAGCTCTTTTAAACACAGGTTTTTTTTTTCCTTAAAAGGACGTCATATTGTCAGCTTTACAGGTGAACAGTGGTATATCAGTATTTAACTTTCCATTTCTGTGACTGCAAATGTTATCAAGCATGTCACCTATGCTCCTTCCTAGTTTTTCTTTTTTTCTTTAGAGTTTCTCTGTGTAGCTCTGTCTTGGAACTCCTCCTGTAGACCAGGCTGACGGCGAACTCAAAGATCTACTTGCCTCTGCCTCCTGAATGTGGGTCTTAAAGGTGTGTGACACTATGCCTGGCTAGTTTTATTTCTTTTTAATTCAATTAGATTTTTTCCTCTTGAAATATTGGTATTTTTCTCCTCATAAAAGCCTCTTTCAGGTTGTTGGCATACATCTGTTCATATCGCAGATATTTTTCCTCAATTTATATTTGCCCTATAAACACATTTATAGTTGTGTTGACTTACAGAAGTCTACTTCAGTGTTGTCAAACATGCTGGTTTTTCTCAAAATGGAATGTTAGTAGTTCTAAATCATTGTTTATGAGACACATATGGCTGTTGTTCCTTCTGGAACTCTGAGTTAGATTCTTTTTAAATCTGTCCCTACAAATTCAGTCCTCTGGAATAGCTACTGTTGTGCAGTCTTTTTGCATGTGGCAATGAGAAATTGTCAAGTGTGAATGTCACACTTGGGGTTGGGGAAATGGCACAGTCTGCTTCTTCTAGAGGACCCGTGTTTAGTTTTCAGAACCCACATCAGGAAGCTCACAAATGCCTGTAACTCCAGCTCCAGGGGAGCTAGCGTTCTTCTGGGGCCCTTTGTAAGCACCTTTACTCAATCAGAACATTTAGAGAAAGTTTACGTAAATCTTGGGTGAGAGTTTTTCTGGTTCTCTGGGGCCCGAGGAATCTTGAAATCATAGATTATCCACTTAGTCACTGAGACTTTTTTTTTTCTCCTAGAAATCCTGCAATTATCCTAAAACTTGGGTTGAATATAATGAAACTCTTAGAATGTGTCTGTAAACTTGACGTTTCTTGCCCTTGCCCCACCCTGAAGCTAAAGAGAGTGATTTGACAGTCCAAATCTAGGTCATTCGTGGCAGTGGTAGCACACACCTTTAATCCCAGCACCCAAACACCCACGAGGCAGAGGCAGGTGGATCTCTGAGTTCAAGGCCAGCCTGGTCTACAGACCTGGTTCCAGGACAGCGAGAGCTGCACAGAGAAACCCTGTCTCAAAAAAAAAAAAAAAAAACTAATCAATGAATAAACAAACCTCCATCTGATCCCACCTATGATTTTTGTCAGTGATAAGTCAACAAAGATCTATGCTTCCCTAGTATTTTGGAACAAACCTTTTAACTTGTTGGTTATTATCAGTATGTCTGTATAGTCTGTAAGCATTTGAATTCAGTGATGGTATTGTAATGTGTTCTGTGCTATCAATAGAGCCAACAAGTCAATATTTAGCGATGCCTTTGCAGAAACCTTTTAGCTTGCACTAAATATTTTAAAGTTTATTTTATGTGTATGAATGTTCAGCCTGAATGCATGAATGTGCATTGGATGCATGTCTGATGTCCATGGAGGTCAGAGCAGTGTCAGATCTGCTGCAGTTGGAGTTATATAGGGTTGTGAGCCAGCATGGGGGCGTTGAGAGTTGAGCTAAGGTCCTCCGCAAAAAGAGCAAGTGCTCTTAGCCACTGAGTCCTCTCTCTAGCCCCCTAGCTGGCATTTTTATGTTATCCAAAGAGGTGAAATTGTGATAGCAAGGAACCTGAATGATCCACAATCAAGTATTTGTAATAGCATTAGGCTTGGAAAGAGACAGCGTCCTCACCGTTATCCCATAGCTACGTGACAATGAAGCATGTGTTTTTGGTTAGATCATGACTAGAGCCAGGTCTGGTGATGCATGCCTGTAAATGTAGCCCTGGGGAGGTAGATGCAGTAAGACTAGGGTTGTTCTAGACCAGGGTTGGCTGCATGGCCAGTTTGGGTTACACGAGTCTCCATCTCAAAAATTGTCAAAGCCTACAGAATTCTACGAATGCACATGTGATGTGATGGACCATCCACATGGACTATTCAGAGAACATGTCTTTAGGGATTTCTATGTAACAGCCCAAATGGTTGCAGATCTTACGATGACCAGAGCATGTTTATTCTCCTGACTTTGTTGTCTCTTGTTCAGGTGAATTTATCAATGCAGTCGAAATCATGCACTTACAAAGTAACCATGTGTTATACATCAAAACAAAATAAAAATAAAATCCAAGAAAAATTTAAGTCTTTAGGATGGAAAGTCTTCCAGATCTGTGGCTCTGGGACTGATGAATTCTATGTCTCTAATAGTCCATTTGCAGGTTTTTTATATGAATTGATGATACAAGTGTTTTCTTGTTGTCTGAATCTATAGTTTACAATTTTCTCAAATTAACTTCCTACATAGTAATAGATTAAACATTTTTGTTTGCTTTGTTTTAGAGACAGTTTTTTTTTTTTTGAAGCCTGTTCTGGAACGCGCTCAAGACCAGGTTGGCCTCGAACTCACAGAGATCTGTCTGCCTCTGCCTCCTGAGTGCTGGGATTAAAGACACGTGCCACCACTGCCCGGCAGATTTTTTTTTTTTTGGTTTTTCGAGACAGGGTTTCTCTGTGGCTTTGGAGCCTGTCCTGGAACTAGCTCTGTAGACCAGGCTGGCCTCGAACTCACAGAGATCCGCCTGCCTCTGCCTCCCGAGTGCTGGGATTAAAGGCGTGCGCCACCATCGCCCGGCTTGCCCGGCAGATTAAAGGGGACAAAAGGCTTTCCTGAGCATGCACTAGCTCTATTATGGAAGCCTGATCTTCAACGACTTCACTGAAAGGAGCAAATTAATTTATTTATTTTGATTATTATTATTTATTTATTAAAGATTTGTCTCCTCCCCACCACCACCTCCCATTTCCCTCCCCCTCCCCTAATTAACTCCCCCTCTTTCATCAGCCTGAAGAGCAGTCAAGTTTATAATCGCCCCTTTGGTACTTTCTGTAGGCTTTGGAGTGAGCCCCCAAGCTGAAAGTGAAGAACTACTGTTCATGGTTTGTGTTTGGGCATCTGAAGATGCCTCCAATAGGAGAGGGCACTCAACTGACAGAGGGGGAGGGATGAGCAGACTAGTGACTGAAGATGTATGGTCCTCCTCTGAAGGAAAAAAGAGGCTACTTGCCATGGCGCAGCTAGCCTGAAGTCTGTTTTTGTTTTGTTAAATAGTCTGCTTTGACAAGCATGTAGACTTTGCAGTCTCCATACTTTGCTTAGTTTGGTTCAGTATAATTAGGAATATGGATGTGACTGTTTTTTCTTTGAAATGTTCATTTCCAAGCCAGATTACATAAAAGGCTGCCTTGATAGCAGTTACAGGTTTTGAAAGGACTTCAGTGTTACTTGAAAACAAGTTGTCACCTTTTCTTGTGGGCGGTTTTGTCATGATGATATGAAATATGACATGACTTTTGCTTGTTCACTTGGCCCAAGATAAAGGAAAGAATGTGCATTTTGGGATGATATATTTGGGGTTTGGTCTTTACTTTGTAGAAAAGTACAGTAAAATTTTATTTTCCTATACAATGAGCCAAATTGCTTTAGATTGAGTCTAGAGGCATTTCACTTAATAGACTCCAGACTCCAGATGTATAAGCATGCCTACAAATCTTTATCATAACAATTGTTTTGTTTTTTAGGACCAATCAGTTTTCCTTGGATTGCATTGTAAACTCCATATTAAAGAACAGTAAAAATGTGTTTACTTACATCTTGCCAGCAGATCCAAATCTAATTAATGATGTCAATATATATGCATTATAACCCAAATAATAAGAGAAAGTACACACCTTGCCTCCTAGAAAACTTAGAAAGGATTTTGTTTTGAGGTCGTGAAACTAAATATAATCTTAAAGTCATTTTAAGTTTCTCTTAAGACACCATTGCTTGCTTTTTGCATAGACTTTGTTTAAAAACTGAGCAGGGAAAGAATGAAGTTGGCATCCCCTATTTCTCAGACTAGTTGGAAAGGAGGAAAGAGGCTGCAGGAAAATTGCTTCAAGCTGGGGCAGTGTGCTGGGAAATCACTGAGTTTGGTTTGTGTTGGAGAGTAGTGGCCGAGGCGCAGGGCAGGCTGATGGGCCTCAGCGAGCTGCTTTGGACAAGATTTCTAGGCCCCTATATACCTCAGTGTGCTTTTAATACAGATTTGTCCCTTGCAAATAAACTGTATTTTAGGCTGGATGCTTAACTCACTGTGTTAATTTGAGGGCTGATTGATTACGATTACCCTGATTACATTCCCTGAAAGCATTTCAGGGAAGCTTGTGTCCTAAATTGGCCTGGAGAAAGACATATTTTTTTTTAATGAGAAGTATCCATACTTAGAATAACAAGAGGATGTAAGAGGAAGAAGTATAAAGAACATTCTTTTGTAAATGAGCATGTAGCTTTTAAAAAAATGTCTGCCAGTGATCGGTGACTCTTTACTGGTGGGCTGTTAGCTTATCATCTATGCCTTTTGTACACTGGTAATGGGGTAATATTTAAGTCAGGTGTTATTTACACATACACCAATTTGAACGAAAATCAATTTCTTCACTTTTTTCAGCTAAGCACTTCATAGGAGATATTCAAGTGTTTAGTGTCACAGAAGTTAATTTTCTTTTGTTCATCTTGTAAATTAAAGAAGAGATTTTACTTATTTTCAGTATTTCATGTGTATTAACGTTTGCCTGAATTTGCAGAGGTCAAGGGATGGTGTCAGGTCCCCAAGGACTGGAGTTAAGAGATGTTTGTGAGACACCATGTAAGTGCTGGGAATCAAACCCTGGTCCTTCGGAACAGCAGTTAGTGCTCATAAATGAGGAGCCATCTTTCTCCAGTCCCTGGTAAATTTTTTTTGATGGTGGTTAATAATGATATTAAGTTGAAACTGTGTCTATTGTAAAACATAACTTGCTTAGCTATTCTCGTGGAATAAAAATAACGGCCAGTATAGATGTAAGCAATCTAGATCTGCCATTGAAACATAGACCTGCCCCATTCCCAACCTCTCTGTCAAGCTGATTGAATTGTAGTTACCAGAATACTAGCTAAATAACCTTGTACTATAAAAGTCAACTTTTATTACATACTAGACTCTATGTTGATATCGTATCATTCTTAAGCATGTTAACTAGTTGGAAATCTATTTACCTACCACGACTAACATAATCCTAAAGGTTTGACTTGAGTGAGGATCACAGAAGGCCCAACTTCCTGTTGAGTAACAAGGATTGGAGAAGTGAAAAAAAAAATGGATTAGAAAGGACTGAGTCTCCCAGGATCTCTTATCTATTAAAAATGACTTGTTTTTTATTAGATGCTCAGTCTAGACTCTACATATAGAACCATGTCATTTATTTATTTATTTATTTGTTTGTTTTTTGTTTTTCAAGACAGGGTTTCTCTGTAGCTTTGGAGCCTGTCCGGAACTAGCTCTGTAGACCAGGCTGGTCTCGAACTCACAGAGATGAACCATGTCATTTAGACATGTAGCTACAACTAGGTTTCCAGGCTGTAATCTAGATTTTTTCTTTTAAAAAAAGAGCATGAACAAAATCCCCACTGTTAGAATATTGTATTTAGTTTTGATCAGTTTCAACCCTATTTGGAACTCTCCCTGTGGTCAGAATGCTGCGAGGTAGAGGGGCAGAGATTCAGAAGGGCTTTAGCTCCCAGAGGGTATTAGTATTTATGTTACAAGAAATATTCTCACGGGAATTGTTAACACACCATTTATTACGGTCTCCACTATGTTGGAAACCATACTTGCTGTTTTGACCAAGTTTTGGTAAGAAACTTGGTATCTGAAGAATCCTCACAGGGGCTTGGTCGACCAGTTTATTCAGGAGCCTAGAGCAAGAGGATCATAAATTCAAGGCCAGCCTGTGCAAGTGAGTGTGTCTGTTTTGAAATAAAACAGAACTGTGGTGATGGCTAGGTGGACTATGTTGCCCAGTAGGCATAAGATCCTGGATTCAATTCCAGAAACCTGCCCCTGGCAAATAGGTATTTCTTTTCTCTTTATGTTTTGAGAGAGTATCATCGCTGTGTCACCCTGACTGGCCTGGAACTTGTGTTAGCAGTCAAGTCTGGCCTTGAACTAACAGAGAACCTCCTGGTCCTGCCTCTCCAGCATTGGGATTAAAGCTATGTGCCGTCACCTGCGGCACAAAGAGTTCTTTAAAAAATTCCTTTGTCAGTCACACAGTTTTCCTCATCAGACCTTTGCATGTGGCTTCCCTTACTTTTTTCTCTGAGTACTGTTTTACACTCTGTGTGTGACAAGAGAGTCGAAATCTCACGGTGCTGTGTGGGTTTGTACTTTGTGACTAACAAGTTTTCTAGATGGTGTGGGAATTTGAGGGTGCTTTCCTCGGTTACAGATGCTAGAAGCACTTTAAGTCAGTTGTTCATTTCCTTTGTGTTTTTTCCCTCACTTTCTTCCTTTGCTTCTCTTACCCTCATCCTTTATTCAGTGTTACTCAGCAGGTGGAGAATGAAGGCAGCTCAACCTGTCTTGGATTCTGGAAAAGGATGCATTAGGAGCCCAGTACCAGAGAACAGGAAGGCACAGAGATGCATAGTCTACGTTCCTACGTAGTTATGAGGAGCCATTCTTGGGACAGCTGGCGCACCTCGTGCAAATACTTTTGCAGAATTAATTCTACCTGTGATAATTTATTATCATCTCCATTTGTGTAGACGGTCACAAGCTGACCATTTCTCTTGAACAGAGATCTGGTCTGTTTTCTCTTTAGAGAGCTCTGTATTTACAGTTTACAGAGGAATCCAGATGACTTTACAGTCTGAGAATGCTCTCCCTCATATTTCACTTCATAGGGTTTGTGTTGAGTAGTTTCTGTTTCTGTGACATGTTCTGCTGGCTCACTGGGGTCTCTGATATTGAACTTGATTTACAAATTTGAAGTAGTATGAAATTTTTTTGTTTCATGTTTAAGAACTATTTCTGTTGCTGTTTGGCGGTGCCTTATGAAGATCATAATGTAACTACAGAATAGGCTTAGTAAGTTCTGAAATTCTATTATGAATGTAAGGGTCCGGTCAATCAAAAGGGAATGGAGGCAGGGGAAAAAACTTATATTTATTTTTACAAAAAAAAAATTAGGCTATTTTATATCAAAGGTGTAATTGTTAAAAACGTGGGTTGTGTTCCAGGACAGGTTCCAAAACCACAGAGAAACCCTGTCTCGAAAAACCAAAAAAAAAAACGTGGGTTGTTTTTGAGACAGGGTTTCTCTGTGTAGCCCTGGTTGTCCTGGAACTCACTCTCTAGTCTAAACTGTACTTGAATTCATAGATCTGCCTGCCTCTGGCTTCCCAAGTACTGGGGTTAAAGGCATATGTCATTACAATCTACTTAACATTGTAGACTTATAACTGAGAGAAAATTATTTTCTACTTATCCTTTTGTTATGAGATAGCGTTTTTTGGTAGCCTAGGCTGACCTCAAACTCACCATGACCTTGAACTCTTGATCCCTGCCTTAGCTTTCCCATTGCTGGGTTTGCGCGTGGATGCCACCCCCTCCTAACACAACTCTTTATCTTGACTGACAAGGCTTCTCCGTCACCCTTCAGTGCTGAGTATTACTTTTCTTCTCCCTGTCTTTTAAGAATTGGGAGGAACAAAGCCAGCCAAGTCAGCAGTTAGCTGGTTTGTGTCACCTTGACGTCAGGTATGAGACCTTGGGGAAGCAGATTGTGTGTTAGAGTTGGTGAAAATGCCATGGGACCCAGAGCAGGTGCACATAAGAGAGAACATACACACTGGTTAGGCAAAGCTGGGCTCATGGATTCCTTCTATCGTCTGTGTTGGTGGTGTGATTTTAGTAAGTTAACCTCCGTCCTCTGCCCCTCAGTTGCTTTCAGGATCTGAAGAGTAGTAGGAGTTTCTTGGTTATGCCACCACCGTACTAAGTACTCAGGGCATGATCAATAGGAAGTAGTAAACCCACCTTGGTCTGTCTTAAGTCTCTCCTGATTCATAGGTAGATTTCATATAATTTCCCTGACTCAGCTTTGGCGAAGGTGCTGCCTGTATCTGCTTGTGCGTTTGTTTGTGGGAATTAAACTCCAGGCACAAGAGCCTAATACCTTTCTCTCTTTCTTGAAAATAATTGATTTGTGTGTGGGATATTTAACCTTATTTATTCTTGGACTCCAGTTTTATCGCCTCTTGGTTTTGAGTGTTCAACTTGGTGAACTCCTGGTGTTTTCTTATGTTTGAGTTGGATCTTTTCAATCAAAACCGATGTTTCTTTCTTTCGTATAGCCTGTAAGCTATGTGCTGGTTTGCTACCAGCACATTCTAAAAGGGCTTAGGATTGAGTCATTGCTTTGAACCCATGTGAGTTGACTTTAAAATCCCGAAGACCCATCATCTCATCTTTAACCCTTAACTTGGTCCAAAATAAAAGACTTTTGATGGCAAATGACACTGTTTATGTAGACATACACTGAAGTGGGTGCTTTTGAAACACATCGTCTTATGTCCAAAGCACCTTAAGACCATTTCTATTCAGCTAGCACACGCACCAGCTCTATGGGCTGGGCATAGCCAGTCATGAGAGTTACTTTATAAATAAGGACAGTGGAGACCACAGCTATTTGGATAAATGTTTTGGTTTTGGGCAAGTTAAGATAGCATTGTTCATTTGGTCTTTCTTCCCAACAATGAGTTACGGTGCTAGCACCTCCTAAATATTGGCATAGAAGCGGGATCAGAGTTAATAAGATAATATGCATATGTGAAAGTTCAGACAGCATAAGTTAACTTATTTTAAGCTGTTTTTTTTTTCTATTTTTTAAAACTCGGCATGTAAGACAGAACGTTCAGTGTTGTGAGCCATTTAGATGAGTATCACACATGGGAAACTGGCAGCTGCGGATCATAACAATGTATTGCATTCCATTCAAAATTCTCCCTGCCCCTCAGGAGGCAGAGGTAGGAGGATCTGAGTTCAAGACCCATCACAGCTGTTCAAATTGTCTCTAAAAACAAACACAACAACAACAACAACAGCAAATTCCCCTTCCTCCTCCTTTTCCAGCTCCTTCAAAGCTTGAGACAGGCCTTTGCTATGTAGTCTAGGTGACCTGGAACTCAAGATCCTTCTGTCTCAGCCACCTGTGTGCTGGGTGATAAATTCCATTTCTATCAGATTCTTTTAGTTTTCAGTTTACTTATTCAAAAAGATCTAATACAATTACATAAGAATATATATATAATATAGAGGTTGTCTAATATATAGAGCACTGTCTGCTCTTCCAAAGGACCCAGCACCTACATGGCAGCTCACAATTGTCTGTAACTATGGTTCCAGAGGATCTGACACCCTCAATGCAGGCAAAGCACCAATGCACATAAAATAAGTAAATAAAATTATATATACATATGTGTGTGTGTGTGTGTATTTTGAGACAAGGCATCTCTGTGTAGCTCTGGCTGTCTTGGAACTCTCTCCGTAGACGAGGTTGGCCTTGAACTCAGAGATCAGCCTGCTTCTACCTCCCAAATGCTGGAATTAAAGGCGTGCACCACCACTTCCCTGGAAAGAATGATGATTTGAGTCACTTAATCGCCCCCATTTTACAGAATAACACTTCATCATTTTGAATGTGTTTTTTGAGCTGTGCAGAGAGAGATAATGAACGGGACTTGGAGGTAATCCCAGGTGAAAATTTAACCAGGAGGCGAGGCCAGCAGCCAGCTGGAACTGGAAGAAGCTAATGTCCCATAAGCCCCAGTGACGTCTGAGTCTAGGTCATGTCTTCTGGCCATAAAGATGACCAGGCCTTTTTTCTCAAGTGCCTGCTAAGGAATATGCATTGCTAGGACTTTCAAAGAAGACCCTTCATAGGGAGTGACTCTAACTTTGGCGGCACTATAAGTTAGATGTGTGCCTACCCTTCCATTCAAGACACTTCATGACCAATGGAAAATCTGACAGGTAATCATTTTCAAGACAAGGGTGCAGGAAGTTGATGTTTAATAAAGGTTGGGAGGGATAAGGTGAGGTGCCGGTTTGCGTAACTACACATACATAACGACATTTTCCAATTGGCCTTGGCATGATTTAGGTGGAAAATTATTTCCTTTTGACCAAGTGGAGTTTGCAAAGCTGTAACAAGTACCTGGAGCTCCTAAGTGAGAAGCTGTTCATGGTCATTGAACACTTTTCCGGAAGAGCTTTTTGTTTACCCCTAAGTCTAGTTCACCCTCCTCACTTCAGTGACCACAAATAGGCATTTCTTTAATGAGCTGGATACAACTGACAAAAAGCAAGCAGTTCTTACAGGCATCATTTCCCTAACTGGACTCTGTAGCCTTTGACCAGCCACACTTGATAAGCACTGGGTACAAACGAGTTGGTTTTATTTACTTTTGTAAGTACAGTCTGTCTGTATTGGCTCAATGCTGTCTTGGAACTTGAATCTGTTTTGACCCCGGCAGGAGTTTTCTGATTTTCATCCTAAAAGGCATGTTTTGATGATATTGTGAAAGTTGTTTATAATATGATATGATAGCCCCAAAGAATAAGATCTCAAACTTCTGTTGATCTTTACCAGGTTATTTAGGGCAGTGGCTCTCAACCTTCCTAACGCTGCTACCCTGTAATACAGTTCCTCCTGCTGTGCTGACCCCCAACCATAAAATTATTTTTGTTACTTCAAAGTTGTAAGTTTTCTACTTTGAGTCATAATGTAAATATTTGATAAGAAGGCTGATATGCAACCCCAAAGGGGTCATGACCAACAGGTTGGAAATCACTGACTTAGGTGTGTTATTTACAGTTGCTCAACAGATTGTTGCAGAATGCTGACTTAGATTCTCAGAAGTCTATTGGTGGGTGATTTGCTTTGTTCAACTTCTGGCTACAGGGGGATCAAGGTGGAAATAAGCAGGCTGGAGCAGTAAAACTCGGAGAACAGTGGTGTTCATGTGTTTCAACTGGGTAGGAAGGATTAGTTGAAAAACAGATTCCAGAATGAGAACCAAGAAAAAACCCAATATGTTGGTCCCAACATGAAGTAGTAGATAGGTTCCAGAAATACACTGCTGCTTATTGGATGAATGATCTTTGAAAAAAAATTAAGATTGGGTATGGTGGTAGACACCTGTAAATCCCATCATTCAAGAGACTGAGGCAGGAGGATCTGAGGTTGAATTTTAGATCCAGCCTGGATTACATAGCAAGATCCTATCTCTCTGAAACACTTTTTAAAAAGTACCATGAAGTCAAATGCCCCTAGTCTAAGTATGTAGCTTATCAGTTTTATTAAAAACGTACTTGTGTAACTAACACATAATGAGACGTAAAACATCTCCCTTACTCTAGAAAGTTTTTTTGACCAGATGAACAAGTTGTTGGGCTTTGTTCATCAGTAATATAAGATTAATAATTAAGTTTGTCATACAAGGCTGTTAAAATAACAGTAGTAGACCAGGCAGTGGTGGTGCACGCCTTTAATCTCAGCACTTGAAAGGCAGAGGCAGGCGGATCTCTGAGTTTGAAGCCAACCTAGTCTACAATGTGAATTCTGGGACAGCCAAGGCTACGCAGAGAAACCCTGTTTCAAAAAATCAAAACCAAATAACAGTAGTAGTCAACCATTGCCAGAAAGTTTCCAAGAACTTCATTTAGCTCCCGAACCCTGCTATGAGATGGGTTGACTGTTTTGTCACATTGTATAAGAGGGAAATGAGTCCAGGTTCATTTTGGCTTCCTAGCATGATGAAGTTCCGCAGTCAGTTTGGTAGTCTCGTGCCTGCCATGTCTGAGTGACTTTGGTCTCTGTGGCCATGTACACAAACTTCATCAAATGTTAGTGGAAAGAGGTAATTACTTATTTGAGATGGTGTAATGCTTAAATGCTTATAGTCCCAGCTACTCAGGAAGCTCCTGTAGGAGGGTGACTTGAATCCAGAGTTCAAGGCCATCCTAGACAACAACAAGGCTCCTTAAAAGTGTCACACATTTGAACTGGATTTACAGTCTATGACTTTCGGCTATTAACTCTGTGTCTGTTTTAACATTTAAGAGGGGAGGAGGCATGAGGAAGGGACAGTCATGTGATTTGTCTATGTAAGGGACCTTGGTGTGAGGATGCTTTGTGGACTTGGAGGAGCTGTGTGTGGCTGTCATCTCTGTGGAAGAGGCCTGCTGATCCCCCCATCTCGACCCACATGCGGCCACCCATGGGCAGAGAAGTGGATGGACGTTGTATTGAAGGGAGTCCTGCCTGTCAGTCTGTCCGTGTTGCTGAACACCGTGTTTACCCAACCCTTTCTCAAGCACTTCTGACATTCAAAAACTTTGGATTATATTTCAGGCCCAATCCACAATACTTGTGAGCTGTTTTTAGGGAGAATCTTCTTTTTAAAAATTGTTTTTTTATTTTGCTTATAAGGAATATATCCTGATACAAAACAGTGTATTTGAGGTGGGCAACTTCCTAAGGGATCCCCCAGTTGCTGTTGCTGAGTTCTGGGTCTGGAATTGTGTTGCAGGTACCTCCTGAATTCCCGTGTTCACCTGCTATCATTAAGCTTTGTCCCCTTGCCTCTAGGACCCCCAACTTTTGACAGTGCTCTTAGTTTAGTTTTTTCATCTCTTGCCATTCTACAACTACAGAATCAGATTTAGTGCACATTATGGTTCTCTCAAATAGAATTTAGTTTTTCTATAACACAGCTTGCTCACAAATACTCAGTTTGCCCCTCTTGTAGAGAACACATGATTCAACCACACACGTGTCTCTCTGCACACCCTGCACACCTCCTCCCCTGCGTGGCCCCCTTCCCCTCTACACACTCCTCTGCATGTCCTCTTGTCTGTGGTTCTGAGTGTGGTGATTTGGTGGTGCCTGTTAGCAGGGTCAGCATGAGCAGTTCTTGTTCTAAGGGTCCATCGGCCTTGGCTCATGTCTTCCTCTGTGTGTCTCTAGAGGGTGGGAGACTCCCCCCCCATAGCCCTTCTACCTTTCTACTTTAGCTCAGAGGTTGCAGATGTTTGGTAGCAAAGTGTTTACCAGGATGCCTGACGTGTGGATTTACAATGTGTTAAGGTTTTCGTAAGTCGCTGTTTACAGAACCCAAGCTAAAGGAGTCCTTTTCATCTGAAGTTGGGCACCCCATTTTATGCCAACATGGCCTTTATAATGTGATAGTGCTTGAGTTTGGTCTGGCGTGCCCTTTATGGTGGTTTAAAAGCTGGTATCCCCATGTTGCCTCTTCAGAGTCCAGGAGGGGACTTTCATGAGTACACGAAATGAGCTGGGACTGATGGAAGGACTCACTGTTTCCTCATCTGCAGGGTGCCACCCTGACCATGCTCCCCACATGCACTGCTTGAAGGTCCCCTGAGGCACCCTGGGTACTGGTCACAGCTGGTCACATCCACTCTTGCAATTTTTGAAATTATTTCCTTATACCGTCTTGATTTCCTTATTGATTTTTTTTCCCTCCGTGAAGGTGTCTTATTCACCATTATGCGCCCAGTCCTGGCCAAACAGCTGGCACATAGAAGTTTCAGAAATATTTGTTGATTGGAAGAAAACTGCTGTACAGAAAGGCTCCTCTGTTACGGGGATGAGGAAGCTGGCAGAATTACTGTGTAAAGGGATTGCCTGAGTCCAGAAACCATTTTGCTTCTCCCGGACTGTTCTGAGTGCTATGGTGCAGCTTCCTAGTTGGAGGCTCTTTAGTATGACAAAGTGATATAAGGTTGATTTCTCTTGGAAGCCCCTTATATTAAGAGAATCGTTCTAGGGTAATTATTGACAAGGTTTGGATTTTGATATTAAACTACACTTTTATGTAATGGTGTCAATTGAAGTCGGGTGCACTGTGGCACACATGCAATCCCAGCATTTAGGAGGCTGGGGCAGAATGATCACACATGAAGATCCAGACCAATCGGGACTGTATATCACAAGCAAACAGAAGTGGGAAAGTGTGTTACTCTTAACAAATCCACAAGGCTTTCCAGACAAGCTTGCCTCTGACAACTAGCAGGAAATTAGTACCCCAAAAGAGAAATGTCATTTTACTTCTGATCTTTATACAGGATCAGAGTCATTTGGAGAAAGACAATGTGTGGATTATTTTCTTAAAAGGGGAGGGAAGAGCCAGGTGGTGGTGGTCCTTTAATCCCAGCACTTGGGAGGCAGAGGCAGGAGGATGTCTTGAGTTCAAGATTAGCCTGATCTACATAGTGAGTTCCAGGACAGCCAGGGGCTACACAGTGTAATCCTGTCTTGAGAAACCAAAAACAAATGAGTTGGGGCTTAGAATTCTAGATAGTGGGTTGTATAATTGTACCTCATTTCTTCCCAATCCTTAAGTGAGAATTCTTACTGTCTGCCTTCATTGATCTTTGAATTTTGTGCTGATTTCTCGTGTCCCCAGGTCTCACAGATGTGTAAGATTAGGGCTGATGTGGCCCTGGCTTTGGTTTCAGAACTCACTGGCTGCAACTGAGATTGCCTTTCAGTATTCTCTTGAAGATTTATTGCCAAGAGTAATTATGAGCTTTATATTTTGATTGACTTCTGCTTATCAAGTGACATTAAAGGCTGTCCCATAACTAGGAGCTAAACTCTAAGGCTCTTTTCATGGAGCTGAAGGCTTTGAGTTAAACCCTTAGAAATGTTTCTATTCAAGCCCACAACAATCCATTCTAAGAATTTCCAAATTTGTTCTCATAAGCCCCACAGCATACATGTTAAATATTTTTGCTTCATAAACTATTACATCCTCTCTTTCTCCAAGTCTTCTCAAGGCCAAATTCTAAGATAACAATAGTTCCCTCTTCTTAACTCTCATTTAAGAGATGTAAAAAGTAGCCAGTACTGAGGCAGTGAGGAGCGGGAGTGAACTTGGCTGGGCATTTTCCTTCCGGAGGCCCACAATTCCTTTGTTTCTCCTGGAATACTCCCAAACTTAGCAGCCCTGGAGGGAGTGGCGCACACTTGACGACAGAGGGGTACTGACGTCAGAGCTGGACTCCCAGCAGCAAATGCTAAATCCTGGGGCCACAATGGCTCTAAGCACATATTTCTGATACTATAGATTTGTGGGTTTGGAAATATCACAGTTCTTTATAAAACCCAGGCGAGGAATAAGGGGAAGATCAACTTGGTATGTCAAACCATCCTTGGAGGAAAAGACACAAGGTGAAATATACCCTCTCCACGTATGTTTGAATCTATCTCCTGATAAATTTTAGTTAAGTTATTTAGTCCCCAGGAGATGGTTCAGCAGTTAAGAGCACTGACTGCTCTTCTAGAGACTCCTGTTCAATTCCCAGCACCCATACAGAGGTTTACAATTGTGTGTAACTCTAGTCCTGGGGATCTGATGCCTCCTTCTGTCCCTCAAGACTACCAGACACACACTTGGTACATAGACATACATGTAGGCGAAACATCATGCATATTAAAAAAGGAGGGGGTGAAAAATAAAGGTATTTAGTCTAGTCTGAGGATAGTAGGTTTCTTTTTCATGTTTTTGGTTTTGTTTTGGGGATGGTGTAGTCTAAGCGACCTGGACTTCATTTGTGCTTCAGCCTCTCACGTGCTGGGAGTTGCAAGTGTGCCTAGCCTTGCCTCATCTGAGTCTGCTCCTTCCCTCATTCTAGTAAGATGGAAAAGCCAGCCCCAAGTTAGCATTCAAGCTTCCGTACTTTATCTCATTGTGGCGGTTGTCCGTAGAGGTGTAACAGCTGGCTTAGTTTTCTAGAAGGCCTTTTTGATTAGCAATGATAAAGTATATGGTTTTAAATGCAGTGGTTGGATAGCTTATCACAATTGTCTTGATCGGCTCTTCTTTTTGGAAGAATGTTCTTTGAACTTTTCTTTTTCTAATATCCCTTTCCATGGCTGGTCCACAAATCTGAAATCTCAGCATTGGTAATAGACTTGACATATCAACAACAGGATCACATCAGTGAGTTCTACATTTTCTCTATCCAAGTAAGAAGAAATCTCTATTCAAGAGGAATGACTCTTTGCGCTTTGATTTGATGAAATTCTGGGCACTGTCCACACATCTGAAATGGAGGCTCAGCCTCAGATCTGGCTGGCTGAAGGCAGAGGGAGATTAGATATGGCTGTTATCCGAGCTGGCTATCCTCGTGTGTTCTCCTTTGGGGCCTGTAGGAGATGCTTGTGTTAGCTTGTGTTCTCTCTACAGACTGCCTCACGATTTTCTAGGGGCAGCTCAGGAATCAAAGGAGCCACTGGCCTAAAAATAACCCCTGCTTACAGCGAGGCTTTACCTGGCAGAGATCCATCTGCCACTGCAGAGCGGTCACACTGGGAAGAGAGGCAAGCACAGACAGGTGTGCAGGGGGCGGAGCCTCAATGGTCCCTTCCTTGCTCAGGAAGGGAGAGGTGAATGTTTTAATGGTCGACTTTGGAAAGAATTTAAAAATAATAAGTATCTAGGTAATTATGTGGCTGTTACTGGGGTGTATTTCTAGATGATTCTAATGTGCGAGACGCTCTTTAGTTATTTCAAGTTAATCCCAGTGTAAGTCTGAGGAGCTGAAACAGTGACTTTTCTTGTTTCTTCCACTGCCTGGGAACACAGAGCGAAGCATTGTTTGAGCCTTGCAGACAAAAGGATGTTTAGACAAAGATCCACCCATGTGTTTGAGGTGGAAGATTCTGAGGAGTTTCTCCGAAGTCTCTGGATGCTGTGTTGTACAAGTTTTCTTTTGAAGCCGTGTGGGTTTCCAGACAAATTAAGCAGGGTGTTAGTGGCCACGAGCTCTTACAACTGTCAGGGTAATGAAGCCTGACTAAGTGAGAGGGCACAGAATTTAGGACAAGACACGTGTTGGAAAATTCTGCTGTGGGTTGTCAGGCTATTTAAGTGTGGGCGGAGCAATGTGATTTGGGGATGATCCAGGAGTTCCTTTGCCTTTGGAGGTATTTCTCATCCCCTGAAGTAGTACAAGGGTTATTGTTTGAGTGGGAAAGTGTTTCATCTCTATAATGACTTGCTTCAGGCAGTAAATCTAGAAAAGGCTTATTTCGGCTTTTTTTGGTGTTGGAATGGCATGCTAGTCATATGGTGATGCTGTTTGTCACCTTTTGTCACAAGATTGTTTTCCATGACACTGCCATTTTCTCGTTCTCATCGGTAACACAAGAGCTTTGCAGTTTCTCCACATCGGCACCCATGTTGAAACATTAGCTTTCCTAATGGGTGTAACATGGTAGCACATTATGATTTTGATTTGTATTTTCTGTAATAATTAATGCTCAGTGTCTTTTCATGAGATTTACCCTGGTCTTTGGAATTGATTCTCACGCTTTCCTGCTGGGTTTTCGAAAGAGGGGGGAAAATGTTACTTATTTTATATTCTTGATTCATGAGGTTAAGGTGATGGTAACTAGAGTCCAGTGAGAACATCCTTCTCCTTATACCCTCCACCTCGTTGATGGAGGGTCAGAACCATTAAGGGCTGGGTGACATACTACTTTCAGCCACTGTTTCTATTCTAAAAGTGCCATCCCCTCCCTAAACCACCAACTACAGATCAAGTGTTTAAATACATAGGATATTTCTCTTTCAAATCACCAGGTTCCAACTCCTGGCTCTCGGGCTGGTAACCATCTCATAATGCAAAATGTATTTAGTCCAACTTCAAAAGTCTTCTTCAAAGGTCTTGAACAGCTTCAACGCTCTTTAAAAATGCCTAAAAAGCCTCTATTGCAACTCAAGGCAATCTCTTACGCTCGTACATATGGCCACTGAATGTACATTACCATCCCACACAGGAGTGCAGCTGTAGTGAAGACAGTGTACTAAGGGTAAGGCGCCGAATCCAAAAGACAAACAGCAAATCCGTACATAACTCCCTGTGTCTGGTATCTGAGCCACTCAGGTGGCTCCATGCCTGTAGCCTTACTGCCTGCAACAAACATCTTTCCAGATGGTTCCACTCCTTATATGCCGTGCTCCTTGGACAATGTGTCACAGCTCTGGCATCTCCAGCCTCTTGGGGTCTCTAGAGGCTTTGCTATGACCTCTTTACACTGTGCCCTTTCACTGACTCGAGCCTGGCCCTAGCAGCTCTTTGAATCTGTGCAGGAAGAATCCATGACCCCTTCACTCTTGCATCTCTCGTGTCTCTTAAGCTCGTACCACACAGGCAGCACTGCCTGCTTGGGGTGGACTCTCACCCTTCCTGAAGTCTGTTAGCAGAAAAACCTCTTAGAATTTCTTTTCTTTTTGTAAGAAATTTTCATTTGGTTTTATTAGTCAAGGCACATAGGTATACCACTTATAAAACTTTGTTTCAGAACTCTCAGCCAATCTGTACATTTATGTTAAAATAAAAATACACTGTTCATTTTAAATCTCAATATTGTCTAAGTTTGTAATGGCCCAGGATAGGTTTCCAGTCAAGCTGAGTGCAGGCAGAAAGCAAGCATATACTTAGGCCTTCTTTTGCCGTGTAACTGTGCTGTTTTCTTCTCCTCCGGACTCTTAGAAAGATCATCTCCTCCTGGCAACTCCGGGCGGGGGGGGGGGGGGGGGGCAATGGTAAATCAGCAAGCAGACATTGGAGTTTCTTTTCTACTTCTAAATATTGCCTCCTAAGCTATCAGCATCTTTATCTTCAGGCAGCATGGAAGGCAAAGGTAACAGGGGTAATGTAGAGGTCACTAAAGCCACGTGTTGCTCCTCCTTAGCGCCTATGCTTGATGTGAGTGGCTTAGTTTTCTCTTTAGTAGTAGATACTGGTTCTTCCTTTGTAGCAGCAGCTTTACTTTCCTTCCCAACAACTGTTTTCTTGGAGGCTTTATCTACAATCAAGTTATTGTCTACCTTTGTGACTTGAAGGGGGGGGGGTGGCTTTGCCTTTACTTTGTCAATTTTGCAGGTCCCAGCACTTGAGGGCGAAGGTGCGTGTTCAGTTTTCCGTTTCTTCCCATCCTTCACATGGTTTGTCTGTGAGGCACTGGCACCAGTTTCTGTGCCCCCCCCCCTTAGTAGGGGTAGATGCATTTGAGGCTTTCGCAGCTTTGACAGCGGTCTTTGCAGCTCTTGCTGCCTCTGCAGCTCATGCCTTTTTATTCTTGTTCAGTTCAGCTGCCAGGCTTCTCTTGAGAGTTAGTGTACTAGGAGAAACGCTTGAGTGCCAACTTCTGGATCTAGACAATCTGTGCCCACTATGAGCTCTTGAGTGCCTAGATGAATATGCGCTTCTCTTAGAGTTTTGGCAGACCGTAATTTCAGAGGTGTAGTTCATTATCATGGTGTGACGTGGTGGGATGCAGGCAGGCCTGGTGCTGGAAAGGAGCTGAGAGTCCTACATCTTGATTGGCAGGCATCAGGGACTGACCGGAATGGCACACTGAGGGAAGTTTTAGCAAACAAACCCTCCAGAATTTCTTATACAAGGTGGACGCTTTGGTGGGTGGGATCTTGCCCCTCCCCGATCCCTCACCCACACCCTTCCCAGGATTCCTGTGCAGAGCTGGTCTCTTGAATTGCTCTAACAATCAGAGCATCTTCTCCAGCATATGTTTTAGGGACAATGATACATTTTCTATTGCTCTTTCCTCCAAACTCTATACTCTGATTTTCTTTTTTTAAAGGCCTGAGTAGACGGAAGAATTATTCCACAGGTGGGCATTAGAGTAATGAGGAACAACCGTGCTACAGACTCAATGTAGCTTTTGCTGTCTGGAAATTTCCTGCACCGAAGCAATTAGGCCATTAAGTGTTAATTGGTCTCAGGCAGGTTCTTACAACAGGGCAGAGGACATTAAAATTCTTTGCCAAATATCTCAGGGAATGGCTCTAGCCCGGTGGCTAGGACAATCTCTTCTCATGTCTTAATCTCTTGAGCATGACCTCCACCAACGTTCCTCTAAGCACCACCTTCTTCCATGCTCCAGCTAGAACAGCCCATCAGCCTGCTTGTGGCCTTCGGCACTTCTGTAGTCCAGAGTTCCAAAGGTTCTCTACCTCCTTCAAAAACAAACAACACAAAAAAGGGTAGGTTCTTCACATCACCAGCTTACTCTTCTATTGGTGTTTATGTTGTGCCACAACCCAAAGCAACTTACAGATGCCTTTATTAGCTACAGTTCCAGAGAGATAGGAGTATCAGGGTTGGGAGGTATGGGAGTTCAGCGGCAGGAAGCTGAGGGCTCACATCACGACGGCAAACGGGAAGCAGAGCTTGCCCCTAACGTTCCTCAGCAAGGCCTCTTGTCCTAGAAGTTCCGTAGCCCACCCCAGACAGCACTACCAGTTGGGGAACAGATATTAAATCCTGTGCCTCTGAAGGATATTTCTCATCCAAAGCACTTGAATAGGTTTTCCTGAATTATTAGTAACTGGATTATGGATGAAAAGAATTTCAACTTGGGAATCAGCCCAGAAACCTGTGTCTACTTAAGGTCACCAAGTGAACTTTGAAAGGCATTTGGTAGAGTGGGGACCTATTAATGAAAGTTGTGTAAATAAAGAGGTGACGGCATTGAAGACGCCAGCGTGTGTGAGCGGCAGAGTGGGGGAGAGTGTGGACTTGGGAACAATTTGGGTTAAGGTTCCATGCCTACTTGTACACCGTATGCCTTGGGCCCCACGTCTCCTCCATGGAAGTGCTAGCTGTTGATACAGGAGTGCATAGCTGCCGGTCAGAGCTGATTGTCATTGGTTGAGGTCAAAATTCATGAGAAGTCTGTTGGGTTTTCATGCTACCTTGAAGTAAGGAATAATTTTGCCTTTGTGTGGGGAAAATGGTGCAGACTCGGGGCTCTTTCTTAAATTGCTACAGATAACTCCAGTGCATCCTCAAACTATCTTGAAGGAAAGTGTGACCAGCATTTCCCTGCTGCCCAACCTGGCCTTTGTGATGGCAGGATTACAGAATGACTTCAAAGCTTCAGGACTGAAGTGTGCTCAGTGGTTAGTACTGAAGGCTCAGACGCCATCCCAGGTGTACACTGACCACTTTCTTTGGTTCTGATTCATAGACTTTCCTCTATTTCATTCCTGCTCCCTAGAGTCCTTCCTACTGGCAAGTCAGGAATCGGGGAAGATAAGTAGTTGTTTAACCTAACTGAACTTACTCTTTGTGGAAGCAGGGGGAAGGGCGCTCTCTCTCTCTCTCTCTCTCGCTCTCGCTCTCGCTCTCGCTCTCGCTCTCTCTCTCTCTCTCCTTGCTCTTGCATAAACTTAGGAAACTCAAAGGATGATTTTGTTTTTTGGCAGATAGTTTTTCTTACAAATCTACCTTTGGGGGATCTAACCTCCTGATTCTCTAATATAGATTAATCAGCCTTGTTACCAAATCTCCAATTGGTCTTGGGCCAGTGCTTTCTCAAGGGTGCCTTGTGTCCATTTTGTTTGTCTCTGGCTTTTTTTTTTTTAAAATCCCTTTGTGTTTCTTTGAGATGAGTCTCAGGTGGCTGTGCAGTGTCAGAAACTGGAAGAACGACTCCAGCCGTTCCTGGAGCAAGGGCTGAAATGTCTTTATCCTTGAGCGATACTGTGCTGTAAAAGGGATTGGATACACAGTTTCTTGTAATTTGGCCTAGCTTTTCTTTGGAGAAAAACTTTATACTGTTTTGTGACCCAGAGGAGTACTGAATGTACTGGTTTCTTATCTAAATTGGCATCAAGGACTGTAGCCAGCTTCTTTGGTATGACATCAATACGGAAGAAGCTGGCTTCTCCTGGGAAGCAAGAGTAGTAATTTTTGTTTTAGAAGACCCAGTTTGACAGTCATAATTATGAGTCTCTTTATTTAAGTCCCCTGTGGTATAATCAGCATGGCTATTCCAAACAATAGGGATTCAAGTTTGGATTTACAAAGTGTCTTAGTGAAGGGTTACTATTGTGATGAAACACCATGACCAAAGCAACTTAGGGAGGAAAGGGTTAATTTGGCTTACAGTTCCATGTCATTCTTCATCAATGTAGGAAGTCAGGACAGGAACTCAAACCTGGGCAAGAACCTGGAGGCAGGAGCTAATTAATACAGAGGCCATGGAGGGGTGCTGTTTGTCTTTCTCTTCCTGGCTTGCTCTATCTACTTTCCTGTACAACCAAGGACCACCATCTCAGGAATGGTATTACCCACAATAGGTTGGGACCTCCCCCATCAATCACAAATTGAGAAAATGTTCCATAGGCTTGCCTGCAGCCCAGTCTTAAGGAGAGATTTTTCTCGTTTGAGTTTCCTTCATTACAGATGACTGACTTTAGTATGTTTCAAATTCACATAAGAACTAGCTGGCAAAGAAAGGCAATATTTACTCTTAAGCCTGCAGCTTCAAGCCGCAGACCATTTATTACATATATCGATATGGGACATATTTAAGGTATTTTGTCATTACTCATTTATTTATCTATTTATTTTTGGGGGAGACAAAAATCTTAATTTGTAACTCAGACAGGTCTTGAACTCATGATCCCTCCTGAATGCTTGGATTATAAGTATGCATCAACATGTCTGGCTGTTTTCCAAAATGGTTTTGCTTTGCATCCTTGCCCCTAGCTTCTGGCTTTCCTCTTAATGTAGATGGTATTCATGCAGTGTTAATGTATAGACTCATGCCATTTCACCTAATATAGTTAGAAGTACATAGCTGAAGATAAAAATTAGCATTTTTTCTAATGGTACCATGGATTTTATTTTTCATACCTTAATGAGCAAGATGAGGCAGGGAGGAGGCAAGAGATTCCGGTCTTAATTTTGCTCCTGATAATTGTGAAGCCTTGAAAGTCTTTGGGATTGCCAGCATTGACACTATGTTTATTATTTATTTATTTTTGGTTTTTCGAGACAGGGTTTCTCTGTGGTTTTGGAGCCTGTCCTGGAACTAGCTCTTGTAGACCAGGCTGGTCTCGAACTCAGAGATCCTCCTGCCTCTGCCTCCCGAGTGCTGGAATTAAAGGCGTGCGCCACCACCGCCCAGCATTGACACTATGTTTAAAGCAAATCTGGGAAGTTCTGTGTTACCGACTCTGGTGTGAGTGGTTTTCAGACAAACAGTGGACAGGACTCTACTGGACACTGTAATCCATGCTCTGCAGGTCTGTTTCGCCCTGCAGAATTAAATGAACTCACTCTCTAGCCCAGGAAGATGACTCAACAGTAAATCAGCCTCCCTCCTGAGGGGGCCTGCTGTGAGGAGACTGCTTTCCTTCAGGAAATATTCCTGTGTTGTAGTGTCTGTTGTTGTGTGTACGCAGCCTGCCTGCAGAACTCCTTGGCATGCATTTTGGGTGTCTGAGTCACATAATCTGTTGTTGGAATTTGGAAGACACTCTAAGGGCTGTATCTTTCTATCTTGTAAAATAGCAGGCAGCTTTCAAGATACTAAGGATTCATGTTGCAGAGAAAGAGCCAGGTATTGCAGAACCTGTGATTCTGAACCAACAACTTCCAGGTCTTTTAGTTTCAGTTTCTGGGACAGACGTGTTGATAAAGAAACACAATCTACGCAGTGCGTTTTGTTTCTGCACGGATCTATCTTTAGGGTTTTAATGTTTAAATTGTCAAAGAAAATAAAAGTGTATAAGCAAACATAATGGGAAAGAGCCCTGTTAACTCTCTCGACCCAAGAGTGAGCCATTGTGGATGGGCACTGCGCATTTTTGTAGAATTTCCCTTTATAGTATTATACTATTAATACTAGAATATTATCATTAATAGTATCATTTATTAACTTGAATATGTAAAGATTATGAACCTCTAAGTTTAAAGGGTATTAAATGTTTAAGAATTTGTTTAGTGTTTGCTTTTTTTTTTTTGTTTGTTTTTTGAGACAAGGTCTCAAGTAGTTCAAACTGGTCCTGAGTGCTGATTCTCCCGCTTCTACCTCCCAAATTCTCAGATTACAGCAAAGACTACACCTTTAAGTGTGTATTCCCACATTGACTGCGGAGGTGAACTGAACATCTTTCCTTCAAATCTTTGGTTCCCCGCGTCCCTGGAATAATCCTATTTTAACCCAGAAGCAGTCACCCAGCACCAGTAAATGCCCAGTTAATTTGCCATCGTTTTTGCTTTGCTGTGACCTTTGTAGTTGATGTGTTACAGTATCACCAAGAAACATCTGCACATTTTTCTGCCTGCTAAACCTCAGAGAGATGTTTCATCCGCAGAGAATCCAAGGAAGATTCCTTAGTTGTGGGGAGTGCTTATTCCACCCAGTTCTGTTACTCCTGGGAGTCTGTGCTGGTTTTTGAATAACTGTGGTCTACAGGGGAGGAATCATCCCATGAACAGAAGTTTGGGTTTCTTGTGGTCGGTCTGGTTGTAATTCTGCCTTGCTAGATGAAAAAAAGCTGTTTAAGGTGCAATCGAAAGCTATATATATATATTACAAATAAGACATCTTATGCTTAATTTTAATTTTATAGTTACTGAGTTTTGACATTCATACATTTTGAAAATGTACTATTGGGTTATTTAAACTGAAAAAAAAACCCATTAGAATTGATTAACTGTAACTGATCCCAAAAGCTTTGCAATTTAAGCTTTGCTTCCCCTCCTCCCGCCTTTTCTTTGTAGCATTTATTATGTTGTATTGTCTCTGCTTCAGGATAAATTCTAGAGTGTGGAACAAAGTAAAGATTATAGGTTTGTCTTCCGAGACAGGGTCTTCCTCTGTAGCTCAGGCTAACCTAAAACTCACTATATAGCCCTGCATGTTCTTGAACCCATGGCCAGCCTGTTACTTTGGACTCCCAAGTGCTGGAATTACAAGTGTGAGCCTTTGTGCCCTGCTCAGAGATTAATATGAACAGTATATCTACTTGTTGGGAAGGATGGTTGTCTTATGAGGTCTTATGATAGAATTTATTCTATCAGTTCTGTTTCCTCTAGAAAACCTCAAATAATAGAAATATTTTTAAAGAATGTTTAGTACCCCGAAGTGCAGTTATTGTAAAAGGCCTGTATTAGAACAGACAACGAAAGCGCCTAGAAATGTGGCTTGAAGAGAGTGTGGTTTGGTGGTTTCGGGAAGCTCTTGAGTCAGAGCTTTGGGTTGAAAGTGCATTTTTAAACAAGCTGCAGGTGTCAGAATCCACTCCGTGAGTCAGCTAGTTGGCTGTGCGGTGACTCTTAGACTTCCTGCAGGCTTGTGCTAGTTTTTCTCAGTGGTGGCATTCTTAGCATAACCACCCATGGCTTCAGTGTGCCTAGCTCCACACCCCCAAGATTTTGTGTGTTTTTGAGACCGAGTTTCCCATTGTAGCCCTGGCTGTCCTAGAACTCTTAGGTTCTTAGGCTGGCTTCAAACTCACATAAATCCACCTGCCTCTACTTGCAGAGTGATGGAATTAAAGGTGTGCCACCTTGCCCAGCTCCTCAAGTCTTTTGATTGTATACCATGAGTTAAGGTCTACTGGTTATACTTTGATTTTTAACAGAAAAAATCATTTCCCAATACCAACGTTCATTTACAGTTTTACACAAGAGTTGGTCCCGGTGTCTCAAGCCTGTAGGTACAGACAGGAGGATCACAAGCTCAAGGCCTTCCTGGACTACAAAATAAGTTTGAGATCAACCTGGAAACTAAGTGAGACTGCCTCAAAATAAATAGCTAAATATTAGAATAAAATTTAAAAATAAAGCTGGTGCTCTAGCTTACTGGTAGTGCCTGCCTGGCATGTATTAGAGTGAAGGGTCTATCTCTAGTACCTAAAACAAATAGAAAACCAAAGGCACCCCTACCCATCCCCCCAACCCCTCTCACACACCCCAAGCCCTTTATACATGAGATTTAAACAGAGCTTGAGTGTTACGTGTCCTCTATTTATCTGTGTGGGAAATGGTTACTTTCCTTTGGTTTTCCTGGGCTATGTGATGGCAACTTTGGGAAGTTCTGCTGGGCTGTGGTTCACCAACAGTGTTTCTGCTGGACTTACAGCAAGTCCCCTTCTGGAGACGATGAACATGTTTCTTAAATACTTGATAATACTTCATCATTCCCACGAAGTATTTTAATCAATGAAATTTAGAACCTTAAAGATATTTATGTATCTGTGTGTATACATATTTCCCATTGTAGCCCTGGCTGTCCTGGAACTCACTATGTAGACTCCATAATTGGAGCCAGGCTCCAAATCTGAGATCTGCTTGTCTCTGCAGTAGGATTTAATCCTGAGCACTAGGATTAAAGACGTCCCACCATGCTTGGCATTAAATGTATCTTAAATACAAACCTTATTACGCAGTTTTTGAGAGTGCATGGGAGATGGATATATTTTTGTTGAAGTAGTTTTAATTTTTTTTAAATCATGGTGTGAATAGTTTCTGACATTTTTTGTTATATTTTCAACTTAAAAATTCTTAATTTGTATTTATTTGTTCTTTTTACATACAATACATCCTGACCGCAGTTTCTACTCCCTCCACTTTTTAAAAATACACACTCTTGACCAGAAATAGCCCATTTATTTATTTATTTATTTATTTATTTATTTATTTATTTATTTATTTGACAGAGTTTCTCTGTATATCCCTGGCTGTCCTGGATATCTGTAGAACTGGCTGGGCTCAAACTTGGACATCTGCCTGCCTCTGCCTCCTGAGTGTCAGGGATTAAAGGTGTGTGCCCCTACACCTGGCAAATTTGTGTTTTACAAAGAAGTGCATTGTTTTCTTTGGATGATGAAATCGTATCAGTCTCTGTGTTTTATTTTTTTTTTCCCCCAGTCTCCCGCGTGACAGGCGGGGATACTCACCACTATACAAACGAGGAGTCTCTGTGTTTTAATGCATTATGCATTTCAACCCAGATCTCGCTGGCATTCTTCAAGCTTTGTGGTGTGTGGGTAGCAAATCTTTCAGCTGTAATGCTTTTTAATTATTTTATTTTTAAAACAATCTCATTTTACATATCAATCCCAGTTACCTCTCCCTCCTGTCTTCCTGCTCCCCCCCACTTTCTCCCCACCCCACCCCCATTCACTTCTCAGAGGGTGAGGCCTCCCATGGGGAGTCAACAAAGTCTGTCACATCCCTTGAGGCAGGACCAAGGTCCTCTCTGCTGTATCTAGTCAGTTACACAGTGTTACACAGTCAGGTCCTAAACTTGTATATTGGTTTATAGAAAGAAAAGGGAATGTCATGTTTCTTCTAATTTACACTAATGTTTGAAATCTTTTCTGTACCAGCCCAGAACATGATAGATTATTTATGCAGCTTTCCCACACTATCTTCTGTGACTTCCTTCTTTAAATATTAATATAAGTGAAGTAATCCTTTAAAATAATGTTTAATTGAACAGACATTTACTGGGCACTTGTTGTGTGCCATGCTCTCATCTGTGTGGCGCAGATTACACAGTGGTACGCCCTGTGAGCACGTCTGGGTTTTTTGTCTGCATTCTCTCTCCAGCGCTTTGTCAGCTCGGCTCCATGCTGACCCTTTCCTGCTTGCTGCTTGTCTCCAGTAGAACGTGGTCCACACCTCAGCCAAGCTGAGTGTCAGGGTCTGTCTTCCCAACTTTGGAGCGTATAAATAGAATCTGAACCCTGAGCTGCCGCCACGACTACCCCCTTTCCTGCCCCTGCCTCATGAAGCTTTTTCTCTCTAGACATCCCAGCCTCCCCTGCACTTTGGATCCTCTCCTGTGCGATTCCTCCGCCTGCACTGCCTGGCTGCCCTCCACTGGACAAAGTCCTCTATACTTTCCCCTGACTTTGGCAGTTTGGCATCCCCGCATGCCATCTCTTCATTACTCCTGTGGCATGTGGATGTTTAACTACGAAGCAGTTTAGCTAATTGTTTAACGTATAATATTATATATTATAACACACATAAAATAACCACAACAACAACAATAATAATAAGCCTCAGTTATTGCCAACACAGTGCTAGCCTCTCTGGAACCTAATCATGGCCAGCACATGGCAGATATCAAACACATGCTTTAAAGAGTGTTACTCATTGTGTTATGATACAATAGAACTCATATCTCTTTACATTTTTTGACTGAATACAAATTTTGTTCTAAGATCTAAAAGCAAAACTACCATTAATTAGTCACTGAAGGGAGCTGGAGAGATGGCTCAGCGGTTAAGAACACTGGCTGGCTGCTCTTCCAGAGGTCCTGAGTTCAAATGGTGGCTCACAACCATCCATAATGAGATCTGGTGCCCTCTTCTGGCCTGCAGGCATATGTGCAAGCAGAATACTCTACACATAGATAGATAGATAGATAGATAGATAGATAGATAGATAGATAGATAGATAGATAGATAGATAGATGATAGGTAGACAGACAGACAGATTTTAAAAAATGGATCAAAGAGTTTACAATCTCCCAAAATGGTGTCACAAGCTGTAGACTCAGTGTGCAAATTCAAACCTATCGGGAAATGCCAGACACCAGCCTTAATTATGAGTGAAGGAGCGATGCTGTCTGGGTGCGGAGCCCTAGGCCTGAGGGAACACTAAGAGATGGCTGTTGGCTCCCCAGTTTCCATTTTCTCCTCCTGTGTGGTTATGCAGAATTTCCTGCCAGGTGTAGCCAGCCAGTATTGCTAGCTGTTTCCCAGTTTGCTTACTCAGCAAGCATAGCCAGCCACTGCTGTTAGGATCAGGGGTCAGAAAGCAGTTTTCGTGCCTGCTGTCACCCTGTCCCATGAAACATGGATAGTGCTACTTGGGCCAAGATCACGCATGATTAAGGTCATGCATGACAGAGGAATGAGAAAGGCTCTGCTGGCTGATTGGGTAACCTACGCAAACCTAAGCAATCCAGGAAACCTCTGCAAACTTCTGCATGACTATTTGCATCTTTTCACTATGTACTTGACAGTTTTCTGTATTTGAATCTATCTGGAATTTACATATAAAGGTCACTGGTGTGTTTTATGACTCTACACAGGGAATGTCTAGACAGAAGTAAAAAATGTCTGGAACATCATACTTTCCCTGAAGTGCACAGAGATTTGTTTTATTGTGGACGAAAAGAGCATGAATTTGTTGGATTAGCGTTAGAATTCTATGGATCACTTTTGAGTTCCTTTTCTAGCCCTGAGGGTCAGTGGCTTTGAAATATTGAGCTATGTTTCAATCAATGATTGATATTTTTAGAAGTCACTTCTTGGCTGGGGTGTAGTTCAGTCGTAAAGTGCTTGCCAAACATGAGTAAGTCCTGGGTTTTGTTTCTTTATGGGTTTGCATATGTATACCCACACGTAACCCTCCCACATACCCCTAAAATAAAATGTTTAAGGAAAATAAATGGGAGTGTCATTTGGTAAGGTAATTTTAAATAGAGAAAGCAGGAGTGAGTAAAGACTCGGTGTCACCGTTGAACAGAAAACTCTTCTCTATCGTAAGCACAGAATTTAGGAAGATAAGGATGATTGTCCATCTGTCTGTTAGGGCTGCATCCCAAGACTTGTGGGACATAACTGAAGCCTGTAAGTGGTTCCCAGCTGTCTAGATGTCACTTACTTCATCTACATAGGAACTTAGGGTAAAGGCTACTTTATCAGGTAGGTGGAGTAAGAGCCCAACGGTCAGAACAGGTAAAACCATGTACTGTGTTAAGTTACCCAACACTTATGAATCGTGCATTTCTGGGATTTTTCCATGTAGGCTTTCTCGATCAAGGCTGCCCATGGGTAACTGAAGCCGTGTAAATGAATCCACAGATGAGAAGAAGGACCACTTTGTCTTTAAGAGAATTCTACACAAGAGCAGCTTTGAAGTTGGTTACTCTCTGTCCTTTCTTTGCTGCGTATTGTGTTTTCACTGTGTCGAAAACAGAATGTGTTTATTTCTACCCATGACCACCACTGTGCATATTATCATGTTTTCATCTCTTCTTAGAGATGAGCTTTGCTTTTTGAGACTGTCTCACAATGTAGCCCAGGCTGGCCTGTTGCAAGCTTTCTGAAATGTACTCAGACTTTTCTTTTGTGGGAGCTCCAACTCCCCAATAATGATATGGAGACTTAGTATTATGAAAGCTTGACCTTAACCCGGAAAGATTTCAGTGATATCCCACTGTTTGCTTTAATCTGCCGATGGTAACATTCGTGGGCTAGTCTGTTTTCTTCCAGAGCTGTTCATTCACTCTGTTTGCTTTTTGGAGATAGGGTTTCTCAGTGTAACATCTGGCCTTGAACTCACAGAGATCTTGCCTGTCTCTGCCTCGCCAGTGTTGGATTTAGAGGCTTGTGCCACCACTGCCCGACCTGTTTGCTTTTTCCTAAGACTAACTACTGCTCTGTTTACATATCCTGCAGAAATAATCTTACATTCTTCAAAGGCTGTACGTGATTTCTATTCAATTTTCCAGTTTGTTACAATTTTCCATATACCTTTGCCCTGGAGATTTCCTTGCTGAACCTTCTTGACTGTTGTCTCTGGGGTATTGTGCAGCTTGGTAGTCACTCTGGCATTTCTTTGGGTTCCTTGTGTTTGAGGGTACTTCTACATTGATCACCTCATTGTGGTGAATTGATTCTTCATTTCTCAGTTGTCTGAGACAACATGGAAAATGGGGTGTGGCATTGATTTGTCTAGAAATCTCTTTATTCACACCAACCACATCTTTCTATTTAATCTAGTGTCTATCATGTATCGTTTTGAAATAGGTCTCTTTATCAAGACTAGCCTTCAACTTTTGGGCTCAAGCAATGCTTCACTCTCCCCTAGCTTAGATAGTAGGCACTGGCCATGTGGCCTGACCGTGTTCCCTTCTGAACTGTGCAGACTTTGCTTCATTACCTTCAGGCTCCAAGAAGTGTCTTTTGATGATACTTGGTCCCTTGTCTTTTTTGGTGTAATTTATTTAACTCAGAAGTTTTTTTTAAAGCACAAAACAGTGCTTAGCCTTGCCCACTCCAGTCTGGCAAACTCTGACAAATTATTTAACACTCTGCGTGGACTTTCCTCAGTGGTGCAATCATCTTTCCTCCTCTCCCTCCCTGAAACAGGGTATCACTATTTAGCTCTGGCTAGCCTCAGACTTGCTGTGTAGCCCAAGCTATCTCCAAATTTGTGGCAATCTACTTGTTTCAGCCTTCCAAGTACTGAGATTGTAGGTATGGATCACCACTTCAACAAGACCATTGTTGTTTATAGATTTGTAGAGCTGTTAGTTATGGAGAATTCACAGGAGGCTCTAGAATAGCTGTTTTCCCCGCCGTTTTAAAGCATCGTTATGACAGGTCTTCGAGTCCTTCAGATTTCTTTCTCTTAGTGTAACATTTTCCTATTGGGACACTGTATCTAATGGAACTTTACATTCTTTATTGTACTCAAGAAGTATTCTGATGTGTAAATGTGCAAGTTTGGAAAACTTTATTTACCAGTTGGCGGACGTGGGTTCCTTCCCATCCTTAGTCTTCAGTTGTTGTAGATAATGCTTCTGTTACCATCGTGCGCATTTATTTTTACTGTCATGGGGTGGGGTGGGTGGGGTGGGGTGGGGTGGGGTGGGGGCGGGGCTTCTGGCATCAGAGGAGTAGCCGTTCTGGTGGAGAAGTTCTCCCCCTGTTATCTGATCATTTAACCTTTCTCACCTCCTTAAAGACCTTGTCTCCAAACTCGGTCTCCAGAACAGTTGTACTTAAGGGACAGGATTGACTTCAGTGTATTATCAGTTTATTTGAAAGTATTACACAGTTCAGCATACAGTGGCTTTGTTCTAACAGAGGCCACGTCCAACTCTCAACATCAACCCCCCTGCAGGCCCTAGAAAGGTACATGGTTAAGATAGAAATGAAACCGAAAAAGAGATGCAAATTCCTGGAATCTCACTCATTTGTGGGGCCTGGGTGGTCTCATTGGTAATCACTGTATGTAACGCAGAGTAGGGGTCCTTCTGATGATGGAAGGGACACTCATGAATTATGCTGGCACAGTGGACATAAATCTGAACTGCCAAGAGAAATGAGGATGAATGGTTTCACTGTCAACCAACGTGAAGGAAAGACTGTTTCAGCCTTAGTTCCTTCCCCCTGGTGGAGGGTCTCTGGGAGTCAGGAAGGCAGATGTCATCTGGGACATCAGTCACAGGGACTTATCCATGTTCCGTGTCATCATGCCCCATTCCTTCCCACACAGAACTATCTTTGAAGGAGAATGGTAGGTTCGCCAGTGATAGCATGAATCCCCACACGGACAGCTCGGCTTGCTGGTGTGAAGACAGTGATCTAAACTAAGGACGATCTGCACATCTTTCTAACATTTATTTGAATTAAATGTTTTCTTTCTTTCAGGGAACAACAAGTCATTTCAACTTCAAAGACTCCCAAGGTTGCCATCCTGGAACCGGGCTGGCAAGCGATAGGGAGGGAGCGAGACCATTATTTTCCATTCGCTTTCCAATTTCAAAGGATTCGAAGAGAATATAAAATGGCAGAGGTTTAAAGTTCATATTCAGGATGAATGATGATAATTCAGGCAAGACAGAAGATGAGTTGTATTGTGTATTTGTCAGGGATCAAAACGGGAACACACCTGAATATGACACCAAGTCACCATCTACACAACGCCCTTCAGCGAGTCCCGGGGATTGGAACGCTGCTAACCCAGATGACATGGTGGTGGACTATGAGATGGATCCGGCCGTGGACGGCAGTGAAAGTGTTTCTTTAAGCCATCAGCGTGTAGAAGCAATTGATTACCCAGAACCTTCAAGTGGTTTCATTAGTAAGCCCGGGTTTGCAATGCATAGCGATCCTACCCATCAGTCCTCAGCACTCAGTACGGTGACGCCCCTGAACCTGCATAGTAAGTTGGATTCCCTAGAGGCACCCCAGGAAGAGAGGTTTGAGCCCTCTCTGGCCGGTGTGTGCAAGTCTGATGATGGTTTCGACTGTGCAGACTCCGCTGCCCCTTTGGAGCTAAAACAGACATTTGACATGAAATCGGACGCAGCTAACTGCACCATGATAGCACGCCATTCTATTGAACGGGGTCAGCCTTTCCATGCTCCTGGAGGTCTGCCGCCAGCAACTGTGGGGGGTGGAAACACGCTGCTGTCCTGCCCCGTGTGGACATCACCTCAGCCCTCTGAGATGCGTGTGAGAGGAACTCATAACAGCGAGGGCTTTGAAAAGCTTCAAGCCCCGCCCCCAGAGGCTCTAAACACAACCTGCACGGTATGTTCTGATGTGCCGATGCAAACTGATGCTGCAGACATTGGAATTCCGTGCCAGGAGTCTTTAGGAAACGTTACCAAAGAGTACCCAGATGGGCCAGAGCAAGGACTCGTTGGAGACAAAGAGATCCAAGCTGTGACACCGGTTTCTGATGGCGTGGAGGTTCCCAGTGGGTCTGTATTACAGGAGTTCCATTGTGTATCTAAAGATGAACCAAACAGTGAGACTCATTCACACCGCTCATACGGTCAACAGGAAATGGGCCAAAGCCTGAGAGGAACACTGTGCAACCGTCACGTTGATGACGAATGCCCTTCACTGGTGCCAGCTTTTGATAAAAGTAAAACCAGCGTCCTGGACTCTGAGTGCAAAGTCACTACGACGGAAAACCTGCATTCCGCCTCTCATGGCAATAACTCAGAAATCCAAAAGAGTGCTGAAGAGCTGACCCTAAGAAGTGCTCCAGGGCAGAGGTTTTCACTGTGTGAGATGGCTTGGGATGGAAATGGTAGAGTCATTAGCACAAATCATACGGTTTGCACGTCAACACCAGCTCAGGACACCCCCAGTGTAAGCCTTACGCTTTCCCCTGTTGATGCGACAGAGAGGTGCAATCTCATGGAGAAAGGTCCAAGAGATGCCGAGACTGTACCAAACTTGAAAGGGGCAGCCATGAATGCGCCAAAGCCTAATCTGGGAAAATCGGCTACCAAAACGAATTCCACCGTAAGTAGCAAAGTTAGGAAAACAGAAATAATAAGTTACCCAAGGCCAAACTTCAAGAACATTAAGGCCAAAGTTATATCCAGATCAGTGCTGCAACCCAAAGATGCTTCTGCAATGAACGGTACACCCAAGCCTCAGATTACTGGGGTCTCCTCAGCCCCTCCAGTGCCTTCTAAACAGTTGACTGCTATGAACAGAAAATCGAGATCCGATTTGAATGCAGACAAAAAGACGGAGATCCTAATTAACAAGACAGACAAGCAACAGTTTAATAAACTCATTACCAGCCAGGCTGTGCATGTTTCAACTCATTCTAAAAACGCTTCGCTCAGGGTTCCAAGAGCAACATCTGCCGCGAAATCGAACCGGGAGGATGTTGACAAGACTTCAGCGTCTTCTCACGCAGCGAGCGAGACTGGGTCCGTAGCTGCATTTTTCCAGAAGATCAAAGGCATTCTCCCAGGGAAAATGAAAAGTTCAGAGTGTTTGGAAGTAACACTTGTTTCCCACATCGATCGGATTAGCCCTGAAAAGGGTGAAAAGGACTGCGAGGCTCCGACGGAAAAGCAAGAGCTGGGAAAGCCAACCACCAACGAGACTTCAGAATGCAAGCCCCCGTTTGTGGTGAGTGGACGCCACTGTCTGCTTCTGTCTGCTTCTAGGAATGAGGAAAGCTGGTGTATTAGCAGTATGCTGCCTATTAATTGATAATAATATCACCGAGCTTGACTCATGATTCATATCCATGTATTCTTTGTCCTGTCATCCAGTATAGAGAGTTAAATGGGTCAAAATATAACAACCTTACATAGTGAAAAACTTAGTTCTAGAGTTTTCTTGAACATGGCCTTTCCTTTTGATAGTGTTTTCAAAGAAAAAGTTGATGTTTTGCTGTATTAGGTATTTGAAGTGAAGCAGCTGACATCAGGCTATATTTTATTTTCTTTTCAAAAAGCGAAAAAAGGGGTGTAAGCATGCAAACCACATTTAAGAATTGGCTATGGAGTGCTGGTGATCAACATAAAAACCGACCCTGGTGTCTTGTTGGGGAAGCAGTTTTGGAAGCTGAGCCTAATCTCCCAGATTTGAGTCTCCTGCAGCCGGCTGTGTGACACAGGCCTGGTAACTTTGCCACAGCCAGAAGGGAAAGGATTTGGGCAGGGGGTGTGTAAGGTCCCCCGCCGCCCATTTTGCATGGATTTTTAATGCATGAAACAAATCCATACATAGTAAATAAAGCAAAATGTCTTCAACGGCACCTGTCAAACCACGAAGGGGACTAAACAGCATCACTTAAGAAATCAATGCTGCATTGTGCGCAGTTCAAAGGTTATTTTTCTTTAAACACATATGTGCATGGTTTTTTTTGACAGTGATATAATAAAACTAGTTTTCAAAGCACATGCCAGGCTGCTGTTGGGACTGTGTGCCCTCAGTCTATTTTTGGCAGTGGAGACGTAGGTGTATTTTCAGCCCCACACAGACTGCCCTTGAAATACTCGTCCTCTGGATCAGGACTGGATCTGTGCGCAGAGGAGGAAGATAGACATCCCTGGGGACTCCTGTGTAGGAGGAATGGAACAGCACCGTCAGGTCGCTTAGCAGGTCATGCAGGAAATGTCTAGATGATAAACTGGAGATACTCCTGACCTGGTCAGTTTACAGATGTTTGCCTTTCTATCAATAATTCTGTTGGTAAGGATGGAATGCCACAGGGATCTCTAATCCAATGGGTTTGTGTATTGTTTCAGAACGCAGACCCTTTAAGTTCTGTTTATGTCTAATTGAGGAAATTCAGATAGTTTAGAACTTTATCCAATTAAAATTAACTCAAAATTGTGGATAGGTGTTCCTGGCTTTTCGAGCCAGGGTTTCTCTGTAAGAGCTCTAGCTGTCCCACAAACTAGCTCTGTAGACCAGGCTGGCTTCGAACTATAGAGATCTGCCTGTCTCTGCCTCCCTGAGTGCTGGGATTAAAGGCGTGTGCCACCACTGCCCAGCTTAGACAGGTGTTTATAGATATGCAAAGAACCAAGATATTTGTCTTTAATTTATGGAGAATTCAGGTATCAACATGGCAGCCAGCGTGGTTTTGAATTCAGCACACAGTAGTAGCACAGGCTGATGTTGAATTTGAGATTTTTCTTGCTTTACACCCTTAATGCTAAGATTAGTTATGAACCAGTATGCTTAGCTTTATGAGAGACATTTATTAACTTGTAGACCCCCAGTACTAGAAAAACTACCATAAAGTTTCCTGAACATTGGTCTTTGAATATAAATTGCTTATGTCATTCTAAAACCAGAGCATTTCCTTATATTTCCAATTTGGTAGCTGTAGGCCCATGATGTGGTGTTGAGGTAAGGCCATGGAATCATCAGGGAAGCCAGATTCCAGTAGTTTGCACTTTAGCAATTTCACAGTGAGACCTTAGGATTAGGTGTGAAATGCTTTATAAGGCTGTAAGGACTGTCCCACAGACTCATCGCTGGCACCTTTCCTTATCTTCTAGAATAAGGAACTATGCTTCTGTGACCCTGTCTTACATAGAGTGGCGTCCTCCAATTTGTCTAATTCAACCCCCACACAGTTCTAGGCTTAGGAAGGGAGGGTGTGAAGAGGTCAGACTGACTGTCATAGCTCCAGGTGTGGCTGATTGTAGAATGCTAAGCACGTGTACTGGTGTTTCATCTTGTTAGTCACCTCAGCAGTTCCCAGTTCCTGCTGTAGAAGGATGGTAAGGTGTGTGTGTGTGTATGTGTGTGTGTGCACTTGCGCTTGCATATAGTCTGTTGATCTTAGTCTCCAGCTAAAGTAATTTACTCAAGGTTGCCTTCCACCTTACTGCTGTTTGGTGATCTTTGTTTACCTGAAACTTTAGGAAGGTTTTTATTTAGAAGAAGTGATTTAAGACCGCTATAGAGGGTTATAAGTGGTTGCCCATTACAGAGGTTATGTGTTCAAGATAGCATGCTGTTACATAAAGGAAAGATGGGCCCGTGTGCCTTTCTTATAGGCTGTTGTCTAATTGCGCCAGCGATGCTCAGTAATGCCCATTGTTCTTTCCAGCAACAGCAGGGCAGTTGTTACCTATGGTCATACTTCAGAGGGTGTATTTCAAGCTCACACAACTGTGAAGGAAACAGATGCTCAAACTCAGGTCTCCTATGCCTCACAAAACCTCAAAATTTTTCAGAATGTGGGCTCTGAGAGTAAAATAAATGATCCGTGGAAGGTTCACTCTCATACATTGAAGAGAAGTTTGCTTTTACTTTATAAGAGAAAGTTTCTCGGGTTGGAGAGAGAGCTCTTCCAGAGGCCGAGTTCAATTCCCAGCACCCACATGGCAGCTAACAACATCTGTAATGGGATCTGGTGCCCTCTTCTGGCATGCAGGAATACATGCAGGCAGAAAACTTTATACATAATAAAATCTTAAAGTAAAAGTTTCTCTGGGTAGAGGATTCTGTGTCGCTCTCCAGGGTCAATGTGACCTGCAGCAGTTCACTTGGGACAATAGCTATTAAATTAGTATTGAGTTCGCCTAGTGTATGGATTCAACAGCCATCAGTGTGGGACTTTACATATCTGTGGGAAATAATCAGCTGTGATTAGACAAAGGAGGGTCACGGTAGGGAATATGCAAGCCTGAGCTTAAGAGCATGCGGTTTGGATAATTTTAAATTTGTGGCTCCATAATTCACTGCAAAGTGACCCCTCTATGAGACACAGCTTTTCTCTATGTAAAGGGAGAAGGAAATTGCAGTTTACAGTGTTAGAATTTGTACTTGGAGTAAATCTCTCATGTCCTTATCTCTACAGTGGAAACATTGCTTAGGCACCTACTGTGTATGCCACATATACAGCCTTGTTAAGGGTATAAAGAAAGACAACGTTGGTCCAAATGTGTTATCTAGTCCAGTGGGACTGTCAGAAAATAAGCCACCAGGGCTTTAGTTCTGAGTTCTGAGTGTTACAGGAGAGGAAGATGGGTGGTGACAATTAGGAAGATTATTAAGGGAAACTTCTTACGAAAATGCCACTTCGTCACTTGCCGTAACGTATAGGGCCTCATTCAGGGTAGGGCAAACACCAAGTGTAAAGATGAAGAAACATAGGAAGGTATTCTGATGCAGGGGATGGCCAGGTAGAGGTTGTGATGGGAGTGGAGAACGCAAGGAAGACAATGGCAGGGGCTGCCACATCCTGAATGGTTTGATGTGACCTTAGAAGATTCTGGTAGAATATTTGTATACTGTGACTGTCTTTACAAAGGTGCCTTCTGATTGGTTTAACTGAGAGATGAATGGCCAATAATTAGGCAGGAGAGGATAGGCGGGACTTCCAGGAAGAGAAAAGAAGAGCAGGAGAATCTAGGTGCACAAGAGATGCCAGGAGACATGGAGAGGAAACAGGAGGTGCAAGATGGAAGAGCAGTAATGCCATGTGATGGCATATAGATTGATATAAATGGGTTAATTAAATTATAAGAGCTAGCTAGGAACAAGTCTAAGCTATAGGCTGAGCTTTCATAATTAATAAGTCTCCATGTCATAATTTGGGAGTGGACACACAGGACAGAAAAGAGTATAGCTACGTTTCTGTAGAAGGGGGAAGAAGCCGCGGCAGAGGTTGAGACAGATGGAATTCCGAGTGCTGGAATTAAAGGCGTGCGCCACCATCGCCCGGCCACAATAATTCTTATAAAGGAAAACATTTAATTGGGGTGGCTTACAGATTAGAAATTTATCTATTATCCTCATGTCAGGTCCTGGTGGTGAGCAGGCAGACATGGTGCTAGAAAAGGAGCCAAAAGACCTACGTCTTGATCCACAGGCAACAGGAAGTGCACTGAACCAGGCCTAGTTTGAGCATAGGAGACCTCAAAGTCGGCCCACAGTGACACACTTCCCCCAACAAGGCCAAGTCTACTTCAGCAAGACTACTCCCTACCAAGCTATGGGGGCCAATTACATTCACACTGCCACAGGGTATGACAGATAAATCTTACTGGGTTATTAGTTGATAATGGGTTTAGAATTTAGACTGGAGAGCTGCCGTCGTACTATCTATACTTCACCTGGAGTTACACCTGAAGGAATCTAAGTCAGCCTCACCACAGAGCCATCCAAGCATCCATGCTAACTGCTTCACTATTCACAGTGGCCAGACACAGAGCAAGCCTAGAAGCCTGCAAACAAAACCCTATTCATCTGTAAAAATGAGTGAAATTGTCACCTATTGGAGAACAGAAATCATCCTGTTGGGTTAAACAAGTCAGACTCGGAGACACAACATGGTTTCTTTCAAACACAGAATTTGTCTGTCCCATGTAGTACATATGTGAGTGTACATGCAAATGCGTGCACACCTTGAATATAGACTGTGACAAAGAAGAGGACTAAAAGTTGGAATTAAAGGATGACCAATGACAAAAAAAAATCACATTTTGCTAGATTAAGTATATATGTGTAGGTGTATACGCACACATATGCACATACGTGTGACATGAAGTAGAAGGCAAATTTTGGAGGAGGAAGAGGTTGAGAAGATAAGGGATAGCTCCAGTAAAATGTGGATAAGATATAACTGTGGACACTGCCATATTATGTATGCCATAAAACTCACTATTCTGTAAGCGAGCTAAAAATTAAAAAATTAGAATGGTATTCTGGATAGTGTAAGGGCTCTGTGTTAGTGAATGCCAACAATAATAGAATCGTTGTTGTTCTTACTGAGTAGAAAGATCTCAGTGGGGAGACACAGACAGAAATTAAATACAGGGGCAGCCGGAGGGGAAAGTGTTGGCTGGGAAAGTGCATCAGTCACAGTTGAACAGCAGACAAGCTATGTAGGATGAGTCCATGGGGAGAGAAGGGAACAAACCCAAGCTGTAGCCCCAGTGAAGCCTGGCCTTGAAAGGTACCAGAGCAAGAATAGGCAGGCAGAGCCTGGCGGTGGTGGCGCACGCCTTTAATCCCAGCACTCCGGAGGCAGAGGCAGGCGGATCTCTGTGAGTTCGAGACCAGCCTGGTCTACAGAGCTAGTTCCAGGATAGGCTCCAAAGCCACAGAGAAACCCTGTCTCGAAAAAAAAAAAAAATAAAGAAAGAAAAAAAAAAAAAGAATAGCAGCTACGGGGAACCTGAGTACTCGCTACCAAGAGGACTGAACAGTGTTGCTGAAGTCAACCCCAGACCTCGGAGATCAGTTCTACTAATGTGCCTGTGGATAGATCAGGACAAATTAAAGTCAGCCATTCATAGTAAAAACGGTAATTAATTACTTCTCTGGCACAGCCACCGAGACGGAAGGTTTCTGTCACAAAGTAGACACCACAGGGATGGGTAAAGCACGAGACTGAAATCTTCTGGTTTTCTCACAGGGTTCTGCACCCAAAACAGCCACCACCCTAGGAAGAAACATTTCCAAGCCCGACCCCTGCAGCCTGAGGAAAGCAACAGGTCTCAAAGCCAAAGTGGGGCCTGCTGTCTCCTGCCTGAGGAGGAAGAATGACAGCAGAATCCTAGGCTCCGAGAGGGCCTTATCGCCTCAGAGGATCAGGCGTGTGTCCAGCTCTGGTAAGAAAAAACAGACTCAACTATACTCTTTGAGGCCCTTTATCAATTATTTGTGTCTAAAACTGGGCTTGGCAGAAAGCAGAAAGACCATCTGGTTTTAGAACAAATGCACTATGTCACTGAGGCAGCTAGCTTTTTGTGGTCCAAAAGCCTGCTCAGGAAAGATGGAGAGATGGAGAGGCAACACAGCGCCCCACCTTTGAGCAGCGTAAATCTGCTTTGGGGAGTAGCTGATGCGCATAAACTTCCAGGCTATCCGAAGCATGGGTGTGTAACTGTGCCATTGGCTAGCTGTCGTAAATATTGCTATAATCTTGGTTGTCAATTTGACATGCCTGGGAAGAAGGAGCCTCAATTAAGAAATTGCTTCCATCAGATTGGCTCGAGGGCACGTCTATGGTGTGTTTTCTTGGTTGCTAATTTGATGTAGGAGGAACCAGGACGCTGTGGGCATCCTGAGGCAGGCGGGCCCGGGATGCAGAAGAAAGGTAGCTTGAAACCTGGGAACAAACCAGCAAGCAGCACTCCTCCTGGGCTCTGCTTCCATTCCTGCCTCAAGTTCTTGCCCTGACTTCCCTCAGTTGGACTGACCTGGAAGTTTAAGAGGAAATATTGTTTCCTCCTCAAGTTACTTTCAGTAGTGGTGTTTATCGCAGCTGCAGGAAGCAAACAGGAACACATGAATTATTTTATTAAAATTAAAAAAAAACCTGAGTGTAGTGTCGGACCTGTATAATCCTGTTACTTAGAAGGCCAAGACAGGAGGATTGCAAGTTCAAGCCCCTCCTGGAATGATGTGTATGTATGTATGTATGTATGTATGTATATGTATATGTATGTATACTTTGTCTCAAAAAAAAACAACAAAAAAACTGGGGTTGGGGGGAGCAAGCTTGTAAGATGACTCAGGGTTCTGGCTTCCAACTCTGGCCCGAGTTTGATCTGAGGGTCCCCCAGAGTAGAAGGAGAACCAACTCCCACAGGTTGTCCTCTGACCTCCACACATGCTCGCCGGCATGTGTATTCTCTTCCTCTCACACACATTAAATAAATGTAACAAAACTTTAGTAAATGGCTATGTACTTAATATGCAGTAAGGATTTTTGAGTGTTCATAACATTCCCCCATCACCTATGAAGAGATTACCCCACCTCCAATTTTGCTGAGAGACAATACGGAGCTAGGAGAGCAACTACGAAGTTAAACTTGCCTGACGTGAACTTTAGTTTACCTTGGCCTGTCTTTTCGAAGTTCTAGCTCTAGTCGGATTAGTCTGAAATTTGATAGTATCAAGAATGGCTGCTAAGGGCCTTACTAAACCTGGCAGATGTTCAGATCGCTCTGCCTTGTGAGCCGGGACAGCAAGTGCGAAATTCATCCCTTTCCGAGACTAAGAAGAAAAGCCTGCTTAGTCACCCCAGCCGGCTGAGAGCGTTCCGTAGGGAACACCCCTCATTTCTGTAGGTACAACCTTGAGCAAATTAAAGGCGTGCCAGGTAGATCCCTCGTAAAAAATTGTGACTGCTAGTGAATGTTAAAAAAATGTGCCTCTAAAGTGATGTGTTCCCACATGTGAGACTGCTTTACAGAACCTATAAAGCCGGCCGGATCCCGGAGAACCGCTTTACGGCACTGCAACTTAGCTTTTTTACGATCGATTCGCCGGTTCTCTCCCAAAGCTGCTGGTGCGAGACGCCTGCTATGCTTGAACATGTGCTGTTCAGATTCTTGGCTACTGCCAAGGCCATGAGGATGGAGGAGCTGACGCCAGATGATGTGGGAGAAGAGGGATTTCCATTCATTTCCGTCTCCAGGGAGAAATGAATGAGTTGGAGAAACGTGTCCCCACCAAGTAGCCATCATTGTGGGGTGGGAGAGGGTGGTAGAGAAACTAAAGTATGCCAGGGATGGGAGGGAAGCAGTGGTCCTTGATTTCTATATTGTCACCACTGGGAGTCTCCAGGAGGGAGGGCTGAGTTCTGGTCCTTCTTGCTGCTGCCTGATGGGGCTCCTGGTCTTTGCCAGGAGTTGTTGCCAGGAGTTGGAGAGTGCTTCCTGCTTTGATGTTTGGAGCACCTGGGACTTGGTGCCATGTGGAGCTGTGGTTGCTGGCTCCCTGGCCTGTAGTTAGGGGCCCTGTGTTCTGGTTTCATTCTGGCACCCCTGAGCTGCCAGGCTTGGCTTGGCATGCGTTTCCCCTCCCTTGGCATGGACGGTTGTCAAGTATAAGGGTTTCAAAATCTTAGGCTCCAACATCTTTTGCAGGCTTGTTTTTCTAGGGATGATCTGGAACTTGCCCACTTTTCTGAGGAATGGCTGCTACTGGGGTGATTATGGGAGGCTTGGCTGCTTGCATACTTACACACGCCCTCTGGAAGTCAGCTTCCCACTGGGGTCTACTTAAACAGATGGAATTCTTTTTGGAACGGATCAGTCTTTTTAAAAGTCTCTCTACCATGTGTTATGTATATTGTGTCCTAAGAGAAATGTGGACCTGTTAGTCTAAAGATTTATTTTTATTTGATGTGGGTGTTGGGAATTGAACCCAGGTGAGCTTGTGAGAGTTAAAAAACTAAGTGTACACACACACACACACACACACACACACACACACTCACACACTTCTTTTTGAGAAAAGGTTTGAGACTCTTTTTCCCTGGCTGATCTGGAACTTGCCGTGTATCTCAGGTTGTCCCTGAACTTGCAGCAATTCTCCTGCCTCTACCTTGAATACTTATGGTACAGGCATGTGCTACCATGCCCCATTACTTGGCAGTTTTCTACATATGAATAGAAAAAAATGGAATGTAACTCTAACTATTATGGGTTTGAATTATAGGTTTTGTTTTTGTATGGTTAGAAGACTCTGTGGACTGAATGCTTGCCTCCCCGCAAATTCAAATGTGGAAGCCCTAACTTTGGAGGTAGGGTCTGTGAGGAATCTCACAGCTAAGTGAAGTCAGAAAGAGGAGACCCTAGTTCAACTCTGACATATAGGAGGAAGAAGAAATACAGGAGCCTTGTGAGGTACTTGAGAAAGGGGCCATCTTGTATCCACGAAGAGACTCTTGCTGGAATCAGTTTAGCTGAGAACTTGGTCTTAGGGGCACCTCAGCTGCTAGAAAAGAGACAATAAATTCCTGTTGCTTGGGTCAGCCAGTCTGAGGTGTTTGTTCTGGCTAGTTGAAATAAGACAGAAGACTAACTCAGCTGTGCAGTATTATGTTTAAAAATTAGTAACTGGGACTCGTTTGGAGAGTCACCACAATTTGGGAGGTGGTGTTGTGGAGGGAGGAAATGTAATACAGGTGAGCTAAAAAGAGACGCGAACTCCAGGAGCAAGAACAGAGCACCTTTAGATCACTGAGAGCCTTTGCCCTTTGCCGCACAATGAGGCGCTTGTGTATTGGCAAACTGAAACCCGATGGATGCCACTCACTGTCATCTCCCACATTGACTGTTGGGAAGGTGAGTGGCAGCAGCCTCCCAGCCAACGTGGGGTTTTCAATGAATCCTTTCAGAAAACTAAGCAGAAAGTCAGACCCAGAATCAAATAGCATTTAGAAAACAAAACAAAAACCATGAGCAAGAGAAAGAACACCGTTAAGCCATCGTGGTACTTCCATTTCATTGCCGAACACGGAAACTTGTATATGATGCCAGAATATAAACTAATACAAGTCAAACTGGAGTGCTTTCGCTTTTGACTGCGGGTGCTGCTGTTGGCGGGGGTGCTAGGGTTGAACCCAGGATTGCCAGTTGGGCCTTGAGCCGGCGAAGCGAGTGCTCTACCTGCCACTGGACTAGCTCCCCCGCTCTGTTTTCTTTTGTTAATGAAGTCAATTAAGTATGATTAGATAATGATGGAAATTTTCGTAACAAGTATTATGCTGAGGATAATCAGCTCCCTCAACTCAAGGGCTGCCAGTTTCTAGGCCTCTGACTAGTTCACCCTCACGATGGTGTTCTGAGGCTTATTCCCAACATGCAAACTAGAAAACTGCCACGGCTTAGTTAAAGGACAACTGGGGTTTTGCAGCTGGGAAGGGCAGAGGTGGGACTCAAACCAGGCAGCACCCCTCCCCACCTAGTTCGAGCTCTTAGCCTGGCGTAGTCACTCTGAAGATACACCATTGGAATTGGTTTTGAGCAAATTAAAAATTGTCTGTTCCTAGCTAAATGGTTTAGAGACTGTGCCCTTTTTAGGCCCCGCACTTCAAGTGGTCTTCTCAGCTTTCTGCAGTGTGAATTCCACAAGACTGTTGGAAACTGACAGCATAGTGGACGTGCTCAGCCAGGAGGCTCCTTGTGCTGTGCTCGGTTCTGCCGTCTACAGAGATTCGCTCACCATCCATTTTAGTTGGACTGATGTGGGCTAATAAGAGTATGCTTCTCTGGGTGAGTGAGTCCTTGAAGTGAATCAGGGCTGCATGGCAAGAGACAGCTTGTAGTTTTACTCTAGAGAAAGAGAAGTAGCCCTTGGTGATAATAAACCTTCATTTTTATTTGACTTATTGTAGGTTTACTAACCCATTCTTTTACATCCCTTCTGAGATAGTAGTACATCTAGAACTCGTCATGACATGTCTGTTATTGTGGTTTTTCTTCTTTCTCATTCAAGCGCAGCTTCTGGACCTGTATAAACACTTTCGTTCATTTAGCATTTAAAAATCTTTAAAGATCTTACAGTATTCTTCTGAGTTTGAGAGAGATAAAGTAGAAATTTTCTCATGTCTAATAGTTACTAAAATCTGGAAATTATCACTACTAGCAGATAGTCTTATATTTGTCAGTAACTACAGCACTTAAGAGTGTGTCCTGGGACTTCTATTGCAACAAGAATCATAGCGGATGGGCTCGGGAGTGTTATGATATGGCAAGCGCTATCCTAAGCTTTCTTGTGTGTTTGTTCACAGCTCTGGAGGGGCTATAAAGCAAACTCTGGAGATTGCTCTAGAGAGTGACGCATGAGGTGTCACTGCGCAGTCACTTAGCCATCGAGGGATACCCGCTCTGTCCTGGACAGTCCATTAGACTGCGAGACTACAAGTGTCAACACACTAGGGGTGTGCTCTCTGGGGGACCCGAGAGGGGTGTCTGAGCCGAGCCTTCTCAGCCGAATGTCCTGGCTGCTGAGACTGTGTGCTATGCTGCGTGCTAATTTTCTTACATGACTGTCTTCTGCCAAACTGACATCCACAGGCCAGGGTCCAGGGATGAGTTATTTTTATATTTCCAGTGCTCAGCACAATACACCTGTTATATAACGGGCATTTAAAGCGTCCTTGAGCTTGACTTGATCAGGGACTTAGACAAAGCACTGAGTCTCGACAGTACAGGGAGGAAACCAGCTCAGCCTAAGGGGAGACTGGAGAAGAATGGGGGCCTTTGAGCTAATCTTTGTGTGCATCAAAAGGAGCGTGTCAGTAGGCGAGGTTGCAGGCATCACCAAAGCTTCTGAAAGGCTGTAGCATATCTGGGAGTAGTAGGGTCAGGGTCTGGATGTGTTCAGATCAGTGAGCATTGAGCTTCTGTTTCAGGGGAGCTGCCGTCAGATGGGTTCCGGTCATCTAGATGTAAATCCCAAGGCTCCTACATGGATCAGGGAGTAGAAAATATAGCGTGTGTTTAAAATATTGTGGACTTCCTGATTGGCTTGCTTGGTGGAGAATGGTCTCAAGGGTATGCCTACAGTTTTCTTTGTTCGATGGTTGGATATATACAGGGAGAGGTCGTAAGTCAAAATCAAAAAGAGAACAAGAAAAGGTTTTCAGGAGGTAAATGGCTACAAACTACTTCCAAAGATGGGTGTATGTTTCTGATGAGAGATGATACAAATGTATAGAGGTTACTTCAACCTGTGGACAAAGCCAATGAGGATAAGAGCAAGAAGATAATTGCGACAGCCAGACAATGAGAGACTAGAGGTGCAGCAGCGTCCACAAGAGTTTGCCCTTGAAATAAAGGGAATGAAGAAGAATGCAGATGTTAGATTAGGGAGAACAAAGAGAGGCAAAAGGAGTGAAAGTGAGGAACAGCATTGACCCAGTTTTCCAGCTCACTTTTATGGCCATGGATGATTCACCCCAAGAGTTTCCGAGGATTTTAATTGACTCATATTTCTTTGTAACCCTAGGAAAGGAAATAAACTAAGATTGTGATCAATGTTGAAGTCTCAATAAGCTTCCTACACAAAGTAGTTCTGCCCATAAACTTGGCTTCTAATGAGCCTGGAAGCTGTCTTTGCTGGTGGTTTTGACGCTGCCCTTGTCCCCAGGACCCTGTGCTAATCAAATGCCTTTTCTATTGAGACACACCCCAGGCTTTTCCTGCATTCCTTTCTTGATTTTCAGTATAAGTGTCACTTGCTAAAATCTTCCTTGGTGGATATGGAAGGCTCTATCTATTTCGGGAGGGCTCAGGAAGGATGGACTCTCCAACTCTTGGTTTACTGTGCTCTGAATTTTAAATGTTCTCTCAGGTTCCCAGGCCCGTGACTAAGGGAGTTATTTTTGTTTAGTGCCCATTCTGAGCTAGCCGATACTTGGTGAAAGTGCTCAGAGACAGGTACCGACGGCACCGCCCTCAGCACCCGCTTCTGCGTTATTCCAGTCATCGTGAGAACCTTGCTTGGTGGATGTTCTTGTTGCTCTGCCAAATTACCCCTCTTAGGCCTGGGGTTGTTTATTTGGTGATTCACCTGTGCTGCTGTGGTTCCTAATGTCAGCTTGCCCTTGAATCCAAGCATGTGGGGAGAGCCTTATTGTGGCTAAATCCTGAAGTCACACTTCACAGTTTGTGAGCATAGGGTGGAGATGAAGCCCCGTGTCCTGGATGGTAATTGAATTAACAAGTAGCTGGAGGGTTACTAGTTGAATGGCATAATCCAAACCTAGAGAATCGAACAGATTGTGATTCTTACCAGCTGAATAAGGAAGGTGATGGGTTCTCGTTTCATATCTTGTTCTAACAGTAAAAAAGATAAGTAACAACACTTCTACAAACAGCCACTGTGGGTGTCAAGCCTCTGGTTTATGCCCTTACTTGGATTGAAGACCAGTCTTAATTGACGCTGGTGTTTTCTAATGTTTAAGACCCCGCAGAAGGGTAGATGTGATTTTTACCTGTGTTTGCAGCCCTTGGTAGGTGGAGGCAGGCAGATTGCCCTAAGTTTGAGCTACACAGACCCTGTCTCAAAAAGAGAACATACCAAACAAACAAACAGAACCCAGAAATAGAAAGAATACACATGGATGGAAAACCAGGCAGGACAAGGACAGAGAGGCTGGAAATAGAGGAAGGTACATGACCAGTGAGGACACACCAGGACCAGATCTGTAATAAAGAACAGGGGCAGTTTTCCAGCAAAGGCAGCCAGTGTGATTTGACTTCCCCAATGCTGTGAATTTTAATCAGTTGATTTAGGTAGTTTTTCAGTTCTTCTCTTTCCATCATAGTTGTTATAAAAGTAACATTTTAACTGAACAACAAGGAGAGGGGAAAAATCCTCCTTTCAATTTACCACCACAATAACTTTCTGCTGTCAGATGTATGGCTAGTATTCCTGTGCAGATATAGACATATTTACAGGGCCAATAGGAATCCCATTGTGAATGATCAGCAGTCAGATTGGTTCTGTTTACAAGGTACTTGAAATGCGTTAAAGGTTTAACGTTTAAGGTTTCTTTTTTTTCTTTTTTCTTTTGGATTTTTCGAGACAGAGTTTCTCCATAGCTTTTGGTTCCTGTCCTGGAACTAGCTCTTGTAGACCAGACTGGCCTCGAACTCACAGAGATCCGCCTGTTTCTGCCTCCCGAGTGCTGGGATTAAAGGTGTGGGCTACCACCGCCCGGCTAAGGTTTCTTTTCCTATCAAGTACTATATCTGCATGTACACCTGGATGTCAGCAGAGGGCACTGGATCTCACTAAAGACAATTGTGAGCTACCTGTGGCTTCTGGGAATTGAACTCAGGACATTTGGAAGAGAAACAAGTGTTCTTAACAGCAGAGCCCCCCTATTTAAGATTTTTAAATTTTGTTAGTGACATGGCGCTCGCTCTCTCTCTCTCTCTCTCTCTCTCTCTCTCTCTCTCTCTCTCTCTCTCTCTCCTCCCCCCCCCTCTCGTTCTTTGGTTTTTTTGAGACAGGGTTTCTGTGTAGCTTTGTTTTTATTGACTTCATTTTCTGCATGTGCTGATTGTAGGTTTGTAGTATGGTACTGTAACAACACTACAGGAGGTGTAACTTGGGAATGATAGAAATTAATTTGGCATGCAGTCTGAACAATGGGAAGTCCAAGGATCCAGTGCTGGTACCATCCCATGCACACAGGCAAGGGAGTATGAGAGAATAAACATGAAAGAGGATATCAAACTCACCTGTTTAACAAACCTGCTCTCCCAGTAACCACGCAGCCCCAAAGTACATTGTTTCTTTCTTGAGTCCCGAGTTGTCACAGCCTCAATTTCCTTAAGAGGCCGTTCCTCCCAACACTGCTGCACTGGTGATTAACTTTTCAACACATGTGTTCTTGGGGGCTTGTTGAAGTCATAATGACTGTTTGCTTCTTTAGATAGTTTATGAGCATTTAGGGAGGTTTTCAGATCTCCCTCATCATGCTATAATAAATGGCCTTACACAGAAGAACTTTGTACAGATATACATAAGCTAGTCTGTTTCTGGATACATTCCTTTAGGTGGACTCAAAGGGTGTGGACGTTGTTAATGCTTTGGGTTCGTTTTATTAAGTTGTCATTCAGAAACACTATGCAAGTCTATGCACCGTCTCTGATGCCAGAAGAATGTTTTCCAAAGCACTTGCCAGTATTTTGTTGTTTCTGCAGCTCTTTCCTGAAATTCATATTTAGACAGGTGCAAAATGGCATTTTAATCGGTGTATAACTTGATACTCAGATATTTATTGAATGCACGTGAATTCACTTATGTGCTAGAGAATGACAGTGAATACGAAATCAAAACGGGTCCTGGACATTCTGCCATGCTGTGTAAAATGGGCTGTGTATGAATAAAGTCCATAGTGCATTTGGTACTGATCATCTGAGAAGATAGAAAAACTTTTAAAAGTGCGTGCACACTTGTGTGCGTGTCCACGTGGTGGGAGTGAAATTTTAGTGTAGTGGGCACGGGGCTGTGAGTTAAGGACTGAAGGAACCAGGCCTCTGAACAGCAGCAGGCACCTGAGAACTGGGTTCTAGGAACTGGAGGCTCGAGGAGGAGCAAAGAAATGGGAAGGCTGGCGAATACAGAGCCAAGTTATGGGTAGGCTTAAAAACCATAAGGGCTTTGGCTCTGAGTCTTAGTGACTTAAACCTTTAGAGTTTCTCCGTGTTGAGAACAGACTGAGTGCAAGTGGGTTTAGGAGCTGGGGAGGAAGTGGTGTTGCTGGAATTGCAGCAGAAGATTGTGGCAGGTTCTGGCTGTGTGCTGATGCTGGCTGTCAGAAGGAGAGCCTGATGGGGTTGAATGAGCCATGAGGAACAGATAGATGTGCCTCTCAGCTGACGTAGAAGGGACGACGATGATAGAATGGAGATCAGGAACTCAGTTTTAGAGATACTGAGTTGAGGCGAATAGTAGCTATAAACCAGGTATGGAGTCGCAGCTTTGCATGTGTGGTCTAAAAGGCATTGGTTTAGGGATACAGATTTGGGATTCAGAAACCTGTAGATAGATGTGAAAAGCAGCACACTGGAGAAGGATACCACTAAGTGTGGAAAGTGACTTTGTCCAGGACACCTGTCTGGTCGTTTTAAGCCGAAAGGAGTAGGGGATGAGGGGAAATCACGGAGAGGTCAAGAAGGGACAGCTAGGGATGGAGGAGCAAAGTCAGTCAGAGCTGGCCACAGAAGATCAGTTACCCACATCTAACACTACTGGCAAGGTAATAGGGCAGGTAAGAGCAACTTGAAGCAGGTAACAATTGACTAAAAACACAGGTTTGTGCATCTATTTGACAGGAAGCCTAGAGGAAGGCCATTTCCAGTTTGGTGATTAAGTAATGTCGTCTCTTGCTTTCTTGTCCTTCCTCCCCTTCTGATCAGCCATTAGTGACAAAAATCAGTTAAAACATGGTCGCCAAAAGTTCCACGTGCCGCAAACTCTGGCTGCTGTTCTCAAAGGCTGGAAGCCAAGGACAGTGTCCCAGGGTAGTGGCTTTGTCTTCACATGCCTGCGGGTATTTATCAGGGAGGAGACATATTTCTTGACAGCACGCTTCTCAGAACTCAACCAGTGATGATCTTCACTCCTTTCATCCGAAGAGGTCAGAAAAGCAAGTATTCAGCTTTAAATGTTTTCTCTGTGGGGACACCAGGGATAGACAGCAAAAGTGGCAGTTGGGGAGCCAGGAAAGGTATTAGAGATGGGGGTACAACCGTAAAATATTGACTTTACTTGCCCATAGAGCTTTTGTTTATTTGTGATTTGGAGCAAATAATTTGAACTGAGTTGATGCTGCCACTTGTCCGTTAACTTTATACATAGATTTTTAAGTTGTTTTTTTTTTTTTACATTGTCAGAGTTTCCTTTTAGTTTGCTTATATATAGTTTGCTATATAACGAGACCTTCACCTTATACAGGAAAATGACATACTCAGTTATCATTTTTATAATGTAAATCATTATATATATATAATCATTTTACAGTTTCATTTAAGATATTTTGCTTTTCTACACAATGCATGTTGGTGGCCAACCAGAGCAAGGAGCTAGTATTTTCGGGGCAGTCTTTGCTAGCTACAGTTCTACGTCATTTGTTGCTCATGAGGACCTGTGAGGTAATGCAACTGTAGTCACCTTTCTTTTTTCCTTTCCTTTTCAAGAGACAGGGTTTACCTGTATAGCCTTGGCTATCCTGGAAATTAGCTCTGTAGACCAGGGTGGCCTCTAACTCATAGATCTGCCTGCCTGTGTCTCCCCAGTGCTGGGATTTAACGTGCGATCCACTTGGCTGTAATCACCCACTCTACACAGAGGAAGTAGAAGCCCAGAGAGGCTCAGTAGCCTGTCCCCGGTTGGTGTGTGGTGGAGCTGGAATTGAATTAAACCACCGGCCTCTAGATGGAGTCTTTTTACTACACACCACAGTACTGCTTAGTTTTTAGTTTAAGTATCTCAATACAAATTTCCTCCTATCCTGAAGTTTCGTTCTGAGGTCTGTATGCAAGTTTACTAATCTGTCTATATAACTGTGTGTTAAAATAGAAAGCTTTGCTTCTGACCTTTAAAGAATCATAACTGAAATGCCTTACATGAAAGAATTTGCCATTTTCACTATTGTCACCTGTACAGATTTTTTTTTTTTTTTTTGAGACAGGGTTAAGCTTTGGAGCCTGTCTTGGAACTAGCTCTTGTAGACCAGGCTGGCCTTGAGCTCAGAAATCCACCTGCCTCTGCTGGGATTAAATTAGGTATGAGCCACCACCACCTGGCTTACCCACATTCGCATTGTTGTGGACCCACCATTTCCATTTCGCAAACATTTATCTGCTCTCATTAATCCATTAAAAATTCAAGCCCTATTACCTAAGTGTCCTTTTCTCGCAGCCCTTGGCAGTCATGCCTGTTCTTTCTGTCTCTATGAATTTGCATACTCTGTTGAAGCTCATAGAAGACAAACCGTGCGAGAGTTTTCCTGTCGATTGACTTAACGTGACTTCGCACCACGTCTTCAACTTAATTCATGTTGTGGCCGTGTCAACATTTCCCTCCTAAGGATGAATAACAACCCCTCACATATCTATCCACACTGTGCTCTGTTGATCTGCCTATGAACACTTTGGTGTCTTCCACCCTTGGGTTATGGTGACTATTGCTGCTGCTAACAGGTGTTTACACCTATCACACGCCCCTCTTTCAGCTCCTCTGGGTTACATTTAGACTTGGATGGCTGGAAGATACGGTAAGTATATGTCGTTATTTGAGGCACTTTTCCGCTGCTTTGCGCAGGGGCTACACTAGTTTGCCTTCACAATGGCAATGCTCAAGGCTCTAATAACTCTGGCTGCTCGACGATGTTTGCTTCTTTTACCCTGGTCATCTTGGTGTGGGTGTGAGGTGGTAGCTCATTGTTTGGATTTGTATATCGCCAATGGCAAGGGGTGTTGAGCATCTTTCATCTCAACACCTTCCCGTTGATCATTGGCCTATCTCCTTTGGAGACATCTCTGTCCTTTGCCCATTTTCAAATTTAATTGCTGGGATGTTTTGTAGTTTTCATTATTTTTCTTTCTTCTAGAACTTTTAAGCTATTTGGATTTTAATTAGAATTTTCTCAGTGTCTCCTTTAAAATAGGTCACAGGGATGATGTTAAAAATGACATGAAACTAAGTTTAATTCAGGGAAAAGGTAGCACATATTCACATTCACATCTACCTTTTTAATGCGTTTCCAGGAGGGACAGAGTATATGTGTATATTGTCCATATGTGTGACTTTTGCTGCTAAAAGATCATTTAAAACATTTTTTCCTGCCATACACAAAAGCTGTTGTTCAGTGTGTATTTTATAAGCAGACTGTTGGTTTTATTTGGAGACTATTTAATATCACAGTGCTATCCAATGAAGCTAATTTATTAAAAGTACCTTGCTAGTGAAAGCATTTAGACCATTAGAGTTTTATCGCAAGTGAACAAGAAGCCACTGTTTTGAGCTATGCAATTTATTTGTTATTGCTTTGGGTTTTACGTTAATTTCCTAATTCCTAGTTACTGTAGGTAATTACTACAAAGTTCTTTTTATGCAGTGGCATGTAAGGAGCTGAAATTATAGCCATAGCTGTAAAGAGGTTATTGTTTGTGTTTTAACCCCGCGTTAATTTGGCTCTTTATCTTCCTGCTGATTGCCTGCCTCGTTAATGCTTCCGTGTTACCAGGTGACGGCAGTCATCTTTCCTGCTCTAGTGGAAATTCCCAGACCTTCTGCTCCGGCTGGTGCGCCAGCCTCCTGATTCCTGCCCTGTATTTCTACTCTTCAATTTGGACAGTTGTGCGCGCCCCCACTCCACATGATCCAATTCTGTTTCCAATCTTGTGACCCTTCCAAGCTCTGCTTCCCCTCTTCCCACGCTATTCACTACCCCAATTCAGGGCTGAAGTCCCTGTCAGGTGTGTGGTGTTGTCTCTCCCAGTTGTAGAGCACCTGCCTCTCCTGCATCCCTGTCTTTTCCTTTACTCGTGTCGTCTGTGTTCCCGCTAAGATGGTCACTGCCTAGCACTGTGTGTCACCTCACGGAGCATGGTGACTTTTCTAGTTTACGCTTTCTTTTGCAAACTTTTAGTTTCTGTAGTAAGGTGTTGGTTGTTTCTGGTGCACATTCCTGTGCTTTTGTGATTGTGTGCAGTTAACCTTCCCGGCTAAGCAAGTAAATACTTGTGTAACATATGCTCCTTTGTGAATCCATTGCCCAGATCCGTTAAAAATGGTCTGTGTTACCTACAGTAAGTAACACTGTAGTGGATTTCCATTCTCTCCCTCTCTCTGAATCTTATCCACAAAAGCTGTTCATTTTATTAAATATGAACTGAGACTCAGTTGCTTTTCAATGCCAAATAGTCTCTCAATGATGTGTTAAATCTGTTTGTCATGTCCGGTTGGTAGAAATTACCTTGGCTGGTAGATGTCTGTGGTTCTGGAAATTGCTATCATTCCTTTTTCTTTGAAGGTGTTTCTCTTGTAGTGTGGATTTGCCTACCTTTCCCAGGGTATTCCTTAGAGTAGGCTGGATCAGGGAGGAAAGACTGGCAATGCCCCCCTGTGAAGGCCTCAGGGCTTTCTGTAGGAGAATAAAATATTTAAAAGAAGTATCAGGACAGAGGAGGGCCATTTAGCAGTTCATTCTTTAGCTTTCATTTCCCGCCCTAGGAAACACATCCATTATGAAATCATGAATTTTCCAGTAGTAAAGTGGCTGTCTTCATAACAATCATATAAAAGATATGAATGAAGGCATTGACCTGGTTTCTTTCTTTAGTGAAATAAAAGGAATTGACCACCCGCTACTGTTTGCAGGTGAGCTGGAGTGAAATAGTTACTGCAACCTTGTCCATCCTCTTTATTTCTTTGTTTCTGGATCTATTTTGTATTGGGTGCCGTATGTTTGAAAGCAGCCGCATAGTCTTCAGTGTTTATTTTATCTGTGTTCCTCATCCAAAGAAAATTCATTACAAATAAATGTTTAAGCATCAATCATGAAGGAAGGGAAATTTTTATACACTTGGCTTTCTCTTTTCCAGTACACTCCATTTTGCTATACCCCGTGATAGTCCCACCATACTGCAGAATTTTTTTTCTATAATTGTTTCATTTATAGTTTAAATTTTATATGTGGTTAGTATCTTCTTTCATACTCTTGAACTGGAAGAATTAATATGGTTAAAATGGCTATATCAAAAAAATTAATTTACATGTTTATTACAATACCACCAAAATCCCAACATCATATTTCACAGATTAAGAATTAAATAGTCATATTGGGTGGTGGTGGTGCACCCCTTGAATCCCAGCACTTGGGAGGCACAGGCAAGCAGATCTCTCGAGGACATCCTAGTCTACAAAGTGAGTTTCAGGATAGGTGCCAAAGCTACACAGAGAAACTGTGTCAGGGGTTAAAAAAAAAAAAAGAATTAAGCAGTCCTAATTCATATGGAACTAAAAAAGTCTACAAATAGCCAACACAATCTGAAGGTGTAAGAAACATGGCTGGAGGTATCACAACAGCTAACCTCAAATTATACTACAGAGATAGTGCCCAAATACAGCCCGGTATACAAACATCCTCTTAGACCAATAGAATAGAGTTAGGATCTGTAGGGTGGAACCTAATTGTTGACAAAGGAAGCAAAAACCCATGCAGAGGGAAAAAAGCCTTTCAACAAATGGGGCTGACGTATCTGTGATATCTACCTACAGAAGAATGAAATTAGATTCCTTTCACAGTTGATTAAAGGTCTTTATTTAAAACCTGAAGCTGCAAGAGGGAACCAGCAAACATTCCTGAAGACATAGGGTAGACGACACTTGTCTGAACTGAACTCAGTGATGCAGGAACTAGCCCCAGGTATCAGCAAGTGGGATTTCTTGAAATTAAAAAGTTTGTGCACAAAGGAGTCTAGACAAGCATCCCACAAAATGCAAGAGCATCTTTACCAGCTGTACTTCAGACAGGTAATTTATATTCCAAAACTGCAAAAAGTAACAAGGAAATAAATTTGCCAGTCAATAGATGTTCTAATGGAACACACATGTCTCAATAGAAGACACACAGAAGACTAATCACTATTGAGTGATAATATCCCTAGTCATCAGAGAATGTGAACTAAAATTATTGTAAGATACAACCTTCCTCCAGTCAGAATGGTGGTCGTCAAGCAATCTGACAAGTGTGGGTGTGGGGAAAGAGGGGCCCTTACTCATTTCTGGGGGGAATGCAAAAACAATGCGTTGTTTGGGAAGCAGTTTGTAAGTTTCTAAGAATAAAAATAAATACACTATGACCCAAGTATTCCATTCCTGGGCATATACTTGAAGTACACAACCTATCACCAAAATACTAGATTCTGTGTGATAGTGCCTCTCTATTCAGGACAGCAAGGCAAACGAATCAGCTCTATATGTCTATCAACAGATGCATAACAAGAATATGGTACATATACAAAATAGAACATTACTCAACTGTAAAGAGTGAAATCATGAAAACTGCAGGAAAATGGATAGAGTTGCAAAATATATTGAGGTCACCAAAACTCAGAAAGAAAAGAATCATGTCTTCTCCATGTGCAGATCCTAGCCTACAGTGCATATATGTATGTTTACATGTATATGTGTAAATAGCTCAAGTGTGTACGTAGTATAATGTGTATAAGGGAGAACAAGGAAGGCCTATTAGGTGATGAAGAATACAATACAGGCTAAAGGACTTGAGTCATCAGAGAGCATAAAGCTATGGTTTTCCAGCTTTGCTTTTTCTTTTTTCATAGCAGATATGTTATAGAAGTGTAAGGTAGTGAAAATCTTTTTTTTTTTTAGATTTATTTATTAAGTATACAATGGTCTGCCTGCATGCATGCCTGCAGGCCAGAAGAGGGCATCAGATCTCATTACAGATGGTTGTGAGCCACCATGTGGTTGCTGGGAATTGAACTCAGGGCTTTGGAAGAGCAGGCAATGCTCTTAACCACTGAGCCATCTCTCCAGCCCAATAGTGAAAATCTTAAGCCCTCTATTGCTTCAGAATGGCTGTTCTGAGTGTAGAAATCCAGATGGATCTATAGAGTTCGGGACTGGGCGAGCGTGTGTTTGAGAGGTTAACTTAAACCAGCCATGTGCTGTTTTTGTGCATAAGTAGAATAAAGTGATTTTGATACAAAATTGTGAAAAATTTGGTACTTAGGCAGCACACCTCCCATTTTACTCAGTGCCAGCAAGCACCTTTCTTATATTTTTGGTTGTGAGCCCAGCCTTTAACGGCTGAGCAGGCACCTTTCTGTACTGTCCGTGGTGTATACATTTCATTATTTCTATAACCATTCCTCTCAGACTCCCCTTAGGACTCAGTGGAAGCACCAGGAATGCTGGGGAAGCAATGCCTGTTTGGTGCTCATGTTTTGTGTGGGTGCTTTCTCCTCATAGCTCAGACTCAGCTTTAAACTCGTCTAGCTCTGATGCTGGTTCTTTTTCCTTTAACTGGGATCTGTGGTCCAGCACAGGGATGATGGCTGGGCATCAGACTCAGCACCTGGGATCTGCTTCCCCATGGTACAGCACAGGGATGATGGCTGGACATCAGACTTAGCACCTGGGATCTGCTTCCCCATGGTACACATGGCTGGGCATCAGACTTAGCACCTGGGATCTGCTTTCCCTTGGTCCAGCACAGGGATGATGGCTGGACATCAGACTCAGCACCTGGGATCTGCTTCCCCTTGGTCCAGCACAGGGATGATGGCTGGACATCAGACTCAGCACCTGGGATCTGCTTCCCCTTCCCCATGGTACAGCACAGGGATGATGGCTGGACATCAGACTCAGTACCTGGGATCTGCTTCCCCTTGGTCCAGCACAGGGATGATGGTTGGACATCAGACTCAGCACCTGGGATCTGCTTCCCCTTCCCCATGGTACAACACAGGGATGATGGTTGGGCATCAGACTCAGTACCTGGGATCTGCTTTCCCGGGGTATAGCGCAGGGATGATGGCTGGACATCAGACTCAGCACCTGGGATCTGCTTCCCCTTCCCCATGGTACAACACAGGGATGATGGTTGGGCATCAGACTCAGTACCTGGGATCTGCTTTCCCAGGGTATAGCGCAGGGATGATGGTTAGGCGCCAGACTCACTGCGCCGGTCAGACACGTGGTACAAGCAAGCTGTTCACTTATCTAAGTTGCCTTTATAAAGTGACAACGTAACAATACATTACCAGGATTAGTCCCAGCATTAGAAGTGTGACTTGGGGAGGCTGGAGAGATTGTAAAGCATTTGCCGTGCAAGCATGAGAACCTATGTTTGATCCCTAGCATCTACATAAAGAAGGCAGGCTGGTTAATTGGTTAATTGATGTCAACCAATCAGCTTAACCTGACAAATGCTAGGTCAACGAGAGACCCTGTCTCAAAAAGTCGTGGTGAACAGCCCTGAGGAATGCAATCCACGGTTGCCCTCTAGCTTCCTTGTGCATGCATGCTTGTGTGCATACCTGCTGTTCACATGTGTATGTATCTGCGTGAACACACACATATTGGGAGACCAGGTATAGAGGCCATGTCTTCTGTCCAAGTGCTCTGGAGGCTGAAGCAGGATGATTACTTGAGCCCAGGAAGCTGGGCAACTTAGCAAGACTCTGCCTTTCAAAGTGAAGCTTTTGGGGAAACTGGTAGAAGGGATAAGACTGGATGGGTAGGCGAATCAAGGATTCCCTTAGATCCTTCCTAATGAAAGAGGCCTAAAGCAGGCCAGGGGATGGTGGCCGTGAGTGGGCAGCATGCTCCTGGGTGGGCTGTGGATTAGGGTGAGGACGATGTAGGTCGTCTGAGGCCAGCTAGGCAAGGTTTGCAAACCTGTGATACCTTCAACGACAGTACTGGGAAAGATGCCTGTGGAGGATCCTTCATCTTCAGGGCTTGTTCAGCCTTGGCAACACTGTAGCTGTGGTCCAGAAAGTTTGATCTGTTTGCCCCACCTTGCGCATTGTTTCTGGAGATGACTTTGTCCGGATGTTTTTGCACATGGGACACTAATTCGGTGGATTTATATTCTCAAGATCTACTTTGCCATTCCTCTAAAAGCAAGTGAAAACAGTTGGCCTAAAAAATAGCAGGGTGGGTGTTTGAGTGTGTACACGTGTGCTGTGACTGTTAGGACTATTTAATTAGGAGTCAGTTTGCCTTGTAAAAACGGTGACTTTTAGTGCCTCAGTGTTGATGGTGAGAGTGTGTATTAACGAAATTAGACCTTTACTCCTGGCGTGGAAAGAAAACTGATTTGAAAAACATCTGTTGCAGCTCACTCTCTACTCCTTGCTTTGTAAAGGCTGAGGGACAGAGTTGAACCGGGAAGACTTCTGTTCTCGGACCTTAGAGACTAGTCTAGAATAATGTGCTCAAGAAGCAAGTATGAGACATGAGCAAGAGCGATAACGGGGTGGGGCGTGGTGTTGGGGGGAGGGCGACTGGCAGGAGACCTTTGTGGAGAAGCCATGTGTCTCAACAATGCAGCCCAGATTTAATGAACATGTAAAGGTACTGGGCATTGAACCCAGGGCCTCGCACACACTAGACAAGCGCTCTGTTGCTAGGACAAGCCAGCGAACACAACATTCTGGCATCAGCACCTTCTATGCCATTGATAAATTACGATACCATCATTTTAATTAAAGGTCTTTCCGACCCTTGATACTCTTTAGGTCTGTTATGCTACCAGCGTGGATAGCATTGAGAGACTTGGTGCCAGAACATATGGAGAAAACGCGATACCAGTGTTTTGGTGATTGTATAATGAAAAGGAAATGAAGATAAAATAGGCCCAAATAAGCCAGAGAGTGCCCACGTTGAAACACAATAAGGAATTCATATGATTGGGGTTGGGATTCAGAACGAGGGTGGGGCAGAGCTTGAGAATTCAAGGTTCATTCTCATGTATGTCCTTGAGTAGAGAATAAGTATGTAAAATAGACTTCCAAGAGAGCAAGCGTGTGAAGAGTTCTGACCAAAGAGTAGAGTTTGGGAAGTGCATGTTTAGGTCGTGTGACCATCCTATAATGTTCCTGGGACGTCAGAGGATGAGAAAGAAGCGTATGCACAAGGGGAGCTGGAAGCCTTTTCCAGCCACACTTCAGTGAAAGACATTGTTTAACAAACGAGCTGTAAAGATGAAAAAAGGGTGAGCGTGCGCCCCCTGCTGTTCACCTCTAGGCATTTTTATTTAATAAAAAATTTACCCAACTGCATTTTTGTTTCTGTTTTGAGTGCTTTTCAATTTTCATCTGTTTCTTTTTTATTGTGGCTACCTCATGTGTGCACGGGGCAACTTGCTTGTCTTAATGTGAAGACGAGGGGTAGCATGTCAGTTCACTTCTGCTTTGATCACGATTTTCCCACAAGTCTCCTTCCTGAATGGTTCTTCTGCTGTGTGAGTTGCTCCAGGTTAGAGGCTTTCAGCCACATTTCTCGCAGCCTAATTGCTTCTGTCCTCTACTCCTGAATAATTCAGAGGAAGTAAGTGTGTGCAGAGCTTCCTTCTTTCATCTGAAGCAGCGTGGTGTTGCGTTCATTCTGCATTCTGATTCCGTAGTCCTTGTAGAAGTTTGAGTGTTCAAGCTTCAAGCACCAGCTTTCACAGTGGATAGCAGTAGAAAATCGTTTTGTTTTTCTTTCTTTCTTTTTTTTTTAAATCCCAAGGAAAACTTCTGTTCTTGAAAGCCACACTTCTGGGGTGAATTCGCCTAGACCACTTCCTATTCCCCAAGCATCTTCGATGCACAGGGTAGGAAGCTCCTGGTCAGTGGCCAGCACCCACGAGGATCTGAGTGCCCACAGTCATAAATGTAAGTCAGACTAATGTCACACTTTGTCGGTTGTTGAGACAGTTGTCGCAGGCAAAGCTAACGGGCAAACTGCTTTTGTGTCTGTCGCTTAGTGGGAAGTTTGCACATTAATTCTTAGTAATTGCTCCAAAGTCTGGCAGAAAGACAAGTTCTTAGGAAGAGATTTCTTGGGATGAACGTCCAGGCTACATGTCCATGGGACCTGCTGTATGAGGGATCTTAAAGTATGTTATTTAAATTGATGCGATGATTGTGTGGGGCTGTTTGCAAAAGGATAGCAGCTGGGGCTCTTGTGGTCCAACTGGAAAGTGGAAAAACCATCACCGCGGTTTGGTTTGGTTTGTGAAAGACTGTCTTGGAGAAGTGCTTTGTAATCTCTTACTTTAGATGCTGGTTCCAAGTGAGGTACAGATTATTTATCTTTAAGCTATATCGTAAATCGTTTAAACTCAGGGAAATACTCAAAGTTTCCGTAAATTCTGTTTTCTGCCTGTCAAGTGGGCAAACGAGCCCAGCGCTCTTTCATTCAGCAGCTGTATTCGGAAAAGTGCTTTTTGTTTTGTTTTTTCTTCTTGTGCCTTTTTCTCTTTTCCCCTTAAATTTCCTCACAAAACAGTTCGCGAATTAGCTAAGACAGTTCTGGAGGGCCTGCTGTGCTCAGGGTGGCAGTGGGTATGGGGTGTGTGTGGGGGGGGGAGACTGCAGGGTACAGAGAAATGTCATTTCATCATTAATAAGAAGCAGATGAGAAAGATAGTGTGTATGTTTGTGAGTGTCAGAAATGAGAGCTCTTTGCTTTAGCAACAAATCCATGTCTTTTCTTTTCTTTTCTTTTTTTTTTTTTGGTGAAGAAATTGGAACAAAGTTGTTGAACCTCTTGTGTGCTGAACAGCATCACATGGCTACCATACACGATTTACTATTTTCTTCCTGCACCCCAATACCTTTGGTTATTACTTTGGTCTTCTAGTAATTGAGACTAATTGAGGCTCAGAGATTGCATTACAGGTCCAAAGTCACACAGCAAGTATGGCGTATGACAATAGGCATTGAGTTAACAACAAAGGACACGTTTCAAACAGGTCCCTTAAAGCAGCAGCTGGTCTCATAGGCATGTAAGGAGCTGCATGGAGGCTCTTGACAAATGCTAGACTAGATTGTCTAAATTTAAACAGGATTATTGTCTGCCTGTTGTTTGAGATTTTAAAGTGGTGGGGCAAAGCCCAGAGGGGTTGCATACAACAACAGCTAATTCTCTGAATGTGAAAAGGTGACTCACATGTGTATTATTCTACAGTAGTCTCCCACGTAGACTTCTTTGTCTTACAGTGGAAATTTTAAAAAACAAACTATCCAGACAGAATCCCCAACGAGCCCTAAAAGCCATAACAGTGGACTTTGTGACGCTTGGAGCAGACACATTCCTTACTATCATACCCAGCATTTCCCACTGAACAGCCATGTTGATTTGGCCACCGTCCATCCAGGAGTAGCATGTCTGACCCTCCCCGGGAGGCTGTGAAATGCTTTTGTCTTTCCTTTTTGTCCTGTAACAAAAGGGTTTACCATGCACCCACAGAGCCCATCTAGTGGCCGTGTGTCCCTCATACAGATTAAGCATTCACATCAGTGAGTCCCTTTCTTAGTCTGATTTGCTAGCCCGGCTAATCTGTTCCGTGTAGTGCCTGGCAGCTTACAGTTCCCCCCTCCCCATCCTAATTCACTGAGAGCAAGCATGAGGGATGCGAGCGTGAACATGGCTGCAGCTCTCCCTGCCTGAGCCTGCTTCGATCCTTTTAAATGACTATACCCGGAGGATTTCGCAGTTGTACAGAAACTGATATTTCTTCAAAGAGCTTTATCAATTCTACCCTCACACCCCCGGCTGGCTCAGAAAAGCAGTATGATGCTACCTTATTGGCACTGCTGGTCGTGGGATCCTACAGCCTTTGTATAATTCCTTTGTTAGCCACGCTTACTAGGAAAAGAAGTAGGTCGACGATTTCTCATTTGATTCTTTGCTTTGTAAGCATGCTTTAATTTTTATTAAATAAATTGGTTTTAGGACCTCTTGGTTGTTAGCTTTGTGACCTGGAATTTATATTGACTGTACTGTTTCTTGGTTGTATTTATGTATGTTTAAGATGGGAAAGGGTCTGTTGGAAATGAATTTTATTGTGTGTTTTCTGTATGTGGGGACTTAAATTATAATTCAGCTTATCAGTATTCTTGGTATGATTTTTATCCTATTACCAAACACTATTTGATTTAATTTTTGTAGGTTTTGCATATATAACTGGCAGTTGTGCAAATGTAGAAAAATCTTTAGAATTTAAATGAAAGCATGAGATTTGTTAGTTGTCTTCTTTAATTACAATTAATATATGACTCATATGAAAGTTTTAAATGTATATGTGCTTTTAAAAAGCTACCTTAACATATAAAAAATCCTTTTCAGCCAAAATTGTCTTGCTGCTGATATGGAGGGAGGTGGGTCACATTAGGAAAGAATTTAATCTTTTGCTGGAGATCATGACTCTAGTCAGCTTCAACACTGGAGCCTTTTCAAGGGTGGTGCTCGCTTCCTTTGCTTGCTTTCTCTTTGGGATGTGTTGTTAGTGGCATCAGTTAAGAACTTCATAGAGAACCATAGTGTTGTTGGGAAACTGGCATCCGGTCCTTGGTCCTTGGGGATCTTTAGAAACGATGTTACCAAGTTATAAATGGGTTGAATGAAGAGGTATAAGGAACTTTTAGTATCTGGGAGTTTAGCAGTCTTTTTGCTGTTTAATGAGTGCATAGAAAAACATTAAGGCAAAAAATAATGACCTCCTTTGGATATTAGTGTAAAGATCGCACAGTAGTTTCTATGACAAGTGAGACAGATCATTGTGCAATTTGGTAGTAGGTCTTGAGAAAGTAGTTTTGCCACGTGAGCAGGACTATGAAGACAGGAGATTTCCTTCCTCTTTCCCTTTGGCCACAAAAGCATGTTTATTTTTGAGAGACAGATGGCATGGGGCAATGGCAGAGATGCAAACTAAAGCTATTTGCACTCTGTCAGTAATAGATCAGAAGGATTAGCTAAAGAAATGGGCCAGCCTCTCTTCCACCCTGGTGGCAGCCTGGCTGACAGGCAGTGATCTATCGCAGTGGGCACTCACCTGGGACTCGTTCAGGTCTCTATTGACTCATGGTGAGTTGTACAATCATCGTTTAGCATCAGTTCTTGAATCTGATGAGTGAGAAGGAAGTGCTGGACCATCCTCAGCATCCTTCCAGCAGTGTGCCTCTGTACGAGGTACGAGGATGCCACATGATTTGGAAGAAAAGCACTTTGTTTTGCTCAGCTGACCAAGTGAGCAGAAGGATGACTCTTCCCGATCCTCAGTTTTGTTTTTCTTGTGGCAAGAATGGTTAGTGAGTATTGTCAATACTAGAAAGTTGATAAGAACCTATAGAGTTGATCCTTTCTCAGGCTACCTCCAGGTTCAGAGGAAAAGGTTGGTGTTTGACTAGTGATGTCTGGCACAGGCAAAGGATCAAGCTGGGCAGTGTGTGGCACTGACTCCGGGTCACAAGACATGTTAGTGTGCACACCCTTTTATTAATCTTTGTTCTCTTTTATATCTTTGTATAGTGTGGATGAGACAGTCTGTGATTACAAAGTTAAATGAGTGTTGCTTTTGAACGTTAGAAACTTGGACTTGAGTGATTTGATTTCAAGCGAAGGTAGGCAGATAATCTGGCACAGTGGGGAGCATTAAGCTGATTCACAGAGAATTCCAGAAGAGAGCAAAGTGTTGTCTCTGTGCCAATACATGTAGTTCAAGAAAACAAAAACTCTTTTCAACTTAGACGCCAGAATGTAGTAAGAAATGTTAGTTCGCAAGTCAACTCTGGGACCAGTGAGAAGCTCTTTGCTTAGCAGGATGATTGCTGCGTCTGCTTAGATTTTTATGAAACAGTCGCTGCCTTCTCTTCTTAGGTTCTGTCATCTTCACTTCTGAGTCCACTTGAACACACCCTGGGATGGGGAAAGGAAAAGAAGGATTCCAGAAAAGTCTGTTGTAGCATAAGCAAACACTTCTGACAAAGGAGGACATGAAAACAGGACAGCTCTGGAGGAGGAGATCATTAGAAACTATTCCAATTACCGTGCTAGCCGCTGAGTAGAAGGTAGAAGACACACTTCAAGGGCCTCCTGCCTCAGAGTAGCACTTAACCTTCCAGGCTGGAATTTATTGAGAAGCAATGTACCAGCCAACAGTAAAGGGCTTGGAGAATTGAGAGAATACGTACATCTTAGGTCGTGCAAGTATGTTTGGCTTATTCCATCCGGTAAAGTCAGAGTTCAGACAATGGATAATCATGAAATGTGAATATTTGCCATACACACACATATAAATATGTAAATATGTATAAGAATGTTGACATGTATATTTGTGTCTGAGGCCAGCATATTTTGTTGCTGACATGAATTTTGACTCTGTTGTGTCCCAAAGTTGACTGAATCTGTTGTCATAGTGAACCTTCGAGAGTTAGCACCAAGCTAGTTTTATTTCCAGAACAGCGTCTACTGTTCTGTGAGGCCAGCAGTCAGGGGTCTCGGGCCTCATAAGAATCATGTCCTTCGCTTCAGTGAGAAATTCCTTCAGGAAGTTTTGTAAGCAGCGGATCTTTGTGTCTAAATCTCAGAAAGGTGAGGCATGCACCCAGCACTGTGGAAAATCTTATCTCCTGTTCATAAATTGAACTGAATTTGGTTCAAAGTTGGAACAAATAGCTTAATTTGCTGCTGAGTGGAATCAAAGTTGCTCCAAGATAAAAGCAAGTCTGAAATCCAATTGTGGAAACAAAAGGGACTTCTCTGATTGGATTCAAGTCAGGTGAGCACCTACTGAAATCCAGTGCCCACTTGTGAAATATTGGTGCTGCCCCCTGCCCCGCCCACCGTATGTCCTTTAGAATGTTAAGCTGAATGATACACCACCTTGTCCATTAGCATCCTGCCAAGTTTGGAAAGTTCCACCCTGTAGGTTCTGGGCAAAGTGAGAATTGGAAATCAGGACAGAAACTGGGCGGAAGCTTGCCAGCAGGAGGGTAGGTTGGTTCCGATCTAATATTAGGAATGTTATCTGGGCATAGGTGAGCTAACAGATGGCTCAGTGTACAGATACCATGTGAGGACCCGGAGAGCATCTGACGTGTGTGAGCATTGTTGGCGGGGATTGAGGTCATTTAGCCTACTGAAAAACTTCATGTTGACTTCACATTAATAATTTGTTTGTGAGCAAGAGAAAAGTATCACCCTTTCCTAGGCCAGGAAAAGGGTCAAAGTCAGTCAAGAATCCTGCTTCAAGGTGCATATACTAAAATTGAAATGATACAGAGATGCTCACAGGGCTCCTGCACCAGCTGACACACATTCATGTGGAACATTCTATACTCGAAAAAAGTTATGACTTCCGTGTCGAGTGGCAGGATAGAACTGGATGCCTAGAATTATGTGTTGACAATTTCTTCGAGAAAATAAAAGATCGGGACTGGAAGTGGCGAAGAGATTTTGTGTTTTCATATAGATGATTTTCACTATGTAGGTGAGAGTCTCTCTATGTTTTTATTTCACTTTGAAGCTGTATACCTTTGTAATGGGGTGGATATGCTGGTAGTCTTACTTCTCGATGCAGCTTCTTGGAGACCAGATCTTACCCTTGAAGCCACTGAAGATTTTGTCTGCTATTTTTTTTTTTCAAGACAGGGTTTCTCTGTGGTTTTGGAGCCTGTTCTGGAACTAGCTCTGTAGACCAGGCTGGTCTCGAACTCACAGAGATCCTCCTGCCTCTGCCTCCCAAGTGCTGGGATTAAAGGCGTGCGCCACCACCGCCCGGCTTGCTATCTTTTTTTAACATCAGCTCCTTACAGTCTATATTGTCTTCATGAAGAGGGATACGTTCTTGTGTATACATTAGGTGTGTTTGTTACACAGTATGGGTCACCGTTTATCTTCTATCTGAGATAAAAACCAAGCTGGACATGGACATAAACTTGGACTATGTGAGGAAACAAAATGAAATGTACATTTTTGCATTCTGAGGACAGCATTTATTTCACATACTTTAGGCCAGAAATTTTCTCTGAAATCTTGACACTCAGTAATTGTTGTCATATTGTAGTCTCTTTGGAATAAATATGGGGAACATGTATTTATGTATTTATGTTTTGTTATAGGTGGTAATGCTGTCATCAAGTATGAAGAGAAACCTCCCAAACAAGCATTTCAGAATGGATCAGGATCCTTATATCTGAAGCCTTTGGTGCCCAGAGTTCATGCACACTTGCTCAAAACTCCTCCAAAAGGTATTGTCTTCATTGTGAAGAAAAGAAAATTTTAAAAAATTTAAAACTGTGTGGCTTTTGGGAAGTTAAACTTTGACAAGTAGGTTTATGGTACTTGTAACAATTATATGTTTAAATGCCCATTGAGTAAGGAAATTTTAATAACGAGTTGCCATTGTTCCAAGAATCTGCAAATTCTACAGGTAAATTCAATAATGAAAAACAGCAGGTAGGGGCTAGAGAGATGGCTCAGTCGTGAAAAGCACTGACTGGTCTTGCAAAAGACTCAGGTGCAGTTCCCAGCACCCATACAGTGGCTAACAGTCACCTGTGTATCTCCAGTTTCAGGGCACCTGATGCTGTGCTTGCTCTATCTCTTGGGCTGCACAGGTACTGCGCCCGCATGCACACAGACCCACGTTCAGGCAAAACACCCCAAAGTCACAAAAAAATAAGAAATAAAACAAACCCCAGAAATCAGCCGGTAGAATGGAAGATGCCTGGAGAAGCTAACAAATAAAACTAGCGTTCAGTTGTTCTAGGCTGAGCCCCGAGGTGACAGCAAGAGACAGGAGCATGGCCCATTTCCTGTCTGTGCCTGCAGTTCATGTCTGTCACCTGCTACCCTGTTCCCCTTTTCTCTCGGCCGTTTGTTTCTGAAGATCCTGCCATTCACTTTGCCATCGCTGTGGGCACGAAGAGAGAGTGCGGTGTGTTGTGTCTATGTATTCTTAGCCTGCAGCGCATCCATGCAGCCCCGTCCCAGCCGAGAGCATGACAAGCTCTGCTCATTGCTCCTTGAATGCTTGTTTACCTGGAAGAATAAATGAGACCCATATTTATTTCAGAAAATTGGAAAAGCAGCCAGCAGCCACCACGGCATCCCCTCTCAGTTTCCTCTGCATATAAACGTGGTGTTCTTTGTTTTGTTTTGTTTCAAGGAAAGTGAGCACAGTGGTTTCAACTTTGAGTGTATGTATGCTGACATATATGTAAAAGATCATGTGATAGCTTGAGGTTACTGACCTGGTCTACATTTAGCAATGTGTTTTGTTGTTTTTTTTTTAATTTCTACTGGGTTGAAGGGGAAAAATGAACAAAAATATGGGGTTGGGCCAGTCCTGGTTAGAGTTAGGTTATTCGCTGTGCCATTAGGTTCTTATTTGTCTTATAAAGAGCTCTGAGGCATCAGATGCCCCCCGGCTAGGATGGCATTAATAAACCATGTTTTTTTTTTTAAGTCATGATTTTGAATCTCTACACTATCCCCAATAGTAACTAAAAGTAAACCCTGTGATGGAGTTTTGATCCTGAGGTGACATTCAGAGGACAACCAGAGGCCCCACCGATAACTGCAAAACCGGGCAAACCAGTGTTTTAAAAGGTCTGCATGGAGTCTGCAGGTGTCTCATAGAGGCTTTATCTGAGAGGGAGCCGGTGTGTTCCATTTATGATGGCTACATACTTTTAAGCGATTATCATCTCTTTAAAGTTCCGCAGATGGACCATGGCAGTCCTGACCAGTCATCTACAGATGGCTATTCACTTGGCAACGGTTTGATGTCAAGCACAGGCGTTTCTAGCTCTGCTAGCATTTCCCTGTTTGGTTCCTGGCTGCATTTTATATTGCATCAGTCTGGAGAAGAAGCTCCAGGGTATTTCTTCTTCCCAGTCCCTTGGGAAGGCGTACACCAGCAGCCCTCTTTCACAAAGTATAGCCTGTTTCCTATATGCAGTAGAATAGGCAAACATATGCGTTCCGTATTGCTAAACGATGTCTCTCCTGCCCAGGGTGCAGCTTGGTGCTGAGCATTCTCCTAGTCTGTGGGGCCCAGGATTCAGATATGCGAGAGTAAATAATAAGTGAACTAAACTGTAAATGAACTTTTCCTTGACTGCAAAATACACCCTGCCTTGTCCTTTTGAAAACGGATACTTTGTTCTTGATCAATGCATATCACTCTTAATATTGTAAATATCTCATTTGTTAATAACATCTATATTTGAAGGATGCTTGATAAAATTGTTTGCAACTTGGGATTTTCTCAGTGGTTAGCTGTAACCTAAAATTTACAGGCTAATGGAGGGCTTTTGAAAAAAAAAAAAAAACGAAACCACTCGTATTTACAAAATGGCTCGAGTCATGCATAGTACTATTTCCAGTAAAACATGTGCTTTATGTTTCTTTCACTTTCTAGGTCCTTCAAGAAAGAGTCTATTTACAGCTTTTAATTCAGGCAAGTGACCATTTTAAGCATGAATGATAAAAGTCTTTTTATTTGAAAAGTAATAATTAAACATACTGGAATTTATTTATAATGACTTTACTGGTATGCTCGCAACTCAAAATTCAGGCTTCAAGGGTGTCAATAATTGCATATGTGACACGGCCACTGGGGAAGCATGACTGAGCCTTCTAACCCAAGAAGAGCACACTTTATTATATAGATACATTTAGCTTAAAATGACTTTTAAAATATGGTTCATGTAAAATAAAAGACAGCTCTCCAAATATGAATGTTATTTTCAAACTGGATCATCTTTAATTGTAAAATTGTCTTTAAGATTTAATTTTTAACCCCTTGTATTAGCTTGGCATCTTTCCATTTTCCTGGCTCTCCCTAAACCCCTCCAAGTCCCCTTGTTCAGACATAGATCTCTAAGGTGGCCTACAACTTACACATTTAACTACATTGAGAGTCTGATACTGTCTTTTGTGGAGCCGTAGATTTTATAAAACGTATTCGCTGAAATTCCCACATGTGACATGCAGAGCTATATGCAGTCAGCCGTGAACTACCTCCATGTTCTTGTTTTATATTACAGTGCACTCATGCGGCTTCTAAGCCCACTGCACACAGAGCAGAAAACCAGAGAAAAGAAAGGCCACGCTGCAGCCTGTAAACTAGCTGACATCCAGGCTTTCATAGAGCCAGCACAGGACACAGTTGTGAGCCATGTGCTTCTCCCCAGGGTTAAGCACAGTGGTTAGTTATTTTCACAGCTCAAGGCTGACCTAAAACTAGCTCAAGCCTAAAGAGTAAACACTGCCGTGTCGTGTGGCCTTTGAAGTAAAAATGCTTGTAAATATTGAAATCCCGTCTTGTCACACACCACACAGAGATCAGTTTCAATGAGTTACCCGGTGCGTGTGCAGTAACAAGTAGCCTCTTGGGTGTTTGAGTTGGTTCTATAGATCACATTCATCATGATTCCATTGTGAACTGTTTCACTATCATCTTCGTGATTTTCTTGTGACATATTCTTTAAGAGGGTATTAATAAACTAAAGCCCATGCACACTGTAGTTCCTCGGATCCCCACATTCTTTTCACAAAGCTCCATACTAGATTCTGGTATGATCCACAACGTAAAAGCGCTGACCACGTTCTGGTCAAGCTCAGATTTACTTTTTTATCTTCCGTGTGTTTCACCTGGATGTTTGTCAGTGCACCACACGCACACAGGGCCCTGGAAAGCCAGGAGATGGTATCAGATCCTCTGGATCTGGAGTGACAAACATTCAAGAGCCACCGTGTAGGTCCTAGGAGCTGAACCCTGGTCCTCTGAAGGGTAGGGTTTGCTCTAACCTCTGAGAGCTCTCTCCAGCCTCTATTTAATATTTTTTTGGGGGGGAGCAGATGAAATAATATCTTCACCACATCTGAAATGTTCTGTCATTATTTCAGTTTAACAGTTAAAGAAATTCCATTACCTCAGAAGACAGAAAGGGACAGATGAGAATGACCTTGAGAGGCTTGGGCGTTGGTGAAAATCTTAGTTCTTCACTTCCTATTTGTGGCCTGACTGTGGCTACTTGCTAAGCCCCTCCAGAGCTCGAGTTTCTCCTTTGGCAGCATGGGAACGTTCAGCAGATAGATCCTAGTGCGGGAATCATTTTGACCGTGTAGAATATTTTCATCCCAGGTTCTCCGACGGTAGCTAATCCTGCTGCTAGGGCTGACAAGGTTGGCAGCTCTCCTTTCACTTTTTGTGGATATTTTAGAGGTGACCCCCCTCCCAGGCGTCAAGTTCGTGAAATCATCAAAGCAAGTGAGAAAACCCACCAAAAGTTATGACCCACCCTCATGGGGGACAAGCTGTTGTGATTTATTTAAAGGCTATGACACTGTGAGATTCTAGGCAACATTGTCTCTAAATAAAACATGCTCGCTGTTTATGATGAAAATGTCACACACCACATCATGCTATTATTACCGTGGTTCCAAAACTCATGGGAGCTGTTTGGGATACCATAGGCATCCAAGTTGGGTTCATCCAGTTCTCTGTTTTATATGCCATCCCTGTCAGGTGCCACGATGTCTGCCCTGGAAGTGGAAACACCTGTTCTTTCTGCGCCATTTCATAAATATAGCCTGTGGCTTTCTGCCTCTCCTTTCTCCCGTGTCGCGAGGTGGTTGAGGGTGGCAGACCTGCTCTGGGGAGGTGACGCGATGCTGCCACACTGTGTGTCTGCTGCCACACTGTGTGCCTGCCGTCTTTTCCTTATTGAAAAGGTGACGATCTCGACTTTGCCCTTATGCTGAAAGGGCAGACACCCTTTAGCTATCTGAAAATTTTAGTGCTTCACGTTAGGAGGAATGAATCATTTTAGTGAGTCTCTTCACACAGGGCATATGAACGTATTTCAGGCAGAAAGGTTTTAAATGTAGAAACCAATAAAAGTGCCACAAATATATACCTGACTAGAGAAGGCTTTTCCTGGAACACAGGTGTAATAGGAAAGATTAATAATGATGATCGCACATGATTGGAGCTTTGTTTGGTCAAAATGGACATTACAACACTTGCTCTTTGTAGCACTCTTGAAAATTAGCAAGACAGAGCAGAGCCATCACCATAGTGGACGTTGTATGGGCCTATTGTCTAAGACACCTCCATCAAATCCTCATTGCATATTTTTTGACTGTGAAAAAAAGTCAGTCTGTGAAATTCATGAGGAACCAGATAAGACCCCCAAAAGAGCCAAAACCAAGTTTGTGGGGAAAACAAAGCTGGAAACATCATAACTCTTGCTTTCCAGTCTATCGGTTTGTAAGTAAAAGAGTGTGTTGGCGTAAAGTTAAATACAGAGACCAATGGCCATGGAACAGTCCAGAGATAAACCCGTGGACATGCAGTCCACTGAGTTTTGACAAAACTTCCAAAAACACCCAGTAGGAGAACTACAGTGTGAGGAGAACCAGATGTGTACGGCCGAAGTAAATCTCGCCTCATACACAGGAAACAACTCAAAACGCATTAAGAGAAAGCTTGAAACTGGAAAATGCTTAGGAAATGAAAGGAGAAGGCATTCATGGCTTTGTCGCTGGTCGTGGTTTCTTGGCTTGATACTAGAAACACGAGATGAGCAAACCTGGACAAGTGAGACGATACCAAACGCAAACCTCTGCAGAGCATGGGGACAGACAGACAGAGAGACAGACAGCTGCATGGTTGGTGGCCTGCAAGACGGAAGGGACTGCCTGCAAGCCATATGCCCAATGAGGGCTGCTCTACCAAAGTGAAATGCGGCATCATCCCCAGTAACTTGGATGTAAGAACAGCTTGAATGTCTGTGTAGGGAAAAAGTATGTACTATGTCCGTACAATGGAATCCTCTTCACAGTACCTGCAAAGGAAATGATGCTGAGGAGAGATGGCTTGGTGTGGGTATCAGGACTTGTCCTGTGAGCATCTGTAATCTGAGCACTCAAATGGGGAGATGGGAAGCGACACAGAAGAATCTCTGCAAACGCGTGGCTCAGGTAGCCTGGCCCACACAGCAGAAAGAAAAAACCTAACAACGGATGTCAGAGACTGACCCTTGAGGGTTGTCCTTTGCCCTTGCCGTGCACACCGTGGCCCGTGCATCATTCCTAGGCACCAATGCGCAGGCATAGAGTGCACAAAGGAGAGGGGGAACCTTGCTGACTTTGCTCACATTCAGTGTCTAAAGTAGTCAGCATCGTAGCAGGAGAAAGGCTTTCTGGGCACCGGAAGGTGCTCGCCGAGAAATGGGAAGTTGCTGTTAGATTCGGTTATGAAAGGTCAAGATATTGTTACAGCACTGTTACAACGCATGTAGCTGTGGCATAGTTAACAGGAACATGCGTTTAACATTTGTGGAGGGTAGAGTGTGTGTTCTTGCTACAGTGATAGAAGATGAACACAAAAAGCTTAGACTGGGAAAAATATGTACAGCTAAGAAACAAAGAGGAATGTTAACTAGGAACTGTGCACTTTCCGCTTGGCCTGTTTTTTTCTTTATGCGATTATCTATGGATGACGAATAAAGAATAGGATGCACCCACTGCACAGGAGTGTAGATTTAGGAGTCGTTGCATAGAGCACAGCCTGAGGGCATACATGACCAGAATGCACCTAGGATGAGACTCTCTTATTTCTTGCTTTTCGGGATTCTTTAAAATGGGGGGGGGGTGGAGGTGGGGAGGAATGAAGTCTAGGGAGATGGCTCAGCAGTTAAGAGATTTGCTGTTCAAAAAATAAAGCCCCCCCCCCCGAAACAAGCCCAAAACCCCACCACCACCAACAAAAGTCAACTAAAGTTTAATCCTTATAAATTGTCCCATCTTTAAGTACCAAACTTTGCTTTTCCTGTCGTCTTGGCTGAGCTTTTTGCTGATCCTCTAAAACTACAAAATAACACCCGGCATCTTTTTTTCTTTGCACTTATGTTAGCTGGCCACCAGGGGGCAGGTGGCGTTTGGGAAAGAATTGAAACTGAGCAGTTTGAGGCTTGTTATAAGCAAGCTTGGACTCTTCGTGTGCAGGCATTTTATATGGGGGCATTTTACAAACAGCTACATTTGACTTGGGTTTTCCTTTCCAGTGACATTATTTCTTTTATTTCAGGTTCTTGCTGCTTTTAGGGGGGAAGGGCTAATAGTTCATATGTGAGAGAGAGCTTAATGCTAGTGTAGTTAAAGTCCTTTTGTCCTATTTTATGTGTCTAGGTGTTTTGCTTGCACGCATGACTGTGCACCAGATGCATGAATGATGTCTGAAAAATGCCAGAGAAGGCCTTGGATCCCTTGGAACTGGAGTTACATTTCTGAGCTACTGTGTGGGTGCTGGGAACTGAACATGGGTCCTTTGGAGGAACAGCCATTTCTCCAGCTTCTTCTTAAAATAAAACGTTTAATGAATATAACTGACGAGTGGGTTGCTTACGTCTTCCTTTGGGTGGTGTAAGCTAATGGATTTTCCTTTGACAGGACAATTTAGAGTTACTGTTAACAACCTCCCCTAAACTAAACCTACCCAGAGACAAAACCCCCACACCCTTGACTATATGGATGGTGTTATATCTATTTGTAATAATAATATTTTATTTATCATTCAGTTTATAATTTTGATGATCACTGATATCCTGGGTTTTTGAAACACGTTTTTTGATAGCACAATGATAGCAGTTTTTTAAAATAATTCAGAATTTGGGGAAAAGGTTTAGAATTTTTAAAAATAATAACCTGTGATATAATACAGGAAAATGCCAATTAAAGGTCTGGTTCTTTGACTCTTAAGTCCTTGGTGATTGGTTCTTCTGTTGCCATGGATGTGGTTCACTTAGGAGATTGATGGGGTGTAGGGGTGTAGGTGTGTTCATTCATCCCCACTGGGGGTTACTGGTTTTGCTGATGTCCTCAGACATGATGGGGTGTAGGGGTGTTCATTCATCCCCACAGGGACCCTCTGGGGATTACTGGTTTTGCTGACGTCCTCTGACATTATGGTGTGTAGGTGTGTTCATTCATCCCCACTGGGGGTTACTGGTTTTGCTGATGTCCTCAGACATGATAGGGTGTAGGTGTGTTCATTCATCCCCACAGGGACCCTCTGGGGGTTACTGGTTTTGCTGATGTCCTCTGACATGAAGGATGTAGGTGTGTTCATCCATCCCCACAATGACCCTCTGGGGGTTACTGGTTTTGCTGATGTCCTCCGACATGATGGGGTGTAGGTGTGTTCATCCATCCCCACAATGACCGGGGGTTACTGGTTTTGCTGATGTCCTCAGACATGATGGGGTGTGGTACAAGTGAGGAGAATGAGTCTCGCTAGTCTCCTTTCCCTCTTGTCCTCTGTCGTCTTCAACTCCCGGATGCTGTGTAGGAAGGGCTTTTGAAAGGATAATTGCTTCTTGTCAGTTTCAACAGCATTTAATGAGTGGCTTAGGGTTTAAGTTTTCTGTCTTATTTACTTATTCTTAGGAACAGACCTGGTACAGAAACCGCACTAACCTTTCACGTTTCATGAGGTCCTTAACCCGTGAGAACTAGAGCTTCCGCTTTGACAACCTGTCACTGCCTAACAAGGCAGGTTCTTTGTGAAAGATTGGAGGTGGCTGTTGCTTGGAGGTTTTGGTTTGTTTGCTTGCTTTTAATCCAAGCAATCAGGTTTACATATAACTCTAATAGGTAAAATACCTGGAAAATGCACTGCACAGCAGTGATAATGTGAACCTGTGCCATTAAGAAAGTTGAGTCAGTTCAGATTGCTTTAGTGAACATCTTATTCTTTTGCCTAGTAATAAACAGACGTTAGGCATACAAGGCAGTTAATTTCCCTTAACCCTGCTCCAAGAGTGGCTGGATCTGCGACATGATTGGCTGTTACATAAAGCTCCTGAGACCACCCACTTTCTCCTCCCCTTTCCCATCCCTGAAGGGAACCACAACAACCCATGGCATGTACAGTGTGATGTAACTCAGGCTGCTTGCTTCCGGACCTGCTCCTCGCAGCTCTTGCTCAGACGCAGGGCATTGTTTTTAGCTACATCTAAGAGTGCAAACGGAAGCCTGGAGCCCCGGGATAACTAGCTCTGGCTTTCTTTTTCCTCTGGGTGGCTTGACCTGAGCAATGTAGGCTTGTTTTTCTTTGGCTGTATCTCTTGGCCTGGGAGAGTCCTGAGTTAGAAAGAAGACAGCATGTGATGGTCCCTGGAACCTGCGTCCCCTGCGAAGTCCCCCCACTCGCTCCGAAGACATGTTGTTGTCTCCCAAGTTCTCCTTGTCCACCATCCACGTCCGCCTCACTGCCAAAGGACTGCTGCGAAACCTCCGGCTTCCTTCGGGGCTCAGGAAAAGCACTGTCATTTTCCACACAGGTTGGTCGTGCACAGATCCACTGCTCAGAGCTGCGTAGGGGAGGGACGTGCTGATGAGCCCGAGAATGCTTCTCAGATTTCTATGGAGACAGATAATTGGTGAGAAAGCTCGCAGTAGTGAGAGGCTTAACAAACAATGAGCTGTTTTCTCCTGTGTTGAGTGGGAGGGTACTTCTGTGGAGTGGAGGCAGCTGTAGGCTTGTTTGTGTTTATGGATGCAGGATGGTTGCCTTGGAACTTTCTGGGTGCTCTTCTCTGCCACCAAATCTGTAAAGACCAACACCTGTTAATTCACGTCTTCAAATGAGGTTTGGAAATAGGGTATGTGTGCAAATGAAGGTGATTTCTCTTTGCACCAAGGAGATGGATGGCTGTGGTTTTATTTTGCCATTTTTTTTTTTCACTGACAGAAAAAGAGCTCCACATTGCAAACATCCTTAAAACCATGATGCTTGTGGAGGGTCAATAAGCAAACCACACATTTAGTTTTCCGGTCTTCCTTGTCAAAGCAAATGTGGGCATAGAATATTGCCCCCGATGCTTGTGTTGGCAGCTGCTTTTCACTCTTCTGTGCCCGATGGAAATCTCAGTGCCTCCCTTCAGGCGTATGTAAAGCTGTATGTAAAGCCTGTGTTCAGACGGCACTGCCTGCTGGTGCTGCCTCTCACTTTGGCTAACGGTTGCAATTGTGGCAAATTAAGTTGATTTCATTCTGTAATGGCTGAAGTGTTCTTATAGTTTGTTGCGGCTGCTGCTCTAACAGGCTTGCCTCATGGGCATGTGGATGCATGATTTTTCCGTGCCATGTGTGTGTTTCCTGTGTTCCTCTTGTTTTTCTGTTGGCTCATTGCCGCCCCTGGTGATTGCTTTCTGCTGGCTGCTTTTCGTTTTCCCAGAGGCATTTGCCTTCTCTGGGGGATAATCTTGATTTTTTTTTTTTCCTAGCATCCCTTCCTTGTTTCATAACTCCCCTTGACCTGACATTTGGTTGGCTGGCCTTTCCTTCTAGCTCTGATGGCTGAAGGTAACGGAAGGAAGCTGGAGTCAGCTGTGGCTCCTTTCTCAGCCCAGATACCACTGTAATTCCTTCAGCCCTAAAACTAAAGTGGTGGGGACCACGGGTTGAGCTTCGTGTCTGCTGAGGCCTTGACTTCAGTTCCCTGTACCCCCAAAATAAGACAAATGCATAAAGTGAAAAATACAAGTGTGCTTTAGTAATGTTATTTATTTTTATGCCATATATTCTCATCCTGTTCGTTCCTCTCCCTCCCCCAGCTCTTCCCAGCTCCTCCCCTCTTCCCTACCTACACAAACAAGTATGCTTTAGATTAACAATATTTTCTATGGTCCAAAATAGCCCTAAGTAATTTTAATACTTGTTAAAGTAATATAGACCCCCTGCTCTAAGTTATAAAGACAGCCAGGGAGCAGGGGGTGATATGCTTTAAATACATAATGCACATGTATGAAATTACTAAAGAATAAATTTTCATAGTAATAGAAAAGAGAGTCTTTGGGGTGCTGTATCATCATAATGTGCCACTTCCTGCCCTTCCCCAGAGCTCTCACTGTCATGGTTTCTTATTTTCCCCATAGTGCTTTAACCAGACACAAAGGTATGGATGTCTTTCATAGCCTCTTTTGTTATTCAGAATGGGAAGCTTGGTAAATGTTCTTTTGCTGGCCTTTGTAAGGGTAATATACGAGTCTGATGTTGATCTACTTAGTTCTTTCGTGTGTGTGTGTGTGTGTGTGTGTGTGTGTGTGTGTGTGTGTGTGTGAGAGAGAGAGAGAGAGAGAGAGAGAGAGAGAGAGAGAGAGAGAGAGAGAGAGAGAGAGAGAGAGAGAGTGGCGCTGGGGATGGGACTGTGTCTTGTACCTGCTTAGCTGCCACTGAGCCACACGCCCAGGCTTTTCCCCACTCTTGATAGTCGAGAAACATTCCATTGCTGGAGTGAACAAAGGTTCATTTATTCCAGTAGCTTTAGGATTGTTTGTAGCAGACAGCTTGAGCAAAAGGCACGAGGCCTTAATCACCAGAGTTTAGTGAATAGTGGTGTTTCAGTCACGTCTCATTTTCTGAATTTATACCAGAATTTTAAAATTCATTGGCTGAATGTCATAATTTTTAGACCCAGAAGGCATGTATCACTGAACAAGCCCACCTTATTTTACACCAGTATGTCTGGGGCCCAGATACATGTAAGCACTGACTTGTTTATATTCTTAGTGAAGGAAGTGTACCATTGGTTGCCTTAGCGAGGGGGTCATCTGGAGCCTAGAGTACCGGGGCAAGATGGCGTTGGTTTTGCCTGTAACTGTGGGTATGATTATCTGGGCTTTCACACTCTGCTGTCCACATGTTCTGCTTTCCAAGTCTCTGGGCCTCAAACGCCATGAACTTGCTAGCTTTGGGCTTTTAAACTCTGAGCGTCCTATGGCACCACCCTTGGAAACTAACCTTAGCTCACCACCACCCGAATCCGGCTCATCCTCTTGGCTTATTTCTCTGAATGACATCATGTTTCTTACTGGCCATCACCGTTGACTCATCTTGTTATTCATCCTCTGTCGTCCTCAACAATTGGTTATAAAAATTTAAGACCCCACCCTTGGAGTCCCTGCTTGTTTTCACTCTGGCCGTCTTCCTTCAGGCGCTTAGGATGAAGTTTGCTCTTTCGGTGGTGGTGGGGAGCGCCTGGGAATTGAACTTAGGACTGCGTGCATCCTAAGCAACGGTTTCACCATTGAACTACATCTGCAAGCCTGCTCTTATTGGTAACAGTAACAAAATACTGACCATGTCCCATCAGTGCAGCTAGCCTCTGATAGAACTTTCTGGAGGGCTTCATATTTGCCCTGTGCCACCAGCTTTCCCCTGATTCTAACCTGCTTTTGTGAGTGCAAGATTAAATCGTTCATGTCACATATGAGTATCTGTTGGGCCTGTGCCATATGCCAGGTACAAGGCTTGGTGCTGAGAAAATATCCTGGACTAGGTCCCACACAGCCCTTTGTCTTCCTCTAACCCATAATTGGATAGGAGACCAGGTAATCATGTAGGGTGTGGCCTGGGCCCTCAGGTGGTTCTCGGCAGGTTCTTGTTACCTTTATCCAGGTGTTCCAGGAGTGTCTTTTACGTCAGCTCTTAGGATAAGTGGAACTAGCTGAGAAATAAATAAAACATGCTTCAGGCAGAGAAAAATCGTGTTGAAAGCCTCGAGAGGTGAGAAAGCAGGTGGCTCCTGCAAAGAAAGAACTGCAATATTTCTGAGCAAACAGTGAGGAGAGAGAGAGAGGCTGGGAACAAAGCCCTGGTCAAAGCCTGGGACAAGTGCACAGGGCACTAGGCGTCGTGGTGAGCTGGTATTGACCACATGTGCCACTAAATTAGGGATGGCATTTTTTTTTTTCTGTAAATAAGGGCTGGGAGAGAAAGCCACTCTGGCAGGGATCTTGTGCGATGCTGGAAAAAGATGCCAAACATGGATGAAGACTCGGGATGAGGAAGGAACCCTGAAAGTCTGGAATGACCTCATGATAGTCCCAAGTTTCTGTCAAGAGTATTTCTTGGCAAAGTATTAAGCTAAGTTAAGTGTATTTTGGGTTTTTAATCACAGTACACTGGTCCTAATTTCATGATGGCTCACAATAAGGGAAATACATTTTTTAGTATAAATATTCCTTGCCTCTCAGTTCAGTTTTTCTTCCAAGCAGAAGTATTAATTATTTAGATTGTATTGCTTGATCCTCAAATACTTAATGTTCTCTTTGTCGCAAGGGAAGGCAGTTAATCACACTAATAATTTTGTTTTATTTTCGCCGGGCTAATGAACTGAAAAATGATTGCTGTGGTGTTCTGTAGCAATTTCCTCCGAGTTAAAATATTCCATCCAGTGGGGGAAGCTCTTTAAGACCCAGGAAGTCCCTAAAACTGACCAGATGCACTAGGTTTCTCCCTCCTTGAGTTAACAGAAGTAGTAAGGACTCTGCAGATGCTCTCAGATCAGCCAAGCTGCCTGGAAGAGGCAGAAGCAGCTGAGCTGAATGACCTAGCAGAGACTCTCTCCCACCTACTGAGCTGCCTGCTGGTTAGGCAAGGAGCAGCTGGTTCCCCGCTGTTATCACCCCTGCTGGAGTGGCTTATGGTGATGCAACTGTCTTTGAGTCATTTGTGGCCCTGTAAGCAACCCCTCTCACCCTTACTCCTCTAAGTAACCTCAGCGAAACCCCATGGGTTCACTGAGTTGTACTTTGGTGGCACTCTTACTTGGATCTGTGCTTGGGGCATGCCCTATCTGGAGTAAGGAGATACACTGTTCATGTCTCCCCGGGAATAATATCCTATGACATGCAGGCAGCTCTGGGGATGTGGTTGTTGCTAGAATGTTTGCCCGATGTGCAAAGGCCTGATGTGGATCCCGGTGCTGGAGCAGGGGTGGGGTGGGCATAGCTAGCAATGGAAGTCCTAGGGGAGAACAAAACAGTATTAGTATAAAATATGTATTTACTTGAGGCAGTACGAAAGTGAACAATTTTAGTTACACAGCATGTGAATGAAATCTGTTAAATTACAGTGAAATTCATCAAATTATGTCCTTGTATTGGATGTTCGCATTGAACAACTTTTTTTAGAATTGTTCCAAGCATGAAAACCAGACAGTTGAGGAAGTGATGTACCTCCCCCCATAGGTGGAGACTGACTGCTCGTTCCTTTCAGGGCTGCCCAGACCTGAAATAAATCACACAGAAACCATGTTAATTGCAATACTGTTTGGCCAATAGCTTAAGCGGATTCCTAGCTAGCTCTTACATCTTAAATTAACCCATTTCTGTCCATCCGTGTATCACCACATGGTTGTGGCCCACCAGTAAGGTTCCATCTGGCATCTGTCTCCAGCAGTGGCTACATAGCTTCTCTCTGACTCCACCTACTCTATATCTTTCCCAGCCTGGCTATATTCTGTTAAGCCATTGGTTGAAAGCAGCTTCTTTATTAACCAATGGCAATAAAACATATAAACAGCATACAGACGGGAATCCCATATCACTCCCCTGAGAAGGAGCTATGTTTGCTGTGCATGGCTCTGGTGTCTCTGCTGTGTCCTCTGTCTCTTTCCTTATGGGTGCCTTTCTCAGGCAGCAAGCAAAGGAAATGCAGAAAGAGGGGGTTCCAGATTCCTGAAGCCAAGCTCTTGAGCTAGATCTCGGTTACATAACTATTCTACCTGAAAGAGAACTGAGAAATGGAGTGTTTGGTTCTCTGGTCACTTATGAATGAAGGAAAGAATTCACAAATGGAATCTACAACAGACCTTACTGGTTTTTGATTCTGAAATAATACAAATAGGTTCAGGTGTTGATTAAGTATTTGTAATAATCCCACTTGTTTTAGTTTGCTTTTCTGTTTTTATAATAGAAATCTGACCAAAACCACCCTTGGGAGGAAATGATTTATTGGTTTACAAGTTATAGTTCACCACCAAGAGAAGTCAAGGGAGGAACCTGGAGTTAAGAACTGAAACAGAGACCAGGGAGGAACACAGCAGGGGAATTACAAACTCAAGATCATCTTTGAATATATAGAGAATTCTATGTTTAAGCTATTGTTTCCTGACATAAGTGATAATTTAAAAATTTTTGATAAGGTTTCACAGATTACCATCACTGCTAAATTGATAAAACCAGATTGTGTCCATAGTCCTGTGTGTTGGGGGCAGTCTCCAGGCAATCTTTAGGCTTGATTGCACCTTGAGAGAATTACATGGCAGGTGATTAATCGGAAGAACAGGTGTGTTTAGGACAGACTAATTTTGGAAATTTGGGAGCAGAGTGTGAGAGAAGGTTCTAACACCTTCCCCACAAGCCACTCCATGCTCCTCTCCTTCTGCCCTTGCCCCCATTCTGCCTGTCAATCTGACAGTTCCCAGCCAGATGCCTGACTTTAATGGTTGTCTCTTGCTCTGACTGTGTGGGTCTCTTGCTCTGCCTTGTAAAACCATTCTTTCCTGCTTGTCCTCACTGTCATGGACCGGGGATTTGTTGTTCTTAGGTGTCCCTCCTGGCCTCTCTGCCTCTCTGGCGTTGCCCCTTTAGGTCTTCCTCCCCTTCACAGCATTGTTTTCTGTTTCCTACATGAGTAAAGTCTTGCACCATGCACATGCCCTCACTTCTGTTTATATTCCCAGCAGCTTCATTTTACTTTGGTTGGGACTGATAATTGTGTCGAGCTGCACAGGCCTTGGGGGCTTCAAGTCATGCCTTTGTGTCTGTTTTCTGGCTCTATTTTCAGTTTCTGGCTACCTCCTTCACTTATCTGTCTGCTTCATGGACAGATTTGGTTAATACTCTGCCCCTGCACCTAGGACATTCTTTTTTTTTAAAAAAAAATTTATTTATTATATATACAATATTCTGTCTCTGTGTATGTCTGCAGGCCAGAAAAGGGCACCAGACCTCATTACAGATGGTTGTGAGCCACCATGTGGTTGCTGGGAATTGAACTCAGGACTTTTGGAAGAGCAGGCAATGCTCTTAACCTCTGAGCCATCTCTCCAGCCCCTCACCTAGGCCATTCTTAACATGCACTCCCACCCCACTGTGTGTACATGATTCCAGCATCTGATTATCATATCATATCATATCATATCATATCATATCATATCATATCATATCATATATCATATGTCATATATCATACTTTCAAGACTGGTGACATACTTCTGTCTGTTGCACAAATTTCTTAAAAACCAGGACCAGTTTGTTAGGATGCATTCCATAGACAGCTATAGAATGAACAGTATGGTTTATCTGGATGCTCATCTATATTAAAAAACATATTTTTCATTGATTCTCATTATAATACTCTAGTTTCATGGAGTGTTGCCTGACAAAAATCCCATCAAATGCCAAGGAGACACCAACTGCAAAAACAAATACTTGGTATTCCTGTTGGAACTTTCAGATGTGGGATTGAGAAAAGTGTGGAAAGATGGGAATTGTCTGACTGTCTAGCCTCACAGGGGTTCAGGCTGTCTTCCTGCATGCCAGAGCAGGGCTATCCTGAAATGATCCCTGCTGGGTCCCCAGTACCTCCCTTCCCCCATCCCTGGTTACCCCGTTATAGTGGATGGTAATGAGTAGTAGTGAGTGGGCCAACGCTTACGGAAAAATAGATTCATCCATAGGTGGTTTTTGTGCTTCATGGAACTCTGGACACTTTTTTATGGGCCTTTTCTCTGAGATTTAACAACTTGGTAATCAAGTTTAGATTCTATAAATGGGTGGCTTGTTTGGCCAGAAGGCAGATTTTTCCTCAACTTGTTCTGTGTCATGGTTAGGCTTTGAGTCTGGATTTAAGCCCCTCAAAAGGTGTTTAATTAATGAGATGGGCATCCAACTAATGGAGCAACTTATTTTTCTGTGAGATGATAAATTAAACCTTTGGACTAGTTATTTAGCTGTTTTTCAAGTGAGCAGACTTTTTTTAAAATTCTTTCTCATTTTTTTCCTTTTCTTGAAAATAGATTCTTTGCTCATACAATATATACTGATTATAATTCTCTCCACCTCCACAGTCCTCCCCCACTTTTCCCCCACTTCCCTTCCCCTCTGGATCCACTCCATTTCCATCTCTTATTAGAAAAGAATAGGCTTCTAAGAGATAACAACAAACGTGACTGAACAAAATAGAATAAGATGAAGTGAAAACATATTAAGTTGGACACAGCAACCCAACAGGAGGAAAAGAGTCCCAAGAGCAGGCACAAGAGTCACAGACCCACTCATTCTCACAGTCAGGACTCCCACAAAAATACTGAGTTGATTGTAATAATATTAAACACAAAGGACCTAATGTAGACCCATGTAGGTCCCAGGCTTGCTACTTTAATCTCTATGAGCTCATATGTATCTTCCTTAGTTGATTCAGAGGGTCTTGTTCTCCTGGTATCTTCCATCCCCTCTGGCTCTTAAAATCCTTCTGCCTCCTCTTCCTTGGTGGTGGGGAGTTCCCTGATCTCTGAGAGAAGGGATTTGGTGGAGCCCTCCCATTTAGACTCTCTCTCTCTGTGCAGTGTCTGACTGTGTGTGTCTCTCTCTGTGCAGTGTCTGACTGTGTGTCTCTGCATATGTTCTATTTCTCCTGCCAGAGAAAGCCTCTCTAATGACTGGATCAGACACTGATCTATAAATATAGCAGAATATCAGTAGGAGTCATTTTCTTGATACTTTTTTTTTTTTAAAGATCAGCCATGTTTGGTTTTACCCTAGGTCTCTGGACTATCTAGTCTTTGGTTCTTGGTTGCCCAGGCAGCACCAGGCATGGATTCCCTCTCCTGGAGTGGAATTAGATATCAAATTAGATATTGGTTGGCTACTCCCCAAAGTTCTATGCCACCATTGTCCTAACGTATTTTGCAGGTGGAACAGATGGTAGGTCAAAGGTTGTTCATGTTTCCCTTTCTACAGCCTGCAGAGTACCTTTCCACACCAAAGACATTGGGAATTAGGGATGAATGCTCCCTATGGTCTTAGCAATTTCTATGGGACCTTCATAGTCAACAGCTCAACTGAATGCAACCTAGTCCCACACTGGCAGCCTCGCCTAGTGACAAGCAGTGACCTGCTGGGACTCCATATCCTCTATTATTAAAAGTCCTCATTAGGAGCGCCTTCACATGGTCCAGGAAGCTCCCAGATGTCCCCCAATTCCAGCCATCTCTCCCTATATTCTTTTCCTCCACCCCATCTCCCCCTACCTGATCCCCACTCTACCATCCCCACCTGTCCCCAGTCTGCCCATAAAATCTTTTTCCCCTTCTCGGGGGAATTCATATACCTCCCCCCCCAACCTCTTCTATTTACCTATCCTCTCTGATTTTACAGATTGCAGCTTCATTTTGTTTATTTAATAACTAATATCCATATTTATCTTTCTGGTCTGAGTTACCTCACTCAGGATGATTTTTTTTCTTTTGATTTTCGAGACAGGGTTTCTCCGTAGCTTTTTGGTTCCTGTCCTGGAACTAGCTCTTGTAGACCAGGCTGGCCTCGAACTCACAGAGATCTGCCTGCCTCTGCCTCCTGAGTGCTGGGATTAAAGGCGTGCACCACCACCACCCGGCAGGATGATTTTTTTCCCTAGTTTTCATTAGCTTGCAATTTTTTTTCCTTTTGAGAATTTTATTTTTGGCTGTTTTGTTTTTCTAGACAGGGTTTCTAGACAGTCCTGGCTGTCTTGGAACTCGCTCTGTAGACTAGGCTGGCCTTGAACTCACCCTTCTGCCTCTGTCTCCAGAGTTCTGGGATTAAAGGTGTATGCCCCCACTGCCCTTTATTTTTTAATCTTTTAAATTTTTATTAGATGTATTATGTGTGTGTGTGTGTGTGTGTGTGTGTGTGTGTGTACCATGTATGTCTATTGCCCATACAGGTCATAAGAGGGTGTTCGATGCCCTGGAAATAGATGGTTGTGAGTCACCATATGTAGCCTGCAAATTTTATGTTATATTTTTAAAGTAGCTGAGTAATGTACCACATTTTGTTTATACATTCTTCTGCTGAGGGGCATCTAGGTTATGTCCAGTTTCTGGCTATTAGGAATAAAGGCACAATGAACATGGATGAGCAAGTGTTCTTGTGGTAGGATGAGGAGTTCTTTGGGTATATGCCCAAGAGTGGTCTTGTTGGATCTTGAGGTAGATCAAGTTCCAACTTTCTGTAAACAGCCGTATTGATTTCCACTGTGACTGTACAAGTGTGCAGTCCCACCAGCAATGAAGGGGAGTGTTCTCCTTGCTCCACGTCATCACCGCATGAGCACCTCCTTATGTTTTTGATGTTAGTTATTCTGGCAGGTCTAAGATGGAATCTCAAAGTACATTTGATTTGCATTTCCCTGATGGCTAAGGATATTGAACATTTCTTGAAGTCTTTCTCAGCTGTTTTGAATTTCCTCTATTGAGAATTCTGTTTCGATTGATGCCCCATTTTCAAATTGGATTATTTGTTTTTTTGATATCTAGTTTCTTGAGCTCTTTATTTTTATATTAGCCCTCTATTGCATGCTGAGTTGCTAAAAAAAAAAAAAAATGTCCCGTTTTGTAGGCTGGTGCCTTGAATGATGGTGTCCTTGCCTTACAGAAACTTTTCAGTTTCATGAGGCCCCATCTATTAATTATTGATATTAGTGCCTACATTATTAGTGTTGAGAAAGTTGTCCCCTGTGCCAATGCTATTCCCCACTTTCTCTTCTATGTGTATGTGAATATGTATACACACACACACACACATATACACACATATACATATAATATCTGGTTTATGTTGAAGTCTTTGATCCACTTGGACTTGAATTTTGTGCATGGGGATAGATATGAATCTATTTTCATTCTTCTACATGCACACATTCCGCTTGACAGCACCATTTGTTGACGATGCTGTCTCTTTTTCAGTGTGTACTTCTGGCTTCCTTACCAAAAATCAGGTGCTTGCGGACTAATGTCTGATTCTTCAATTCGACTCCATTGATCAATGTGTTCTTTTTTCATGCCAATACCATGAGTGTTTTTCTTTTAAACTATAATGCTGTGATACAACTCGAAATTAGGAATGGTGAAACCTTCAGCGGTTCTTTAATAGTGCGGGATTGTTTTGACTATCCCGTGTTTTTTTGCTTTTCTACCTGAAGTTGAGAATTGTCCTTTCAAGAACTGTAAAGAATTGTGCTGGGATTTTGATGGGGATTGTGTTGAATATGTAGATTGCTTCTGGTAAGATGGCCATGTTCACAATGCTAATTCTGTTAATCCATGAGCATGAGATATCTTTTCATCTTCTGATATCTTCAGTTTCTTTCTTCAAAGACTTGAAGTTTTTATCATGCAAGTTTTTTGACTTGAGTTGGTTAGAGTTACCCCCAAGATATTTTATATTATTTGAGGCTATTGTGAAGGGTGTTGGTACAAGTGTGTGCACAAACAGTTTTGTTTTGCAGTTCGTGTTTTCCCATACTGAATCCATTGTAATATGAGTCAGAAGTGGCAGTAATATTGCTTTGTTGATAATATTAAGGTTTCAGATTAAAATAATTCATTGAACTCAGATCATGTTCTTTTAATAGATTCATAGATATAATAAGCAAAATAGTTTATCTTTTTAAATACAGCCTTATTATCAAAACAGTAACATCCTCGTCCTGATAAAACATGTAAGGGCATTTAAGGATAGGTGGTCACAGTATGCTTCATAGTATGTTAAATTTATCATATTACAATAAGTTCATGTAAATAATAAATCCCACAAGACTCAAGGGAAACCCTTGGCTTTCTGTGTTATGAAGTAACCCATTTATATGAGCCTCGGGGCTTTGAGCATCACTGAAGAATTTTTTTCTTCCTCTCTGATCCTTAATTGAACCAGGAATGGGGACAGGGAGAGATGTGTGAACTGGGTCATTGACTGCCATGTAGGATTGTTGTCCTAAGGGAGCATAGTATGTGGAGCAAAGATTGAGGTCACAGTGTGCTTGTCCAGCCCCAGGTATAGGGTACCCTGCCCAATGGAAGGTGTGTACCCTAGAAAAACAATGTCGATGTGTCATTTCCTCCTTGACTGTCAATTTGTTCCAGTCCTTAACAAACCCTATGTTTAAATTCTTGCCTAGATTGCTCTAGGAAAGATTCTGAGTAGATTGTATTTTCTTGCATGCTAAGCGTTGAGTAAAGACTTAAGTGCTCAGAATTTCCTTTAACCATTTTTTGAACATCATTTTCTTTATTTCTCAATTTATTTAATATATTCAGATTTCTGTAGATAAGTTACCCTGTCACTTCTGGCGCTAGAGGTAGGGGTGTTCCCATTAAGTATAAGAACTGTTTTTTGAGCCCCCAGCACTCAGATGAGAATCTGGCGCAGCTGTGCCTGCCTGTAACCCCAACATGGGTAGGGCAGTGGGGAAAGGGAAATCCTAAGAGCTCAATGGCCATCCAGCCTAGCTGAGCCCTCAAGCATCAGGTTGAGTGAGAAGACCCAGTCTCAAGGAGATAAAGTTGATGTCCTGCTCTGGCCCCCATAAGCCTGTGCATGGCTACACAAACCAGCAAACACGGGTATACACGTATATGTCCACACAGCACAGGAGCGAAGTACATCTTTTTTAAAAAGGCAGAAAGTATGAAAATGCTTTAAAACTTATTGTCTGGCTTCTAATCCCTAGCCCAAGAAGGTAAACATTGTTAGTTTTACATGTACTCTGCTGTATTTTCACCATGCAGTTTATACGTCTCCAAGAATCCTACAGAATATTTTGTCTAAAACGTTAGGTAGAAGGTTAGCCTCAGGCTGGGGTTGTAGCTTGTGGTAGGGTCCTGGGTGTGCCTAAAGCCCCAGGCTGATCCCCGACATTGTGGAAAAAACTGGGGAGCAGGTGAGAGCCACCCCTCAAACTCTGTAATTATGATCTGATAGTTTCAGTAGTCTGGTAAGGTTATTGCATGTATTTTGTTCCTGTGTTTTAATAAGTTACATTGATATCCAGTCTAATTTCTAGAGTGTGAGGGGTCACAGAGCCTGTGTTGTTTGGCCTGGATTCTGAACGGATCTATCTCAGAGAGTCTGTTTACAGTCTGCTCTGGCCTTTCCTATGTAGGTACCAGAAAGATCAAAGAAAAAATAAGAGAGGGGGGTATCCTTGGGTAGCACCTGCCCATAGCTCGGGAGGTAATGCAGAGGACCACTTGAGCCCAGGAATTTGAAGCTAGCCTGGGCTACAGAGAGATTGAGGTTTGAAGAGGAGAACAGAGAACTCTCTTAACAGTAAAACCCTGCCATTGTTCTTAGCTAGTGGGCTCCAGGTTCCTGGGAGAGTGTAAGCTGAAATAAACCCTTTCCTCCCCAAGTTGCTTTGGTCATGATATTTCATCATAGTAATAGTAGCTCTCAAAGGCAAACATTGAGGAATTGATATACAGAACATGTTGATACGCCATTTAGATTTTTGTCATTAATATAGTAAGGGATTAATTATTTTTCTGTACTATTTGATTACGGCACTATCAAACTGGCTGTTTCCTCATCTAGGGAAGTGGCAATTAGTGATAAGCAATTTAAAAACTAAATTCACTAAAGTATGCTGGATCTTTCCCCATCTCCAGGCATTGTAAGACACAGTGGGGATTTGTTTTACCATGTAAAGCAGCCACAGGAAGTGAGGGCCCCTTTATCTGATTGATACTAAAATATTATTTAGAATGTAACTTGATATTTAAATATTATTCTGAGTGTAACCAAGAATCACTGACTCTTGGAACACAATCCAGATGTGTCTTTACTTTCCTTCCAGCTCTCCTGGATGGTAGTTTGTGACTCCCTAAAAAATGAGAGGAAAGAGTTGCAGCTTCAAAAGTCCCGTCAAATTCGTCACACCAGAAGGGGGACGGCGCCACAGGGACTGCACGTCATAATAAGGAAAATTGATTTTACTCTTTCTGGTTTCATGTGCCTTCCTTTTATATTTAGATTTGTTTTGATTGTCGAGACTGTTTATTTCCAGACACCAAGCAGTATTGTTTCCTGTTTTATCCAGAGCAACTTAAAGTCTGGCATGCTTCCAAAACTGAGCGAGATTTTCATTTAGAAAAGTATTTCCCAGAGCTCAGCATGGGAAGTGAGCAGGGTCTCCAAATGGTATCGTAGATGGAGGTGCTCGGGATAAAGTTCTCCTTCACCCACTATTACAACTTGGGGAACATTAAGTCTGCACTTACTGTAAAATGAAGCAATGTATCCAGGCATAGAGTGCTCTTCAACAGTGACCTCAGTGGGGCGAAGGGAGATCTTCAGTGTATGTGCCGCTTTATTAATTAGCTCAGTGACACGTCTGTCTGCAACGAAGACCATGGCAGTGACAGGACAGACAGCCAGGAAGCAGCATCTGAGACCTGTGATGGGAAGCGGGAGGGGACTGCTGGGAGAGTGGGAGGGGTTTGGGGGCTGGGAGGAGGACCAACAGGAAACAAACTGTGAAGAAGTTTTTACAAATGAAAAGGAATTATCTATGAAAATACTATAATGAAACCTATTACTTTGTATACCAATTAAAATGAAACAAATTTACTCATTTATTTGGAGACAATGTCTCGCTGTGTATCCCCAGTTGGCTAGACCCCTAGACCAGGTTGTCCTGGAACTCAGAGATCCCACTGCCTCTGCATCCCAACTGCTGGGATTAAAGGAGTGTGCCATCACATCAGTATAACAAGTCTTGAAAAAGGAAACTGTAAGAGCAAAGAAGAGCTTCTCAAGTTTAATAATTTGAATTTTCCTTTGTGCTTATGCCAGAAGTAGTTGTTGCTATTGGATTTCTTTTTTAAAAATCTCTCCTTTTTGATTATACCCTTTCACCTTTTGTTTATAAGCAAAAGGGGTTTAAAACTACATCTTTAATTTGTAGCATACTAATGTCTAGTTCATCCTCTCTCTCTCTCTCTCTCTCTCTCTCTCTCTCTCTCTCTCTCTCTCTCTCTCTCTCTCTCACACACACACACACACACACACACACACACTAAATCAACCTCTCTGATAAACAGATAAACATAGGTGCAGATATTCCCAATAAAATACTGGCAAACTGAATTTAAGATCGTATCAAAAAGACCATTCAACCTGATCAAGCTGACTTCACTCCAGAGCTTTAGGGATGTCTCAACCTACAAGAATCAATAAATATAATTCATCACATAAATAAATTCAAAAGACAGAAATCACAAGACCACCCCCAATTGACACAGAAAAGGCCGGCATAGAAAAGGCCTTTGGCTGTCAGATTTCTTTGTCAATTTTACTGGAAAATTTAAAGCCATGCCGTTGAGTTGGAGAGATGGCGCAGCAGATAATAAATGTGCTTGCTGTGCCAGCCTGGGAACCTGAGTTTGATCTGGGGACCCAGAGTCAAAGAGAAGCAGCTCTGGGAAGTTGTCCTCTGACTGCCTCTGGAATTCACTGGTGTTCAGATATCCACGCTTACACACCCGTACCTCACAAACACACAATTGTAAAAAGCCATGAAATAATTGTTATGCCCCCAATTTTTTATGTTTCTGAGTTGCTTGCTACATGTGTTTGATTCATATGCGTAATTCTCGGTTCCACGTGAATCTTCACAGTCATGAATTCCAGCCACCCTGATCCCAATCAATTGCAGTCTGCTTCCATGTGTATTTCCCAAAGCAAACATGGTTCAAAAGCTTTCATGTCGGCGCAGTTAGCTGCCTGTGAACCCGTGTGGCGGTGATTGTAAAATTTACCAGCGCACATCTTTGTGCTTTCATTTCTTCCTCTTGCAGTTGAGAAAGGCCGGCAGAAGAATCCCAGAAGCCTGTGCATCCAGACCCAGACGGCCCCGGATGTGCTGTCCTCCGAAAGAGCACTTGAGTTGGCACAATACAAAGCAAAATGTGAAAACCAAAGCGGATTCATCCTACACCTCAAGCAGCTTCTTTCCTGCGGCAATACCAAGTTTGAAGCATTAACGGTTGTGATCCAGCACCTCCTGTCCGAGGTAAGGATGTAAAACCCGCGGGCGTGGGGAAAGGTTGCCCAACTCGTGCTTGTCCTACAGATATGTCTGAGTTAATGATTGGAGGACCAGGGCACCATCTCTCTAGCACCGTCTGTCTCTCTGTCTCCGTGTGCGTGCGTGTGCGCGCGTGCACATACTTGTGCCCGCTCATGTTTATGGTATGTACATACAAATAGAGACTAGAGAATGACCTCATTTATTCCCTGGGAGTCATCTTTTTTTTTTAAACTGTTGTGAAGTGTTTAAACTTTCCCACTTTCAATATTTATTTATTTATTTATTTATTTATTTATTTATTTATTTATTTATTTATTTATTTATTATGGACACAATATTCTGTCTGTATGCCCGAAGGCCAGAAGAGGGCGCTAGACCTCTTTATAGATGGTTGTGAGCCACCATGTGGTTGTTGGGAATTGAACTCAGGACCTTTGGAAGAGCAGGCAATGCTCTTAACCACTGAGCCATCTTCTTTGAGGCAGGGTTTTTCACTGGCACAAAACTCACCAAGTTGGGCAGTTGGCTCACAAGCAAGGCCCGGGGATTGGTCTGTCTCCACTTCCCCACCAATCCAGTACTAGAAACTAAGCCTGGCTTTTTGTTTTGTTTTCGAGACAGGGGTTCTCTTTGTAGCTGGAATTTGCTCTGCAGGTTGGGTTGGCCTTGAACTCTCAGAGATTCTCCTGAATGCTGGGATTAAAGGATTGTGCCACTACCACCTACCATGCCCTTTTAAAACTGAGGGCCCTAGAGATGAAACTCAGAACTTTGTTCTTATAAAGCTGACTGAGCTATCTCCAGAACTGAAACTATACATTCATCACTTAATACTTGTATCAGTCTTTAGAATTTGGGATTACAATAATGTTGTGTTATCACCCCTCCTTCCTTCTGCCTGCACATGTGGTGTGTAAGCAGTATAAGCATGTGGACATATGGGTGCAGGCACCCATGTGTGCAAAAGCAAGAATGGTCCTCTGTTGCTCTCCTTACTTTTTGAGATAAAGTTTCCCACTGAATCTGAAGCTGGAAGTTTCGGCCAGGCTGGTTTGCTGGTGGATCCACCTGTCTCCATCTCCCCAGGCTGAAGTTACATGCATGGACTACCATACCTGGCTTTTTAAATGCGTATTGAGGATTTGAACTCAGGTCCTCTTGCTTTCACAGCAAGCCCTCCTAACCACTGAGCCATCTCCTGAGCCTGCTAATATTTCCCTTCCAGAGTCTCTTAATTGGAAAGACAGTAGAGAAAAGATAATTGCCTGTAAAATATATATCTATATCTATATATCTATATCTATACACACACACACATACATACATACACACATATGTCTCACTAGATTCTAATAGCATTAAAGTTTCATTCCACTTACTTTTTTGGGTCTAATTATATACAGCTTTCCCATTTAGTTAATACTTTGGAAAATGAGATTTCTCTTCTTCCCAAGGTCATCTGTTTAGACCCGACTGATCACTGGGTTCCAGTAGCACCTCTCTGTTTCCACCCTTCTCTCCGCAGTCCATCCCACGCACTGCTAACTCTGCAGAGCACTCAGTGCTGCTGAGGTTACCCGAGTGGTTCTTCACTGCCCACAGAGGGTCTGATGTGGGCACCTCTGTTTTCACCCTTCTCTCTGCAGTCCATTCCATGCATTGCTAACTGGGCAGAGCACTCCACCCTGCTGACGGCCCTCTAGTGGCTCTCCAAGACTCTCGGGAGGGTAGTGTGTGTCTGTGAAATGATCATTATGAGTTAATCATTATGAGTTAAGAATTGGTGGGAACTACACATGGTACTTAAAGACTTAGAAAAAGAGCATATGGATATATTATTGGTATTTTTTATTGATTAGATTGAAATGGGATGGTATATGTTTGAGCTGAGTAAAAGAACTACTAAAATTAACTTTTTAAAAAATGCACCTAAAAAAATGCACCTACTAGGAAATTATTAAATTATGTATGCTTGTCAGGAATGATTCTGATTTATTAGCTATACAATTCTATAATTTGACACTGGTGCCCTTTTGCATGGAACTCTCACCGCCCAACTGCTCGGTTGTGTATTAGGGAGATGAAGGAAAACAAGATAGTTAATATTTTTGAATAATACCTGGCACTTATCTTCTTAAATGCTCACCCAGACTATAGTAAAAGGGAATTGTAGAAATAAGAAAATCAAGGCACAGAACTCAGAAACTCCAGACAGCTAGCAGGGTTGATCCCGGCTGCTGCTCTCCTAGGATCCCTGCACAATCAGATCTTTGTACGTGAGCATCGTTCTTCACGACCTGCACGCAGTGTACACGTACTGATTCTACAGACAAAGTCAAATACTAGTTAAGAAGACAACCCTGCCTTCATTGCTCCTCCATGGGCAAAGGTCCAGGAATGTACTTGAAGGAAGCAGGAATCTGCCATCTTTCTGTCTTCATCTCTAAGGGCCCCTTCTGGCAGAAGCATCCTAAGGAATACACAAATGTGCTGTTAAGAAGAGTCTTTTTGGCCCAGATGAAGTTGGCCCCTAAACAGAAGTCATGTAGTTTCATCAGGTGCTCGTTGAGGAAAGAATAGATGGAGCCCTGAATTTAAATGGCTGTGGATTTAGTCCGTTGAGCGATGCTTTCTTAGTCCACAGCATGGACATACTCTTAATGAGTTTCAAGAACCCTTTTTTTAAAGTTCTCATACATGACCATGATTACTTGACCCCACTATTACTGTATGAGCCAGAACGTCATGGCAGGAAGCAAAAGATGTAGCACGTGACTCATGCCATGGGAGACAAGAGGAGAGAAAGATCATCATGGTAGGGAGTGATGGAACACATAGCTCACGCCATGGGAGACAAGAGTACAGAAGGAACAGTACAGTAGGAAGTGATGGAGCATGTGACTCATGCCGTGGGAGACAAGAGGAGGTAAAGATACAGGAAGAGACCAGGCACAACGTAACATCTTTAACACCCTGCTTTAAGTAGCTTACTTCCTCCAACCAGCAGGTGCCACCCCCTCATAGCCCACTCAACTCTGCATTCATCTGTGCAATAGAAATAGCCCGCTGATGAAGTTCGCATCCTCACGATCCAGTCATCTCTCAACAGCACCAGCTTGATGCGGTGGTCAAACCTTTAGAGCTTGAGTGTGTAGGGGGATGCTTCTGTCCAAACCACAGCTGAGCCGCTCTGTATCAGTGATTCTGCTGAATCAAACCCAGGGACCCTTCCCGGGTCTTCTACCTCTACCTCTGCCCACCCTCTACTCCAGGAACTTATACTTCTTTCCTCACTCTGTGCTTGTTTCTGCTTTTTATGCATATTTTATTTTATGTGTTTGTTACATGTACATCTGTGTTACTTAGTTGCAGTTTCCATGGAAGCCAGAAGAAGGCGTCAGATCCTTGGGAACTGGAATTGCAGACAGTTGAAAGCTGCTATATGGCTGCTAGAAATTGAACCTGGGTCCTCTGGAAGAGCAGCCAGTGCCCTTAGCCACTGAGTTATTTCTCCAGTCCGTTTTTGGTTTTATAAGATAGAGGTTCCTAGAGCAGGGTCTGCCTCCAGTTCTTTCTTTGTAAAACCACCCCAAGAATTGCAATAGACAGAACATACCCGAGTGGACAAAGTGGAGGGAGAAGATGGGGGACCCCAGATATATCGTACAAGATGCACATGTGAGCCCTATGCAAATGTTCTTCACTCCTTTGTTGGACAATCAGTGATTCTCACTGGTTGCCTAATGTGTATAAGGCACTATTACGAAACAGTTGAAAGGGAAAGACGGGAAAAGTTAAGCAACTGAAATTCTCTTAACCCTTTCCTTTCGTACCTATTATTGAAACATTTGGACACTGACAGCCAGCATTGGTGATAGTAACCTCAGAGTCTTCATTAAAGGGTTGCTAGGCAGAGTTCTTGGTAAGGTAAAACAAGACCCAAATAGTTTGTTTGCAAATAGAATCTAATTTAGGCTAGCACCTTTAAAAAAGAAAAAAAATGGGAAAAGAGGAGGGGTTAAGTGTTGCTAACAATCTGATTCGTCTCAGATTTAAAGGATAAAGAAAGGTGTCCACAGTGATAAAAGCACTGGAGGAAATCACACGTAGCCACGTCCGAACTGTCTGAGGCAGCTCTTTCCTGTAAAATTCCCTGTGCTCTTGAGGTTAGTTGGTAGCTAGCAGAGTTCAGGCACACCAGTGGACGCCAGCCAGCTACTAAGTGCTTGCGTCCCAGTGACCGCAATTAAATTATGGAGAATCCCATTTTTTTCCCTTAGAGCGCTTCATATATTTAATGCATGAGTACGAAAGCGTCTTCATGTGGAGTCCCCACCTTGCTCCCCAGTCGCACTGTGTGTTGGGGGAGGGGCCCGCATGGTATATAGCACAGAGATAATCAAATGAACCTCTTGTCTGGACTATGAGTGGTTTATCATCTATGACAGAGACACTAACCTAAGCCACTGAAGAAATCAGTCTGTCTCTAACGGGCAGAATGCATTTTATCATCTGCGAGTAACAAGTACATTTAAAGGGCAAGCAACCCAAACGGTCATGCAGACTCTAACAGTACATCGGTTACGGTATGAGCTCGACGGTATGCATTTTGAGTAGATCCTATTTAACATCCCCAGTTTCCCATGGTCCTGTGCTGTTTCCCCTCAGATGATGTCATTTGGTTAATGACCAAAGAATTGGTCTTGGATGTTTCCCCGCTAAGTTCCAAGCTCCTGGAAGGCAGTAGCTATCTATGTCTCAATTTTCTTACATATTATGTGGTGTATGATATGAAATGTTCTTAGTTGATAGCTGAGCAATAGCTTAGAATTCACAAAGATAAACATCCTTTTGGGGCATTTGGGGGAGGAGATGGTGCATCTGACATTTAACTTTCCAGAAAGTGTATAAGATGTATCAGGTTAAGAAAGCCAGGCATCCAAAGAGGGTAGCATCGACAGGATCTTGGAGGACGGCTAGTTTTTCACTTACATAGATGAGCTTGGGATGGTGAGCAGGAGCTGGACAATTCCAGTCCCTCATTCAGACACTATCCCTGAGCTCAGCTTCCGGTCCAAGTATTGTGTTTGTAATACGCTCTACAGAAGGCTTCTGTGAGCTCTAGGGAGTTTATACACGTGGGAAATAATAGCCCTCTAGGGGTAAAGAAACCCATCCCTTCCATGGTTCAGTACCGGGCTCTCATGAACCAGGGCTAGAGCAGAGATGACAGAGCAAAATTCAGAGGGTTAGAAACCTGTTGTGTAGGAAGAGTAGTTTGACTGCCTCCTTCCACACCCCCCCCCCATCTCTGGTCAATGAGGCAGGGTGACAAATGACCTTGATATCCTCTTGCTGTTTAGAGCTGGCAGAGGTCTGAGGACAGTTAAAGGCAGTGGATAGGAGAGATGTCTAATGACCCCAAAACTCCACTAATAAGGTAACGGCCCTTGTGTGTGTGTGTGGAAGCGCTTGTGGCGTTTCCACAGTTCTCCAAAGAGAAGCATCTCTAGCGTTAGCCTTTGCCATCGCCCCCTTCTGTTTGCGACTTGACTGTTGTGGGAAAGGGGACCCTGAAGCAAGTTCCCAGGTTCAGATCTGCTTGTCTAATAAAGCTGTCCTCTGCTTTTCCTTGACTCCAGTGACAAACCTACCATTTACCTGGTGTGTGAATAAAATTAAGGCTTGACTCGAAAGTGCTAGAAAAGTCCAGGTGTGGTGGCACATTCCTACAATCCCAGAACTCGGGAGGTGAGGGCAGAGGGAAGCAAGCATGGGGTCAGTAGTGAGGGAAGAAAAGAGAAGAGCAATGTATCTGTGGGTTAGTCTATTGTCCTCAAACTTTCACTTTTGCATTAGAAAAGCAATTGTTTATTATTTTTTAAATTTGAAGTTCTTGATTGGTTTCAGCACAGCTTAAACTGTTAAAAACCTTTTAGGATTCTATCAAGCATCACTGTGTAAATATACTGGTGGGAAAATGTACTTTAAAATTTCCGGTCACTGTTAGCCATCCATAAGGAAAGAGACTGAGGGACTAGTATGATAAAAGCGATCAAATATGTGTGATCTCCAGCTCCCAGGTCAGCGCTTCCGGTCTCTAAAACATCAATGGGCTGCACTCTGCTGGAGTGTCATCTGAAATCCTAAATCACAACAGGCCCCCCTGATTGCCCTTCGCCTAGTTCATCATGCCTTTAGTATACGGGTTTTGAAGAACAAATTTCCCTTTTCTATTAGTAAGCGTGATAATCTAATGACCTCAATTAGAGATGGAGTTAAAAAGGCCCACACATCTAAAAATAGCTCCATTATCCGCGCGGAGAGGGTCCCGTTTCTGTTCCCTCCGCCCCGGCTGATATTAAGTAAGTGGCGATCGATCAGGGAAATGTCTGGCTCCCATTTCTCATAAATTGAAGGGCTGTGGCTTTAAGTAATCGCGGGCAGCCTGTGCCAGAGGCAGGAGCTGCAGTATCAGCTTCTGTGGGGGGAGAGAGAGAGAGAGAAAGAGAGGAGTCTGAGGCAGTAACCTGCAGGACGCGAGGGAAGGCCACCAGGGCCAATGGCGCTCCTCCTGGGTTGAGCTTTGAATGTGGGCAGACCCGACCCGGTGGGGGGCGGGGCCACCTGTGCTCTACTCGGACGGTGCAGGGGGTGGGGGAGTTGGAGACCGAAGCTGGAAAATGGGCTGCCCCAGCAGCAAAATGTGCCTGTCTCCTCCATGTGCAGCAACAAGGGTAATTAGTATTTGTTTACAGGGCTTTACTGGAAAGGGTGTCAGGGACTAACACAGACCCTGTCTGGAACCAGGGCGAAGTGCTTTGGATTGAGAAGCAACCCTAGCCCGCAGAGGCCAGTCTCTTGATCTCTGCCACACTGTGATCCAGATGCGGGAGCCCCACATCTGTGGTGATCCCAGGAAGGGCATTTTCAGAGAGCTTGGAAATCCTCTGCCTTCTTAGTTCCATCCCGGTGCCAGGGAATCTGCATCCCGAGGAACGGTGGCTCACGATTGTGTTTGTATGTGTGGATGTGTGATTGCTACAGATCCTGCAGGTAACTTGAAAATTATTCTTTATCGCAAGATTTGATATTTGCACAAACAGCCTCCCGACGGCCTTTACTTCACTTCTGTTAAATGTATTTAGACTTATAGTTGCTCCATGATGTAAGAATCTTTGGGAAATGGTGTGTAGCTGGGTAAAAACAATATAATTTCATCTTTAAGAGATTAAATTTGGTTTGTCCTACTTTAAAAACAAACTTTCTTTTTCTTGTGTAGAGTACAGGATTGACCCTGTAACAAAAACTTTTTATTTGCAGATATGGGACAAAGTCCTTATAAGTGCCTATGTTTAGAACATTAAATATTTATCTTAAACCGATTAGGCCTTTATTGCCCTTGGAGGGGAGAATGCATTACTTCTTAAGTACAGTATACATTAGCTGAAAGCGTCAGTGGAGCTGCAGTGAGCACCAGACGCAAAGCAAATATTTTTAAATGAGCCATTCGTTTCCTCAGGGGAAAGTTTCACCAGGACCCGGGAAAAATACAGATTTTCGAAACCCCAAATTCCTTCATGGCAAAGGGACATCTGTGTTTTGCTTTGTTTTTAACGACACAAATTGTTAGCTTAAGTGATTTGTATCTTGGCTTCTCGATTCTGGGTCTCATTTTCCTAGCAGTAGTAAATGTGTACCTTACTGAAAAGGGACCCTCTTCAAACCCCGAGTAACCCGATGTGTGTTTTCTGCAGCGGGAAGAAGCTCTGAAGCAACACAAAACCCTCTCTCAGGAACTCGTCAACCTCCGGGGAGAGCTAGGTAAGAGCGGGGGAGCGAGAGCTCCTTTTCAGCCCTCGGTAAAAGTTACTGCAACTGAAAAATCCGCGCTGTCCTCCTGCTCTGCAGCTGGAGCTGCATTCTCCCTTTCCCGTATCTGTGCAAGCGCTTACTGTCGACATGGCTTTTGAATCTTGGCAATGTGACCTCAAGATCACAGAATTCCTGGCACTGGTCTCTGAGTAAGCTAACAGAGCTTTCAGATGGCCAAAGCGTGCTCCCTACCCCGCAGAGTGACAGAGTGACTTTTCTGCGATTGTGAGGATATCCTGTTGGGTAATTATGTCGTGTTATTTTAATTTTCTTGGAACCAATTTTTATATTATCTTTCTCTGATAAGAGTATTTACATTACACATCTCAGGGATGGTATGTGTGCGCTTACAAGGATGTTAAGACCGCCCATCAGAACAAGGACGCCCTATGCTTCTCAGACAGTCAGGATGAGCTGAGGAAGAAAGAACATTACCAACTCCAGGGGCAGCATAGTATGCCTGCAACACTGCACTCTAAGTCCTATTGTTTGCTAAGTTCTTGGCTCTTCTGAAGATCTAAGATGTGAGGGGCAAAGATAATATTGTTGCCCTCCTTTCTACCTCAGCTACAGTGCTCTTTGCCCCCCACCCCCACAACACACTCGGTCTGTGGGGACCACTCATCCTAGGTATCTAGGCATTGGTTTCTTGATTTAGCAACACCTAGATCTGGAGTTGTTCAGCGAAAGGTCACTTGCCTTGTCCTGGGCTTTGCTTGCTGATGGGCTGTCTGGGAAGTATACCTAGCAGAAGTTCAAGGGGGAACAGCTGGAGATAAAGCAAATTTCGCTCCTTTAATTCTCCAAGAATCCTGTTTTCCTCAGAGAACCAGACCATAGTTTAATCACTGCCAATATAATTTGCTGGGACTGGAATATTCGTCAACAACTCCACTGGTCCAACCAAGGTAAAGGTCTAGCGCCGGTGCCTGTGGGGTCAAGACGGTGCCCTTTCCTATTCCTTGTACTGCCCAGTGGGAGCTGAGGCCAATTCATAGCCAACCCTTGAGGTTCATGACCGTAGATAAGGCATCTGTGCCCTGTGGAAAAATCTCTTTAAGACAGTGCAGAGCCGTGATGGGAGAGAGCTCCTGCAAACCAGAACAGCAAGGGCCACTGCAAGGGCGGCCCTGATCCCAGACCACTGTGAAGGCCTTCCACTGTCTAATTTGATCTGGCTGCCTCCCTTTTGGCTACTCAATGACCAGCCGAATTATTTTGTCTGCGCCTTAAGTGCTGCAATGGATACGCGGTTAGGCAATGAAGAAAGAGGGCCTTCTGTGCGTTTCCAGAGTTCCTCAGAGCTCAGCGGAGGTGGCGATGAGCCCGCCTCATTCAGGTTTCCACTCTCTGAGAGAAGTCAGGACGGGACAGAAGGGGACACTGAGCTCTCAATGCCTCTGCTTGAATGGGATCCTCTTTTCACAATGAAGCAGTTTAAATGGGAGCCCAGGTCCCCAGCACTTCCAGCTATCACACAGCCCGTCAGGAAACAGCCGCGCTTTGTCCTCTCTCCTCTCTGTCCGAGATAAGGAGAATGTGGCCTGGTGTGTTTTTCCTGCCACTGTCAACGTGTCAGGATGCTATGGGTGGCCTGTTTGTATTGTTTTGTCACCCGAGGCTGGAATGGGGAAATGGTGTCATTTCTGCTACCAACTGAGTCAGACAGGCTTGCTCAAGTACTTGCTGAAATACCAGCATAGGCATCTGGGAAAAGGTTTGGCTTGGCCAGCAAATAGAAGAGAATCCCTTGAACAAGTGTGATGAAACTGGGCAGAAAGAAGGTTCTCGAAGCTTTCAGATGTGTTTGTGTCATGGGCCAGAATGGAAAAGGATCAGGTTAGACGTCAAAGTTCAAACCTCAGTTTTCCAGTTTGAGGCAATCAACCTTGGTGTCATAGTTGCCAGGCTTGAATCCTTGGGATGGACGCTGGCTGGCCCAGGTCTGTCCAGTCACCTTTCTCCTGCCCTAGCCTTAGTCTCTCTAAAGTGACAGTGTATATGTATGTGCCCCAGGGTTGGTCATGAGGCTCACATGAGGTAAAACATTGCAAAACATGTGTGCCGAGTGTTAACTGCCGCTAACCATGCATTCTGGGATGTCTGCAGTTTTGTGTTTATATCGTGTGTGTGCCTGTAATCCGAGTACTCTGGAGGCCAAGAGGATTGCTTCAAGACCTAGGCCAGCATCGTGAGTGACAGGCCAGCCTGAGCTACATAGTGAGGACCTGCACACACACACACACACACACACACACACACACACACACACACACACACACACCCACACACACACACCTTCACAGCTGTGTCATGATTAGCCACATGGCCTTTTTGTGAAAGCATAAAACCACACCATGGGAAGCAATAGTAAGCAGATGAGGTGCTATTAGAAATCCCTCAGGACAGGCCTGTCACGCTCAAATGCAATGAGACCCAACCAGTTGGTGCTGGTATGTTGGTGTTTAACATTGGGTTAGCAGTGTGGGTTTTTTTTCCCTTTAAATTACATTTATTTGTGTGTGTATCCACATGTGTGAGCCACAGCACATATGTTGGGGGCAGAGGACAGCTTGCAGGACTGGGTTCTCCCCTTCCACCCAGAGAGTTCCAGTGATGGAACTCTGGTTCTTAGGTTTGGTGGCAAGCTTAATCCCCTGAGCTATCTAGCCAGTCCATCAGCTTTAATAGATACTCATAATCTCCACTTGCATCAAGCATTGTTGTAATCCCAAAGAGACTCCCTTAAGCCTCCGCTCCCTTACAAGCAAATACTGATCTGGGTTGTACAACCAACTACCAGTTTGTTTCTTCTAGAATTTTGTGTCATTGAAAGTGTAGCGTGCTCATTAGCCTGGCTTCTCGAACAGACGACCACACTTCTGAGGTGTATTCACGTGTCTCTGGATTCTTTTTACAAGCCCAGTACTTTTCCTCGTCACACCCCGTAGCCTCCACTGAAGGCATTATTAATGGCTGTGGACCGCCTATAGCAGAGGTTCTCAACCTGTGGGTCGCAACCCCTTTGGGGGGTCAAACAACCCTTTCACAGGGCTTACACATCAGATATTTACACTACGATTCATGACAGTAGAAAAAAATCACAGTTATAAAGTAGCAACAAACATAATTATATGGTTGGGGGTCACCACAACGTGAGGAAGTGTACTGAAGGGTCTCAGCCTCAGGAAGGCTGGGAAGCGCTGCTCTGTAGAGAGGTACAGCACTTAAGACCATGACTCACCCGTCCTTCCTGCACTGCAGGTGTGTGCCAAGAGGCCCCGCCTCTAGGTGAGCTGGCCTGGTGAGCTGACACTTTCTCCTGCATTGCCCCTTGCTTCCCGAGTCCTCCGCACATCTTCTTACTCAAAGCCGTGTGCATCCCCCAGTGTTCCAGGAGGCATCGGGTTGAGTCACCCGGCACCCAGGACAGCCGCTGACTCACGCTCCCGATATTACAACACGCAGATCAGTATGTATCCTTCCTCAGCATTCCTGGAGCCATGGCTACCCAACAGGCTGCACATCTCGCCAGCCGGCCATAGTGCCCTTTTCTATGGGCCCCAAAGAGGGCACTGGTAAACCTGGCGCTGCAGCACCCACTTTACTTGTTGTTTGTTTAGAGCCTGGCTTGGGTCCTGGTGCTCTTTCCCTCATTCATGCCTGGTTTCCTACAGGTTTTAGGCGGGGTCTGACTCGTGTGTCTCTCTACCTCTTCTGCATCTGTTACCTTTCTGCCAAAGCGTTCTCTCCTCTTGATGCTACCCTTCTAGTCTTGCCTCTCAGACTCTTCATTTGCTCAGTTTTTAAAGTCCTGTCTAAAACGTCTTGTCTTCAGTTGAGTTTCACCCAGATCTTTCAAACAAGTGAATTTTACTCTCCTTACCTGTCTGACTGCTTGGTCCACATTAAGGCTTTTTGTACTTAGCTGTTGATGGGCCTCTTCCCTTCTTCTAGAGCTATGAGGCCTTCACAGGCAAAGTCACCATCTTCTTCAGTTGTGTCGTCCCGGGCTGCACTGATGCTAAGACTGTAGCTAAAGGATGGATGTTGCAACCTAAAATGGCGACATGGAAGGTGGGCTTCTTCTTGTAGTGTGCAGGTGTTTGAGGGGTTTGATAAGCACAAGCATTTCCATTGAGCTGCTTTAAAAAGGATACTTCTGTCTTTCGGGATGAATGATAGTAATGGCAATGTATAATTCCGATGGTAGTGCCGTGTCTCACCACGACGGCAGTTCACCAGAGAATACTCAATGCCAGTTTTTGTGCTATGTTATTGTTATGTTTCATGGTCAATATTTAAAGCAACCTTTTGCCTCCGAGAAAGTCATTCTGATTCTCTCTGGAGTCGTGTTGAATAAAAAGTAGTATATGGCGGTCTCTCACCATAATCTTTGAGGTTCCCATTGTTCTTAAGATTACATTTTTCTTCTTTATAAAGAAAAAGATTTGTTTGTTGTGGTGCTAGGGATCAAACCCAGGGTACTGGACATGCTAGACAAACCTCTGCTGGGCTGTACCCCTAGCCTCAAAGAAGATATATATAAATTTAGCTGTAAGAAGTTGGGGCTAACTCCCTTATCTTTTTATTCATTAAAGTCCCAATTGTATTTCATGAACCAAATGAGATTTTAACCCTTAATGCACTAAACATTGCTAGAACCCCTGGGCTAAGTGTGTTAAAACCCTCAGTACTTTTCTCTTTTTATGTAAAAATTAGGACAGATGTTGGGGGCATTTTCTGGATTTTAATCATTCCTAAGAAAGCAATATTCAGCTCTAAGTAATTTGTCATATAAAATAAATTGAGTCTCAAAAGCTGCGTTGTGTTCCTACTGTTAAACAGTTCTGAAGCCAGAGGGTTTGGATAAGAACCCAAAGTGGCCAAGCTACCAGATTTCTGTTAGTCCCGACAGAAAGTGCTTCGTGCGACCAAAACACTGGAAAGTCATCGGAAAGCAATAGTAGCAGGCATTGACAACCCCTGACTTTTGGAATCCTTCTCCAATGAAAGGAGTAAGAAGAAGTAACTATTGCTAAATAGGAATATCTTCTTACCTTCTTAGAAAAAAAAGTAAGTTGTCAAAACCCAGAATACAAACCATCCTATGAGCGCTCACCCAGTGAGCCACAGATTGCTTCAACCTTGTGGGATGTTCCCAGTTCTGCACTTGATTCTGGTGTAACAAGGATGGGGGTCTATGGTGATCTAGACACTCTATAGCTGATTACAAGAGGCATTTTCTTAAAAAAAAAAAAAAGTAGAATGAGATGAAATAGCAGTACGAGGAAACTTTTTTTTTTTTAATCTTGAAGAGGTGTTTGAAGGAGGGGTTGATGGCTACCTCAGAGCTGGGCCATTCTCTTGTTATCTATGTGTGTCCTAAATTTAGACATGACTGGTTCTATTGGTATGTAAAAGTTCTTTTACCTACAGACATGCCAATGACTGCCAGCAGTATTTTGGCATGAGACTTCTTGTCCTGGTTTTTTCCCAACGCTACAATCTCAAATTTTCCTAACTCCGGGACACTTGTCTAGAGCGGTGTTTCACAAACATCACCGTGAGATGAAACACATTTTCCTGTTCCCACACCCACCAATTCTGACTCGTTTAGTTTGGGATGGAATCCAGGAATCTGCACTTTTCATATCATCCGGGTGATTCTGACATCAGAGCCACCTGGGTTTTTGCACCCCGACACCTCACTGTCTAGAATGTTGCTTTTATTTAAAAGGGTATATACGAACACAAATAGCTCCAAGAGACTTTAGTCCATTCCTATATGCTGAAAGTTTATGCATGCCCGAGGACTTGCATCTGAGCTTTTTCATCTTTCTGCCCTAAAAATGAAAGATCTGGGAGGAGGCAAGACAACTAGTTACTGACTGGTTAGTTAGGGAGTTACCGCATCGTTTGATTTTAACCTGGTACTTTACTCTGGGATTTCTATCCTCAGACCTGCATCTTAGAACTCATTGTCACAAAAGCATGGGCTTTTGTCTCTGATCCACTTTTAGTCCTTGATTTTTTTTTCACGTATGTGTGGAGTGTGCACTGTTCTAACAAGGAGAACGGGGGTTCTGCAGCCTGTTGTTGGCTAGGGCACGAGATGAAAACAGCCGAAAAATCCTTCAGATCTGTCCTCGAGCGGGAAGAAGGGCACTGGCAAGGAGAACCTGGCAGTGGAAGCTCTGCGGGCACCTCTGGCAGAAGGCGGCAGATAAGGCTGACAGGACCAGGTTACAAACTGCCTTCCAGTAGGACTTGGTCATAACTATCAGTGTAGGAAAAGAAGGCCGGAGAGCATTGTTTTTTTCCCATCCTTCAGTCTGTTGTGGCTCCGGGGGAGAACTGAGCTATAGCAATCCTTGGTGTCTGTGCTAACTTTTCCTTCCCTTTGAATTCCTAGCTGGGGAAGGTGGCCGGTTAGATCCAGTTTGGAGTTCTGTGTTTGGGACAAAGGAGGTTAGGGGGTCTTAATTCTGCTCTGCACTCCCAGTTCCCTGGTAAAATGGGACTTACGGTGGGTGGTACCTGCTTAGCAGCTCGGAGCCCTGCATGAAAATATGAGCTTGATTTACTCAGGAAATCTAGTTTTTTTTTCTACTTCACATGTAGATTAGATCTATGTATCTTAGGGTCCCCATTGTTGTCTAGGTTCTCTGGGATTGTGAGTTGTGGGCTGGTTTTCTTTATGTTTAAAAACCACTTATGAGTGAGTACATGTGATAATTGTCTTCCTGAGTCTGGGTTATCTCACTCAAAATGATATTTTCTAGCCCCGTCCACTTGCCTGCAAAATTCAAGATGTTGGGTTTTTTTTTCTGCTGTGTAGTACTCCAATGGAAGAGGGTTGAAGGGGAAGGGAGAGGCAGGGAGGGGAGCAGAGAAAAATGTAGAGCTCAATAAGAATCAATAAAATAAGGAACAAATAATCCAATAAAAAGGGAAAATATGAACTTGAGAGCCTTTTGCAAGGTGTGAAGTAAGTTTTAATGGTAGTGTGGTATTATTGATGGGGAAGTCGATTTAATGGTGCAGACAAGTGTTTTGTTTTAGTTGATCTTTTGTGGATGTCACATCATGTACCCCAGTCCCACTCATCTACCTGTCCCCTCGCATCCACTCTCTGCCCTTGCAACCTCCCTCCCCAAAACAAAATTTAAAGGAAAACCTGAAAACCCAACAAAGCAAATGAGAAAGGAGAATCATCATCTTGACGAGGAAGCTGTGGCGTGCATGGCCCAGTGAGTCACACCGTTTACCCTTTAGTCCATATATCTTTCCTTGCAAGTGTTCGTTGCCGTGAGTCATCGGTCTGGCTTGAGGCCCCTGGTTTCTGCTGTACGATCAATAATGAGCTCTTACTGGAATTCTTTGCATATTCTGCTGTCGCCCTGTGTTGTGGAGACCCTGCAGCTCTGGATCTGTGGGTTTGCCCCCTTCACGAGCTGCAGCAGTTGGTAGATGAGGTGGATCAACTCATAGCCCAGGTTCTGGCCTGGGTGGTAGCTGGGTTGGTCAGCCCACCATGTTTCCGTCACCGTCACTACCCGGGTGAGCGCTCCAGCACCGCCTCAGCTAGCTCACCCAGTTTAGTCTACAGTGAGGAGCTGGGTCAGTTCTCCTGCTCTTAGGCCCTTGGGTCTGGCTCGCTGGCACTCACCCCACCAGGGCAGCTCTGCTTTCCTAGGGAGGGTGTGGGGCCTGCTCTCCTGATTGCTGTAGGGAACATGGGGAGGCAGGGCCAACTGTCCTGCTCTGACACCTTCAGACCTAGTCCCTCTGTGACTCCACCAACAGGCTCAGCTCTAGTGTGCTGCCCAGGCAGGGTGCAGGGCCTGCTCTCCTGTGTGCTGCAGCCCGTGAAGGACAAGGCTAGTTCTCCACTCTGGTGACCCCGGGACCAATTCTTCTGTCTGCTGCAGGGGTCAACAAGGGATGAGGGCTAAGGGCATCTTTCCCTCACCCATGCCACTATAGGGCAGATGGGGCAGGGAGCAGGGCCTGCTCTTCCTCCACCACAAGGGATGGGGGGGGGGGCATCTTCTCTCCCTTGTGCAAATAGTTTTATAAAAAGCCAATGACCCAAAAGTTATGATTTGTGGGAGATTTTGAAACTGTTCACATAGATTTGCAGGCATCAAGCACAGAGCAACCAGAAAGTCATTTGCAGCTAGCTTTGAAATGTAGAGGAGACCCTTGTCTACCATGGGTCTCCCAGGTTACTTGGCTCTGTGGAAGCTGCCTTTGGAGAAACGAAATGTGAAGGTCTTGGCGTTGGATGACCACCCCACGCAATCCCCCACCACTCACGCGCTCACGCCCTTGCTGTCCTGTCCTTAGACTCGCTGTGCAGCATACGACTCCACATCTGCCTTTAGCATCTTTATACTTTGAGGCCAGCAGAACGAAGGTCTGGAAAGTCTGAAATGCCCATGATCACACAATCTGAGCCCCCCCCACACACACACACCTTTTCTTGGTTAGTTTTTTCAGGGACACCTTTGTTTGTAAAATGCATTAGGCCCACACTTTCTCTGGAAGTGTATCGTGAGAGGACTTCATAGGGTAATATTATGCAGTAATCATGGGGGAAGAGTCCATCTGTGGTTCTGGATGAGGTACAGAAAGTTAACAGTTGTGGGCATTTAAAAGAGCCAGAACTAGGAGCAGGTGGCTGATTCCCTGGTGGCCAGAGAGACTGAGATGAGGACCCAAGGCAGACAAGGCAAGTTGGACGCAAGCACCCCCATTTCTCTCATAAGTAATGCAGAAGAGGGGAACCCCAAAGGGGGGTTCTGCACACAACTGTCTCCCCAGAAGCATCTCAGGAAAGTGAGTACACAGTTGGAGAAAGGAGTCTTCCGTCTTCCTGTTTGGCTCTTTCTGTCACTATCTCTTACATGGTACAAACTCTGCCTTGCTTTCCATGTGAACCGCGCCTCCCACACGTTCCCTTATCCTCCTTTATTGTGTTTTATGTCTGTTTATAGAAGAAACACAAATCTCCTGAAAGCCAGGGAAGCTTGTTGGACAGAATATAAAGAACAATAGTAGTAGGCCAATTTTAGGAGGAGTCTTCAGGACCATGCTTCTCTGTCTCTCTGTCTCTGTCTCTCTCTCTCTCTCTCTCTCTCTCTCTCTGTCTCTCTCTCTCTCTCTCTCTCTCTCTCTCTCTCTCTGTCTCTCTCTGTCTCTCTCTCTCTCTTTCAGTGTGTGTGTGTGTGTGTGTGTGTGTGTGTGTGTGTACACGTTTTGTTCTGTTTTTGAGACAGGATCTTCGTGTAACATCCCTGACTGTCCTGGAACTCTGTAGACCAGGCTGGCTTCAATTCACAGAGATCCTCCTGCTTCTGCCTCCTGACTGCTGGGATTAAAGGCATGCACCACCACCACCCAGCTTCATATTTATCATTTTTAAGCCTAGACAAATCATGTTTTTTAAACATGTGTGTGTGGTGTGTGGGAGGTGGTGGGGTGCTGAAGTTCAAGCTCAATAACCATTATATTCTGTTTTGAACTTCAAGCATGTCTCTAAGGAATCTATACTTAGGTCTGAGTCCTCTGGTAACAGCAACAGTAACGTAACACACATTTAAATGGTTGAGCACTGGGCCAGGCACTTACATTCAATTCCACAGGGAAAGTACCAGGGTTGTCTCCATTAGAGGTGAAGAAATGTGAGTCACCTTTGCCAATCCCATGGTAGGCAGCTGGAGTGCCGGGACTGGAACCAGTACTCTGGCTTTGTTCTGTGGAGGTGCTTGTGTTCTCAAGCGTTGAAAACACTGCTGGCTGTCCCCTGTGAAGCAAGCTACCGATGTATCAACAAGAAGGCAGCTCTGTGTCATTTCCAAGAACACTGACATTTTTCAGACCCTGGCTGTGTAATGTTTTCTTCCATAACAACATCCATCAGTCAGCGAAGGGAAATCTGTCTCTATGGGATGGAAATAATCAGCTCAGCTGCCCCCCCACCCCCATTACAAAAATCCCTGGGAACTAATTACACAGGGCTTCACTTCCTCTCTGCCAGGGATAACTGACAAAGGGCCCCAGATAAGTATGATTCTGCTTTCCCAAGGCCAGACTTGACCGTACAGTGGGGCCTTTTTCTAGATGGTATCCAGATGATGGCTTCTTCTTGGGCAGTGACTTTTCCTTGCTCAAATATCTGTGATCTCGATGGCCATGGCATGGTGGGGTGGGGCTCCCCGGTTTTCCTGCTTTGGTCTTGACCTTGTCTCTGGGCTCATGCATCTCTGAGTAAAAGTGCCAACTTCTATCTTTAACATGGGTTTAGACTTAAGAGATAATTTTGGAAATGAGTCTATGACTTCCTTTTTTGAGTCTAAAAGCTTTTTTTTTCTTTTCTCTTTATGATACTAAGGATTGAATCCAGGCAATTTTGCATGCTATAAACACACTTCACACTGAGCCACATTTGTAGGCCATCGTTTTGCATGGTTTTATTGTATAGCCCAGCTGGTCTTGAACTCCTCATTTATCCCAGGCTGGTCTTGAATTCCTCATTTATCCCAGGTTGGTCTTGAACTCCCTATCCTCCTACTATAGCTTCCCAAAGACAGGATATCATGTGTCCACCACATATATATATATGAATGACAGGATCTCACTCTGTAGTTCTGGCTGTCCTGGAACTTACTATATAGACCATGCTGTGGTTTAGCTCATGTAGACTCATGTGCCTCTGACTTCAAAGCGCGGGAGATTAAAGGGATGCACCAATATGCCCTGATCTGGCTAAATTTCTTAAGTTAGATTGCTGGGGCTAGCTTCTAAAGCTTGCAAGCATGTGTCCTTACAAGAGTACATCAAGTATCTCTTCTGTGTGTGTTTAATCATGCACAAGCTTTTAAAACTCAGCCAATGGGATGTTTGCAAACAAGGACCTATGCAGTAGATTTTCTAAGCCAAGAGTGGTGGCGCACACCTTTAATCCCAGCACCTCAGAGGCAGGGGCAGGCGGATCTCTGTGAGGTCGAGGACAGCCAGAGCTCCTGTGAGACCCTGTCTGGGAACTGGGTGGGGGGTAGAAGTGAGGGGTGGATTTTCTATTCATGTAGTAACTTCTTTAAAACAGTTATTCCTGGCAGCAGAGGAAACTCCCCGGTCACTTATTCTTAATCCAGGACGGCCTTCTCTGCCTTTGTTTTAGCCTTACTAGTTGTCAGATGAACTGAAAGCAGTGGACTTCTGGCAAAGAAGCAAGAAGAAGGCAGACTGAGGATGGGCAGGAGCCAGCACGGGTGGTCCTGTAACCTCTCCGTGCTGTGAGAAGCCAGGGAAAATGTGTAGCCTAAAATGTGGGGCACAGTCCTTATTCCCCCACTGCACACATGTAGTATGTCTCAGCAGACGACAGCAAGCACCCGGACAGCCCTTAACACAATGTTTACATGTGCATCCTTCTAAAAAAGAATTCAGGAGTCTCTCCGCCAAAGACTGCTTCCTTCAGAGCCTGGGCTGTCTGTGGAAACTAAAGCCATTTGTGAGTGTGAAGTGTAGTCCAGCTGTTGTACACAGCATTGTAAACAGCAGAAGGTCCCTGCACAGCTGCAGGCTGATGTCACCTTCTGGGGCCTGTCCTGCCCTTTGCTTGTTGGAAGTAACAGCAGTAAACCACCCACTCCCCCGTCCAATCTCTCGCTTTCTCTTTCCAGTCCCCTTCCCTCCCCCAATCTGTTCCCTCTTCACAGAGCTCACACGAGCCAGCAAAGCTGCACACTGTTTGGGCTACTGGTTTCCGTGTGTTTAGACAAAGCAAACACAGCCTTATCCAGTGGTTAATGGGACAGGATTTCTGCATATCCTATTTGATGTTAAACACCAACATTCTGCAATTATGTCTTCAAGCCGACAGTAGTCTGAGTATAAGCAGATGCAGGAAGCTGGCAGGGGTAGCGTTTAATAGCCCTGTGCACCCACAGTAGACACAGGCTGCTTGAGAGGGGTGGGGTCCACGGAGATGCTGTGTACTGCGTGTGCCGGGATGCTCTATTCTAGAGGCTTGTGTACAAGACGCTTGTGTCTGGTGTGAGTTATTGGATGAGCTGGGCCATCTTGGCTTGTTATTTGCTGATGTATGAGATTGTAAAAACGGGATTTCCCTTACTAGAAACTGATCTCCTCATCAATTGGCTATGAAGCAATTTTTATAGATTTTTTTTCCATATAAAAAGCTAATTTGAGACACACAAGGGACCTCATGGGAAGGCGTCCACCCTTCTTGTTTCTACATGTTGGAAGGTCAACTGGCAGAAACTAGTGTTAGGTGTAATAGAGTAACGTTGGACATCTCGAATCTCTTTTGCTTCCTTGATAAACACTTTAATTAAGAAATGTGTGAAGAGGGTGTTTGATAGCAATTAAGAAAGCCATCCATTATCTTTTATTAAATCCTTTTAAAGAAAAAGAGCCCTACAGTATTTAATCCCAAATTTTTTCTAGGATGCCTCTGCCCTCTGGTTTTCATCCCCCATTTTGGCTCATCCCTCCAACATTACTGCTTTGTGCATTGTTTTTTTTGTCTGTCTGCTCGTTGTTTTGAGATAGCCTTGCTATGTAGCCCAGGCTGGTGTCAAACTCAAAGATCTTGCTGCTTGAGCCTCCTGGATGCTGGGACTGCAGGCACGCAGCACACACCACCACATTTGGCTCTTCTTTGTGTACCTTTTAGTACCCAAGGTACAGTATGTACTGTTTAGATATAGATCGTGTGGGAGTGAAGTTTTCAGTCTTTTATAGTAGAAGTTTATCAATCTATTTGTAAAGTGACTCTACTTAAAGCCCCACTGTATGAATTAAAATCATAATGTCTCACCTCAGATGTGTTAAGATGGATATTGTATATATTTTTCTTTAAAATTAAAAAAAAATGAGATTATTACAACTGTATCATTTCCGCCTTCCCTTTCCCCAAACCTTCCTATATACCCGCTCCTTGTGTTATATTTTTTTTAAAAAAATATGTTTTGGTGAGGATTTGGAGAAAGGAAATCTTGCTTCATTACATTGTAAAGTCATTTAGTAACTGAAAGTGGAATTAGCCCTATGAAACAGCAATTTTTCTTCCAGATATAAACATAGGAAAATTCAAGCAGGAAGCATGCAGCTGTTGCTGTACCTATGTTAATGTAGGACCTATGTTCAGTGTAGTCAGGTGGTGGAAACAGCTTACATGCTATCGGTGGATCAGTATGTAGTTTGTACACACAGTAGAGTCTTAGCCTTAAAGGAAAGGCAGCTGTGGCATAAGCTACAGTGTGGATAAACCCCGAGGACAGCATGCACAGTGACATAAGTCCTGTAAAAGGACAGGCACTGTGCGGACGAAGGGGCTCTCCGAGGTGGGAGAATGGAGGCAATAATCAAAACGCATTACCTGTGTGTGAAGTTACAGAGAGAAAAGATTTATCTTGGTTCACGATTTTGGAGGTATTTTGATGCCGCTCCTTTCTGCCATCACGGCAGGGAGAGCACACTGTTGAGGAAACCATTTGCCTCATGCCTGGGGAATGAAAGTGAGGAAGGGACAGCATCCTAATGTTCTGTGCTGAGGTGTGCCCCGGTGACCTAAGGCCACTACCCGCCAGTGGCACTGCAGGCCTTTCGCACATGGGCCTTTGATGGACATTTCTTATTTGAACTACAGTGCAGGTCACAGGATAAGTGAAGCGGTAGCGTGTTTGTGTAATGGTGTGTAAATGTTGTGTGTGTCAGACACTGAGCAAATTTAAAGGCTCTTTCTCTCTTTTTACGTCCTCTTTAGTCGCAGCTTCAAGCACCTGTGAGAAGCTGGAAAAGGCCAGGAATGACTTACAAACAGCATATGAAGGATTTGTCCAGAAACTAAACCAGCAACACCAGACGGACCGGACAGAACTGGAGAACCGCCTGAAGGAATTCTACACGGCAGAGTGCGAGAAGCTTCAGAACATCTACATCGAGGAGGCAGAAAAGTATAAAACCCAGCTACAGGAGCAGGTCTGTGCCCTGCTGGGCTGCTCTGGGCGAGGCTGTCTGCTGGAGTTTTGGATGCTGTCTACATTCTTAATGAGTTATCCCTTGCCTTTTGGTTTAGCTGGGGGAAAGCTTCTGGGATTTTTATGATGAAACAATGTTGCGTTAAAAGAAGAGGGAAGTAGCCAGGCACAGTGGTACATACCTATAACCCCAACACTCCGGAAAGCTGAAGCAGACTGATCAAGGCCTGCTTCGGTTGCAGAGAAACTTCAAAGTTCAACACGGGTAACTTAGTCCCTGGCTGGAAGTAAAGACTGAAAATAGCCGAATATGACCTCGGTGATACAGAAGTAATGGCTCCTGGCTTTAGTGACTCCCTGGCTTTAGTCCACAGTATGAAAAAAAATTCTGTAATCCCACCAGCTAGCTACCTGGAGAGGTTGGGGCAATTTAGTATGACTGTCTCAAAATAAAACATAAATGGGGACCAGAGCTCAGAGATGCAGCGAGAGCCTGAAAGCATTTCCAAGGCTCTGGCTAATCCCTAGCAGTACCCCCCCCCCCAAAAAAAAATCTTTTTAAAGAAGGGATAGAAATATCCCCCAAACAGTCCCCTTGGGAGCATCTTGGTATTTGGCTACTAAGCCACTTGTTTGTACTTTTTTTAAAAATGCCTTTTTAATAAGCTATTTCCTCATTATTATCATAAACTGAATTTTTGGTTCCCTGTTTAGCTTTTTACTTAGTTATATGCACAGTTCCCACTATATGCCAGGCAGAGTGGGCAGTGTGCCAGGCGTGGGGCTGAGGCGGATCTGTGAGGCACAGCTTCACTGCTTCTGCAGGACTTGGCTATTACCGTCATTGAACCCTGCAGAGCTTGGACCATCTTCCTCCCTGGCGAGGATGCAGGGGAGCTGCGGGAGGGCCAAGCCCCAGAGTGGGCTGCTCCACACATGGGCTAGAAACCCATTAGATGGGTGTGAGCACGTGAATGAAATCCCTAGTGGGTGCTCAGCTTAGCACTCCTGTTCCCGTTGGTAAATTACCGTTCTCTTTGTTCCTTACAGTTTGACAACTTAAATGCTGCCCATGAAACCACGAAGCTGGAAATCGAGGCTAGCCACTCAGAGAAAGTAGAGTTGCTGAAGAAAACCTATGAGACCTCCCTTTCAGGCAAGGGTGCTTTTGGCCACTTCGGTGGAGATGTAATTGAAATGCGTCATAGTCCCTGAAACGGAAGGGATTCCTCGCTGTCGCATGCACAGAATACCCTGTGGCATTCGCTTGGCAGGCCTCTTGGTTTTCTTTGTGCCCTGTTCCCTTAAGGGTGCAAATAATGGTTAGTTAGAGATGCCAGGCCTTCAGTAAACAGGATCAACTTCCAAAGACTCTGGACAGTGGCAGCTGCTACTTTAGGTCCTGGAAAGGTTAAGGTGTCGGTAGCCAGCACGGCGCTGACAAGAATCCAGGCTTGAGCAGTCTTGCACACCATGGCTGTGGTGCCGTACAGGGGGCGTTGGATGGACAAGGACAAGAGATGCTGTTGTGACCTTACCGTTGTTGGAAAGCTTGAAGTCAAAAGGAAGGAATGAGAAGCCATCCCCGCCCCGTCCCTTTTTTTATTTTTTTCAGGACAGGTCAGCTGTGCCATGGCTGTCTCTCATGAGCCTCTGCAGCTCACAGAGTAGCGGGGATGTATGATTGAACCAGCTGTGCGACCTTTAGTGAGGGACTTCTCCTAAGAGAGGGAGCTGTGTGGAATCAGACCATGGGAGACAAACGTGATTGGCACAGGCACATTTAGTAAACATTGTCTTTCCCCTGCTAGGAATGGGCTTAGTTTTAGATTTTTTTCCTGTAATACTATAAAGAAGACAGTCCCCCCACACATACACACACACAAAGACCAGAAATCAAAAGCCTGTCTTTTGAGACCCAACCCTTCATTCTGAGATTTTTGAAGGTTTCCTTAGCCTCTGGTCATTGAACCCAAAATCTCTGCCCTATCTAGTAAAACTATTCTAAGAAGATGTGGCTTAATTTATAGAATCACATCTTAATGAATGGAAAGGAATGTAGTTTGTGCTTTATCAGCTTCCACATCTGTATGCATCAGGCTGTGATTTATTAAAAAAAAACATTAAAACAAAGCCCCCTCTTTCCAGAAATCAAGAAAAGCCATGAAATGGAAAAGAAGTCTCTTGAGAATCTACTTAACGAGAAGCAGGAATCTCTAGAGGTGAGTGGTCCCTCCCGGTGCGGTGCTGTCGGATGGTGTGGACTACACCTTTGATCTTTTTCTGGTGTCTGATGCTCCACGTGGTACCGTTTGTGTCTTAGAAACAAATCAATGACCTGAAGAGTGAAAACGATGCCCTGAATGAAAAGCTGAAATCCGAGGAACAGAAGCGAATATCCAGAGAGAAGGCAAACTCGGTGAGTTGTGTATTCCCCTGTTGCTACTGGATTTTATTCTGCTCAGTTGCCAATTCGAGTCAATTGATTCTTTAGTGGATAGAGACATAATTGTGGTTTAGAGTCTTCTTCATGCTAGCTGTGTGTTTTATTTTAGTTGTACAAAAGAATTTTGCTCATTGATTTTTTTTTTTACAACCTCCGAATGATACACAGATTCAGATCCAGAGGTCTGAGCTACCTATTGAGAAAAATCCAAAACTAGAAACTTTTTTGCTATATAAAAAAGAGCCTACCTTATCATGATTACACAATCATAAACTTTAGTATTATAGCATACTGATGACATTGTGTGGTATTGATGGCTGGTACCTAATTCCAGAACGTTTTTATCTCCCTGAGAGAGACCTGAACTCCTCAACTGTAACTCTCCATTCCCCAAAGGACTCCTGCCCTGAGTAAACCACCCTTCTGCTCTGTTTCCATGGATTTGCTTGCATTCCAGAGAACCATATGATACATAGTCTTTTGTGATTATTTCCCCTTAGCCTGACGTTGTCAGCTCATACATGTATACACGTAGGCAAGTGCTCACACACATAAAGTAAGTATTTTTTAGAAGCTGACAGGAAATTACTTTTCTCAAATGAGTATGAGGAGATTTACCTAGGTGTCTCCCAAAGTCCTTTTAAGGACCCCCATGGGATTTTACTTTTGAAGAACCTGGAATTGAAGATACTTGTGTGGTCTCTGTTTTGACCCCTCTGGGTCTGGGACCCCTCCCAGCCTTTACAACACAGGTTGTTTGACCCACAGAACACATTTTCCCTTTGTGAAATAAAGAATTTTGGAGAATGGGATAAAGCACATGCAAGTCTCTGATTCTCCACCAGGATTCCTCCAGAAGGGAACGACTGCCCCAGGAGGTTGTTTTGATCATCTAAATCCCTGAGTCCTGTCTGAGAAACTTTGATCTAACATCTGGCCAATAGTCGGATATAGATGATTTGTATCGAATTGTCAGATGTTCAGTTGAATTTCAGTCAGTAGGGTGTGGGGGATGCCCCGTACTGGTGGTACCACGAGTGTCCCTTTGGGAGGCTGTGTATGTTCTGTAGTAGGTTACAACTGCCCTAGAGATATGGTCACGCAGACATAACTATGAGGAAACCCCAAGGGCTCAGAACAAATCACTGTACGTTATTTCCCAGAGTCTTCTCTGTCTTTCTCCTCAGAGATTGACTTTGCTTAGAGAAAGTTGTTGCCTTTTTTCCCCTCCAGACTCCAGTTTAGGACTAGAGAGGGCTCCATCTCTATCCAGAGCTGTTTTTATGTTGTAAGCAATGGTTTTCTTGTTTCTAATAGGAGATTTGATGAAAGCAGTATCTATATCCCTATTAAGCAACTAAGAAAAATAAAATGTTTGTTGTCAATATTATGACCAAAATCTTTGAGGTCAAATTTATTTGAACTCTTTATTTCTTTGAAACTGCTAGAAGAGTTAAGCCAGGCATCCTGACTCATCCCTTTAATTCTGCCACCGGGGAAGTTGAGACAAGAAGATGGCCACAGATTCAAGACCAGACTAGGCTGTGTGAATCCTAGGCCAGCCTGGGCTATAGACTGAGACCTTGTCTCAGAAAAGACAACAACGCAAAGAAACATACATTTAGCTGGTTATGGCAGTGTATGCTTGTAATCCCAGCAATGGGAAACCGAGGCAGGAGGATTGCTGTAAATATCAAGTCAGTCTAGGTTTCATAGCATGACCCTACCTAAGTTAGAAGAAAAAAAGTGGCAAAAGGAAGTCAGTCACTTACGTCTACTCAGAGAGTCTGTCTAACAAGAAGCTGGACTGTGCAACGTGTGGCGTAAGTGAGAGAATTATCTTGGTGTGTTTCCTCCAGAAAAACCCTCAGGTCATGTATCTGGAGCAAGAACTCGAAAGCCTGAAAGCCGTGTTAGAGATCAAGAATGAGAAGCTGCATCAGCAGGACATGAAGCTGATGAAGATGGAAAAGCTGGTATGTCTCTTCCAGGGTGGAGGACTGAGCACCTCCGGGGGGGGGACACGGTGTCACCTAGGAGCTAGGGACTCGGAGCCCATGGCGCTAGAGCTATGGGTCTGGGCTAACTTGTCCTTCATGGTGTTTGGAAAACACACAAAGGGTCAGAGAGGCTATTTTCTTGTCCAGATCTATTAGAGGCTGATTCAGCACAGCTTTCTAGAACACTTATTTTTTTTTTTTATGGAATACATATAAAGCCATATTTACTTTAAGAAAAACTGTAGCAAACAAACCAGGCTCATATTTCAATAGCCCAGAATCTTAACTTGGCCTAATGAAAACTTTGAATTACTCTAAAACCAATATTTTAATGCACCACCCACTCCAAACAGGAGAAACAGGTGGACATATCAAATAATCTCATTAGCACAATAATATAACCTAGTAGAATTCCTTATCTTTTAAAGAATTAAAAAATGGTTTAAAAAAAGAATCATGTTGGTAAGATTAGCCCAATTGGAAAACAGCAAGCATTGTTGAAAACCATGATTAGAATTTGAGCCTTCACAACTGTGGTTGAGGAGTGTGTCCTATGTATACTGTCAGCCTTGGGCCAGCCCTGAAACACAGGGTGTGCTAGTCAGGACACAAACCAAACTGGCAGGGTTTGTCAGAACAGCTTAAGTGACCCTGGCTCTTAGCTGTCTTTTGCTCCCAGCTTCCTGCCAACCACCCACCCACCCAATGCTTCCTCTCTTGCCTCCTCCTAGCTGTGGGTGACTCCTTTAAACCTAGACCAGTCTGGACAATAGCGAGCCTGGTGCTCACTCTTATCTGTTTGGCTTTTGTTTGTTTGGAGTTTGGGGGGTCGGCTTAGTTTGGTGTTTTATTTCCTAGAGATAATTAGCTGCTTTTTTGAGAGAGGTAAGGCTTAAATTAACTTGTAGGTACCTCCTTGACCTTGTCAGGAAATGTGGTAATAGTCGGGGGAAGGCTTTTTTTCTTTTTAATCCACAATAGCATTTTGTTTGGCCATGATGAAGAATGAAATTATGTCATTTGCAGACTTAATTGATGGAATTGGAGATGATCAAGTTAAGTGAAATAAGCCAGACCCAGAAAAACAAACCCTGTTTTCTCTCATCTGTGGAGTCTAGATGATGATGAGACCAGGGGGACCACACTGGAAGAGAATGAGGACTAGCAAGGGGAGAAAGGAATGCGTAGCGGAGACTAAATATGGTCAAAGTACACGAGTCACTTGGAACAAAAATGCCGCCATAAAGTCTGGTTACCATGTACCATGAATATGTGCTAATAATTTTTATAGGAAGCACATATGTAGTGGCCAGAGGGTGAGGGGTGGGTGGAACAATCCATGTTTATCAGTCAGACACGAGTGTTTCTTAGATGCCCTGCGTTCACTGTGCAGCCGACTTCTTAAAACCTAGTGTCTGCTCAGGTTGGTTAGTCGTTGCTGTTTGGGGCTGCTTGGCCCATTACTGTGGTCCACTTGTGGCCCATCTGAGACTGTAAGCTCACAAGGGGGGCTCACTCCCACACTGATGCTTGGCAGGCCAGTGGATTCCGTGGCCCTTGGAATAGGTGGCTTCACAGAGATGATTGGGGGTGTCTCTCTTTGTGGGCATTCACCCCCATGGAGGCAAGCATGGCCGCACAGGTAGCAACCACCTTCCCATCTGGAATGTTCTGTCAACCCCACAGTCCCGGGACAGAGGTGTGCGGGTGAGGGCTCACTGTAGTTGATTTGAGTGCAGGCACAGGGTAGCCCCACGCTTCGGCTGCTTCAGTGAATGACACCAACATGGGCTGTAAACCAGGCCTAGAACAACTCAACCGCTGTTCCCTAAGAACGGAACGAGAGTGGTTGCTCAGCTTCAGTTCTGATCATGATTTGGCAAGGCTCATGGTTGCCCTCCACCCGCCATGAAGCGTAACCTCTCCCAAGCCACCGAGGCAGTCTCCAAACTGACATTTGAAGTCCAGCCCAGTTCTAGCGCGAGAGCACACAGCCCATCTATCATGTAGGGGTCAGAATGGTAGCTGACGTGGACAGCTGGGACTCTTCACCCTCTGCCCTCTCGGAGGCACCAGAAGTACAGGAAGTGGCCTTTTTTTTTTGGTCTGGTCAGGAATGCAAGAAACTCCTGGTTGTTAATAAGCCCCACCCAGTACACGTAGCCCGCCTTGGCAAAGGTCGTCCCGCTACACCCGCTCAGCAGGCAGGCAGTGATGACTCACGAGACCCTGTTAATAAGTTGTTGCCCCATCTTCCATTCACGCTTCTGAACTTAATCAGATCTCTGGTGATAAAAAAACTGTTTTGTAAAGTATAAACATGTTTTAATTTCTAGTGAGCCACGATATTTCTGTTTTATGCCCCGACTAAGAGGCATCATAACCGTATCAGTCAGCCTTACACTGCTGTTTATAACACAGGAGGATAGGTTGCTATGACAACGGGAATACCCAGGCCACTGCCACATGGTGCACTTAGGAGTTCCCGGCCTTTAACGAAGTTAGAACACTTAGTCTAGTAGGCTCCTCCTCTAAAGGAACAGAGCTGACTGGATATACGCTAAAGGAGGGTTTGCTAGATTGGCTTACATAATAAGCTCAGAGTAGCTGCCCGAGAGCCTTGTCCAACCCACAAGGCCAGGTGCCACTGCTGTTCCACGCTGGTGCCAGAGGCCACCTGGAGGATCCTGGAGAGCCCCTGATCATGAGTCCACGCCAGAAGCCTGAAGAAGCTGACTCTACCATCAGAGACAGAATCAGCAGCAGCAAGAGGGTAGATAAAATCTCAGCGAGGGTTAGGGCCAAGCAAGCACTTTCTGCTGTGTCCTGGGGTCTCAGCCACTGCCAGATAGTGCTTGCCCACATTTAGGCAATCAAGCCGATCCCCCCCCGCCCCGTGGCATGCCCACAGGCCAGCCTGATGGAGACTATCCTTCATCCAGGCTTTCTTCCCAGACATTTCTAGGTGGTGTCAAGCGGCAAACTAACCATCACACTTAGCATGAGGACATTGCCTAAGAAAGCAAGCTTTGTTCGGAGAGCCGGCCCTGTCAGTAGTTAGCTCTGTGACGTCAAAGGTCGAGCTTTTACCTCTATAAAACAAAACATTGGTAGAATAGTATTTTCAGGTCAACTGCCACTGTTTTTAATTCCAAGTTACCTCGGTTTGTGGTTTTATCTTGAAGGTTTTATTCTAAGCATTTCAAGGTGTTTCTCCCCCTAGCTCCTCCTGTTTTTATTCTGTAGATGTTTTTCTAGAAAGTTATTTCATCTGACTGGCTTGTCGTGAACATTTCCTGGACATGAACGTTGTCTTAAAAATAAGAGTTCCACCTAGACAGACCCTGTAATCCAAGCGGATGAGCCACAACAGGGACCTGGGGTTAATTTTGAGCTGTGACGTCACCTCTCAAACAAGTCATAAACCATACTTTAGGAGAGGAGTTGGAAGGGGATCAGCTCGCCGCCATGGTCAGTGATTCATGCCTTCGTGGGTCTTATGCTTTAATCTCTCACCGGATCAGTTTGTGAGTGAGAGGTTTTCTATCGTGACTCTCCCCGATGCGCTACAGCGCCTTGCTGCGTGGCATGAGAGTGCCGCTACAGTCCCCCCACTCAATCGCTGCGTGGCATGAGAGTGCCGCTACAGTCCCCCCCACTCAATCGCTGCGAGTATTTATTTATTCCCTCGCTTGTGACCGTAACCGCTTGTTTACGCCAAGGTGGACAATAACACTGCACTGGTCGACAAACTGAAGCGATTCCAGCAGGAAAACGAGGAGCTGAAAGCGCGGATGGACAAACACATGGCCATTTCCAGGTAAAACTACAAGAGTCCCTTTTTCCTCCTCTCATCCTTGAACATCTGCTGCTCCCTGGCATTGAGCGAAGCAGAAAGAGAGAGGCACCAATCTCCCTCTGAAGGTAGCAGTCCAATGCTTCTACCAAGGTGGCCTAGACCTTCTCCCCGACCTGGAGCTCACTCGACATAATGAGGCTTTCAGGGAAGGAGCGATCACAGATGTGAACAGAGAACAGCCCTTGAGCTAAGATAGGCACCCACAGAGCCAAAGCCTTGTGCAAGCACCCCACTGCCTCCTGGGAAGTTGCCCCAAAAGCTAGAACTGCCCATTATTACTAAGGGGATTATTTATTTGGGCCAGGCTTTACACTTCTGGTATTGGGTGTTTCATTTTCCTTTTTTAGGGCACAGACCCGAGCCAGGGGCCTCACACATGATAGGCAGTCCCTCTACCACCAGCTGTTGGCCTTCCTATAGTATTTGGGTTTCTTGGCTTTAAAAAAAAAAAACCTACGACCCCCGCCTAGATCCTGTTTATTCTCCCCAAGTACGCTTCTTGCACCTTCATATTTAAACAGGAAGAGCTACTATTTGGCTTGGATGCCACATGGTCTTTGCGTTTTCTTTCCAAGGCAACTTTCCACAGAGCAGGCAGCGCTGCAGGAGTCCCTGGAGAAGGAGTCAAAGGTCAACAAGAGACTATCCATGGAGAACGAGGAGCTACTGTGGAAGCTGCACAACGGGGACCTGTGCAGCCCCAAGAGATCCCCCACATCCGCGGCCATCCCTTTCCAGTCCCCCAGGAATTCGGGTTCCTTCTCCAGCCCCAGCATCTCGCCCAGATGACGCTTCCGGAACACGGCAGAGTCTCCAAAGGCTCTGAGGTGTGCTTCTGCAGGACTGACCCTTTCGTGGGAACAAGAGTTGAACTAGCTTTCTGAAACTTCCACAGGATAACTGGAAAGCAGCCACCACCGTATCGGCTACTTACAAGTCGGGGGCTCTGGGGGAAGACTTTTAACTTGGTCCAAAAGCCTCCTCCGAAAATAGATTTTGGAATCGGTGTGGACACAGTTGCACAAAGCACTTACAGAACAAGGGAAACTTGTTCTTTTGCCTTCCTTCACCTAAGCATAAGGGGAAACTCAGGGGCCTATTAAGATAAAGATTTATAACCTTTATAATATTCTTCACCAGAGACACCTTCTTGTGATTTTTTTTTTTAAATTTCATTTTGACTGTGGGCAGGGGTGTGTGTGTGGATGAAATGGGTGTACTGGTGTGTTACGTGACTGTCACAGCCCTCTCTGCTTGTATTAAAAGTCAACAGCTGAATATAGCTGGCTCTGTATTACTCAAGTTATAACCAGTGTCCACATGCCAACAGAAGCCATAGAAGAGAAAGCAATAGCCCTTGAGTTACCACCGACTCCACTCGGCACTGTGACATGGCAGGGCTAGGCTGTGACAGGAAGAGCCTTTTGATTTGTTGTTGTGTGTACATTTCTGTTAGTGTTTTGGTGTTTAGTTTTGCCAGTTGATACCAGTTTTCCTTTGCCTGTAGATTTTTATGAGCCTAGTTACTATACTCCGATCCATTTTCTCAGGCTACGTGCTAATTTTTCTAAACACAAATCTGTATAAAGAACAGGGGGCAGTACCAACGGTGGTTTCCGCCTCATTTTCACCTCAAATCCAAGCTGTCTGCGCAGAGGTCAGTTTTCATCTGCCTCTCCTCCCCCCATCTAGAGCCACAGAAGCAAACCTCCTACCTCTTTCCCCTTATTACAGAGTGCTTCTCCAGAGCCAGCTCATCTCCGAGGTGCTGAACCCATAAGCCAACATCTGTATCCGAGAATACAAATCTTGGAAACCCGTAGGGAAGTCAGTAAAGGTGGCCTTCAGCATGTACGAATGGCCAGAAGCACCTCGTTAAGCCAACGATTCGTGTTTAAGAGGAGAAGAGTCTGAGCGGTGATGCCCACCTAAGGGCCCCTGTGAGCATGCCTCCTGTCACTGAGGGGTCAGCCAAAGAGTGAGAAAAGTGGCTTAGGCGACTCCTCCACACTGCATTTGATTTTCCTTTCAGAATTTCACTTACGGCCTCCCCAGACTCTAAGATGCCGGGAAAGGTAGAGGGGATAGATGTGGCTCGCCATCCCCGCTTGCCCATGTGTGTCAGTGCCGTGATGTCAGTATTTACGAACCTGCCTCCAATGGCTGGCCTAATAACCCCCGGAGTTAGGACAGATCTGGGATGCTAGAGGTGGCTATCCGAGTCGTAGCGGGCCTGTTCACTGCGTAGTTAATTGATATTCATGACGCATGCTCTTATTAGTGGTTTGTTGAAGTCTCTAATCGCCAATAGTTTATGATGTATGTAACCTTCCATGTTTGCTTCTGATAATAGGCTGTAGCGTCATTGCCAACTCCTGGAATATCTCTGCTCCCAGTCCCACGTTGTTCCCAGCGACATTAGCCAAAGTTGGGTTTATCATTTATGCTCTAGTTATGATAAAAATTCATGCGATTCCCTGCCATCCTCCAGACATTTCAGTGTTTGGGAAGTCACTCTTACAGCAGTTAAAATGCCTTCAGAGGGTAGAAGACGAGAGAAGATAGGAAACAAAATAGAGAGCTTTCAAGGTTATTTTTTTAAACGTTTCATGTAGGATGCAAAACTGTTGACACATCTTAAAAATGAGGTTGTGTGAACAACTGTAGTTTGTAGCGACGGAAAGTCTATTTTACTTTGATCAAATAATTAACGCTGAAGTATTCACTGTAAGGATGGCAGCCTCTACATACTTCACTCTTCAAAGCATTAGGTTATGTTATAAACACCCTTCTCAACACTCATCAGCTCAGACAGGCCCCTACGCTGGTGTACAGAACTCCCAACCCAGTGCCAGTGTTTGTTGTGGGCTGAGATTGACTTGCGCAGAGCTTGAGTTTACCGGTTAAGCTTTTCAAAATTCAAATGCTGAATTTTGGCTAGTCGAAGCAAATTTCTTCTGCATGGTGTAAGAAAATTGGAACAGCTGCGGTCTCAAGTTCTTTTGAAGACAGATCTAGCCAAAGCTGAACCTTCCTTACTCTGTTCATCTATGTTATGTTAAGGCTAAATTGTTTGAGAAATTTAAGATGAGTACTTTCGGTGTGGCGATTTAATGTAAAAATGTGTGATTTTTGATACCTTTATAAATGAACTCACTTTAGCTTTGATAAAGTGGCATATCTAAGCACTTGGATCTCGAGTTGTTGCTTGTAAGCGGTTGAACAGGAGCGGGTACCACAGATTGCTGTCAAGCCCTTCCGTATGCACAAGCCAAAGGAGACAACAAACAGCTTACACCTTTTTTATAAAATCTTGCTCATTTAATAGAAATGATTATACAAAGTGGTTGACATGTTTTCTTAGCATAAAAATGAGAAACATGGTTGAAAGTAATCAAAATACATTTTTCTTCTAGGAAAGTTAGCACTTCTTTTAATAGACGGATGACTTCCGTTTGTTTTGGATGTCTGTCTGACCCACAGGCAGCGGTTGGCCTTTGGTACTGGCCTCCCACAAAGCTCTTTTAAAAAAAAGCACCTCGACGTTGTATATACAGATGGCTTTCCATCGGTTGACTGTACTTCACTTTCCAAGTCAGGCAAACTCAACAGTGGTGGCCACTGTTGTCTGTCCTCGGAGATTCTGAGCCGTGCATATATAATATCCTGCATCAATCGTCTCAAAGTCTTCAACAGTGATGACACTCTGGGAGATTCTTGTGGTGTGCCCCAGTCCTCGGTGGATCAGTCTCCAGGTGTCTTGAATGGTGACGGGCCTTTCGTCCTATTTAAAGATGCCACACAGACTGAAGCCAGAGGGGACAGGCTGTTTTGCTGGGCTCCCATCCACCCGACCCATTCTTGAATACAAAGCACATGCTCACTGAAGACTGGTTTGCATGCTCAGCTTGTAGGCTTTTTTTCCCCCTAACTGTATAATTCAAGTCAAGGCCGCATTTTTTCCAAGTGGGTCTTGAATTTCAGGATGCTGTTTGGTGATTTCTTTCTGCTCTATTATAGATGTAAAATGGATTGATTGTCTTGGGCCTCTAAGGGGAACTGGTCTTAAGCAGAAATGCATAAGCAGGATTTTTTTCCCTTTGTGCCATCCTCGCATTGCCAACTTTTCCCTGCCAAGTGGTTCTTATTCATGGAATTTAAGGTCACGAGCCCAGAAGCACTGGCTGTGTAAGGAAAGAAGCAGCTCCCTGTGGCTCTGATTTGGGAGAGGCAGGAAAGTAATTAGGCTAATGTTCCTTGAGACTGCAGAGGGAGGCAGATTGTACCAGGGAAGGGTAGGATGATGCCCTTGACAGTGTGAACGCCTCTTCTAGAAGCATGTCCCCCCCTTTAAGATCTGTTTCAGGCAGTTCCAGCGATAAGAACAGTGTTTGTTAAGTCCCCTCAATAAAGGTAATTATAATATTACAATATTACTAACTTTTAATACTTTTCCTCCCAATAACAGCAATGCAAAAGGTCATTCTATTGAAAAGCAAGAATGTGTGTGACAATGTATTAAAAACAACAACAGCAACAAAAAGCTAGTAGTAGGTGCGGGAAAGGAATGCTCTCTGGGGACCATCCTTTTCCACCCATCCGTGGCTACCCAGTATTATCTCTGGTAACAAAGCTGGTAGCGGAGCCGTTTATTTCAGCGAGCAGAAGATGCCGAAGAGCTTAAGGACCCTGCCCTTTCTTTTATAGAAGTCTAGTTTTAAATGATGATAGCAACACGACACCTTGTGAACAGGGTCCATGTTTAAACGCCCGCTTGGAGAATATCTGCTCCAAGCCATTCACAGGCCCGATGCCACTTCCCCTTTTCCCACCCATGGCTCTGAAGCTTTGTGCATTGTGGAAGATTCCTTGAGGAGGTTATAGTAAGTAGCCTGTGGTAGGCCCGGAGGATGAGAGTGAAGACGGAAGTTCAGAAGGAAGTAGTCTACCCCCCCCCCACTTTTGTGTCTCTAAGAGCAATGAGAAATTACACATAGGAAGGCATCTTGAGTAAATCACCTAATAGAGCCATCCTTTTTTTTTCTTTCTGGAAAACAGTATATGTTGGAGTAGACTGAAACATCTTAGACAAACATTCCCTGGCTCCCACCTAGTCGTAAACCTTGCACTTAAAGTCTGATCTCTCTCACTAAGTGATGGAAACTCAGTGCCGACTACTGAGGCTGGGGTGTGGCACTCACCTTCTGTCCAGGAAAGATCCACCTGAACTCCACCTCAACATCCGGCTCCCCGAGGACAGTGCACAGCACGCTGATGTCATCCCCACCGTTCACTTTGTTGGAGGAGGCCAAGATGGTTGTCGACGGAGGGCCACTGGGAACTGGGAGCAAGCAGGAAGAACTAATGAGATCCATAATGCTGATGTTAAAGACAAACACACATTCTCTTTGGAGAGAGGAAACTGCCTTTTCTATAGCTTCATGAAGCCAACGCTAGCATATACCCCCCCCCTTTGATTGCTTTAGGAGCTGCCTCAGCCTCTCTCTGTTGGTAGTCCAGAAGGGGGATCCAGAATCCCAGCTCCGCTCTGCCATACTTGTGACCAGAGAAGGAGCTAGCGAGTTGACCAGGATCATGTGAAAGATATAGAAGGTGTGGTGATAGAGGTTGGGGTGGGGGAGAGATGGCTCAGCGGTTAAGAGCACTGGCTGCTCTTCTAGAGGTCCTGGGTTCAATTCCCAGCAACCACATGATGGCTTACAACCATCTATAATGAGATCTGGTTTCCTCCTCTGGCATGCAGGAAGAACACTGTATACATAATTTTTTAAAGTTGCGGTGGAGGAACAATTTTGGGAAGGAATAAGCGAAGGCAGCCTGGTTGGGTGGGGATGGCCAAGTAGGTATGTGACACCCATCCTCAGAAGAGGTCCAGATATCCCAATGAGGACAAATGTTTGCAGTCTAGCACCAATGCTGCCTGTGCCTTCAGGATCCTGATGTCATAACACCTTAGAAGCCTTGCTGATCATCCAGTCACTCAATGGGTAATATTGATGGCAGCCTTGAGCAAAGAGATGTGCCAGGAACTAGGACTGCAGAAACGAGCTCCTAGAGCCAACATTCCAGCAGAGTGGGCAGCCGCCAAGTGAGCAACTGCAATGCTTCATTTCACAGAGAAGCCCCGAGTGAGCCACAAGCTGATACAGTCTGAGAATCAGGCAAGCACTTAAAGTCTCAGAACTGAGCTTAAAAGACAGAGGGAGGAGGATTCCTGAGCGGTCTGTGAGGGAAGATGAGCGGCCTGAAGTAGAGGGCAGCGGCTCCACACAGAGATCAAGGCATAAGAAAGAAGGGCACCTTAGGTCCTCCCACACTCGGAATCTAAAGAAAATGGAAGAGTGTCGTCTCAGTTTTCATGAGGCTCCAGGTTCAATCGGCAAATTCTGCCCTCAGAGCAAAGTGCAAAGGGGCTGTAGGGATGGTTTGGTGGTTAGGAGCAATGACTGCTTTGCCGGAGGACCCAACTTTGATCCCCAACATGTACATGGTCCCAAAGGATCCAGTGCCGCCTTCTGGCCACTTTGGGAACTGCACACACTTGGTCTCTACACATGCAGGCAAAACACCCATCCATGCATGTAAAATTGTACTTTTAATAAAATTTAACATTGAAAAGTGGGGCCACAGTCAAAGGGATTTCAGGCAAGAGCCAAGTAGGGTCTAGTAGGAGGGCAGACATTATCTGATGTAATGACATGGGAACCTAGCAAAGCTTGTTTTTACAATGTATAGAGCGAACAGCCAATGAAACAGACACGTAGGTAACGATGAGTCAGGAAATACAAAGGGCCTTTTCATAAGAGTATCTGGCTGCTATAGGGAAAGAGATGGATTGGTGGAGACTTGGGGCAGTTAAAGCAGGGTTATCATTTAGAAACAGAATATTAGAAACTCTGACCTACTGTATGAGTCCTTCAGCAGAGAATAGAAGGAATTGCCTTCCCCAAATTCTGATTTCTGAGAGCAGTTAACTTGGGAGACATGCTTCTCCCCACAGGGGAGCACCATTGTTGTGAAGAGGTTAACCACTGGGCTCCCCAACCCTCATCAGGGTAAGCGTTCTCGGGGGACACAAAAGTTCTATTGGAGGAGCGACAGTGCGAGAGGAATCACTTCCTCGATTTCGGAAATGGGATGAGGCACTCTCTCCAGGAAGTCGTGGCAGGGCAGTGCTATCTGGTTGAGTATCTGCTCATCAGCCCATCCCTGTGCCATCAGAAAAGCCTTGGAACAAACGAGTGAGTGGAAGGCTGCAAGAAGAGGCCTTGTTGGGAGCTAGAGATGGGTCCTTATAATCCCTACATCCAACCAGTTGTGGTTGGCTATGTGTTCAGGTTGTGACTGACGTGAGAGTGGAATGGAGGTGTCTAGAGAACAGGCAGATGGTTTCAGGTAAACGCTGAAGTCACTCCGAGAATGCAATGGCAAGAAAGACAGTTGTTAAATGAATGACAGGGAGTGGCAGGGAAGTGAATGAGAACGTTCATGGGACCAAGCCAGCAGAGGTTCCTAATAGCAGGGGACAAGGAATGAAAGCTGGATTGGGCACAACCAGGATGTCATCCTCAAGCTGGTAAGTGGATGGCGATGCTGGGAGAGATTTGGTTAAGGCATAGAGGCCTATGAGTCCTAAGAGGACTGGGGACACAAGGGACTTCCCAATTAAACATAGAATGAGGGAAAATTCAGGAGTGCAAGATAGAGGGAATGGATCAAGGGAGCAGAATGCTCTGGAAATGCCATAGAGAAGCTTGTAGAATATCATCCTATGCCTTTGTATTTTCCTCCCAACCAGCAGGCAGTGCCCATCTCTTCTGGGGGAAGAAGGCAGTCTTCCTTACCTTCCACGTAGAGCAGCTGATACTTGACGGAGATCTGAGACTTGCCCCCAGCCTCAGCTTTGCAGTAGACCACACCCTGGTGATGAGATTGAGGCTGAAGGTATACAAAGCCTCTCTTCATGTCATAAACAATGTCTGTTCCATTGGCAGGGATTTCTTTGGCCGGAAACTCTCTGTGGAGCGTGACTTTGGCTGATGGCACTGTAACTCTACAAGGAACCACAGCCTGTCTGTCCGGGTTCAGGTAGACAACATCAAAGTAACTGGTGGAAGGTACAAACAGCTCTCCTTTCTCTGCAGGAGAGAAGACACAGGCTTAATGACTCCAAAGAAATGCAGTGAGGATTGTTTCAAGGAGCTGCTTGTTCCTCCAAGCTGCCCAGAACTGAAATAATCACACAGAAACTACTAATTAAATCACTGCTTGGCCCACTAACTTCAGTTTCCCATTGGCTCTTACATCTTAACCCATTTCCATCAATCTGTGCTTCACCACAAGGTCGTAGTTTACTAGCAAAGCTTCAGCACATCTATCTCTGGCAGCAGGTCCCATCAGAGGATGCCTTGAAGAGTCTTAAAACCGGCACCAAGATGAGACATTGCTGACAATGTACCCAGCACCCTGGGTCTCTTAAGAAGGCTGGGCTTGAAAAATGCATAGGGAATTGTTTTGCATCCTGCTATAATTTAGATGTTGACTGTCCCCTAGAGGTCCTTGAATTAAAGACTTGGCATTAGAAGTTACTGGGAGGCTTAGCATAAGGGCTTTTAGGTCAGCAGAGATGTGCTCTTAAAGGTACTTGTGAGGCATCAGGCTTTTCTCTCTACCTGATTCCTGAAAATGACACCTGTCTCAACACAGGATGGAAGACATGAGGTCAACTGATCATGGACATGAGCCTCCAAAACTTTCTCTTAATAAATTGTCTTAATGGTAAATTGGCTGAAAAAGAAATCAGAGAAACAACACCCTTTACAATAGCCACAAATAACATAAAATATCTTGGGATAACTCTAACCAAATAAGTGAAAGACTTATATGACAAGAACTTTAAGTCTTTGAAAAAAAATTGAAGACACCAGAAAATAGATCTCCTATGCTCATGAATAGGTAGGATTAATGTAGTAAAAATAGCAATCTTACCAAAAGCAATCTACAAAATCAATGCAATCTCCATCAAAATCCCAATACAATTCTTCACAGACATCAAAAGAATAATATTCAATTTCATATAGAAAAACACAGAATAGCTAAAACAATCCTGTACAATAAAGAAACTTCAAGATGTATCACTATTCCCGACTTCAAGCTCTGCTATATAGCTGTAGTAATAAAAACAGCTTGTTATTAGTATAAAAACAGACACTTGGATCAGTGGAATTGAATCAAAGATGCCAACACAAAGCTACACACCTATGAACACCTGATTTTCGACAACAAAGCCAAAATTATACAATGGAAAAAAGAAAGCACCATCAACAAATGGTGCTGGCAAAACTGGATGTCAGCCATGTAGAAGAACACAAATATATATATATATATATCACCATGCACAAAACTCAAGTCCAAATGGATCAAAGACCTCAATATAAATCCAGCTACACTGAACCTGATATAAGAGAAAGTGGAAAGTAGCCTTGAATGCACGGGCACAGGAGACTACTTTCTGAATATAACACTAATAGCACAGACCCTGAGATCAACAAATAATAAATGGGACCTCCTGAAACTGAAAAGCTTCTGTAAGGCAAAGAAAGGATACAGTCAACAAGACAAAACAGCAGTCTACTGAACGGGAAAAGATCCTCACCAACCCCACATCTGACAGAGGGCTGATCTTTAAAATATACAAAGAACTCAAGAAAGTAGACATCAAAATCCAATTAAAAAAAATGGAGTACAGATCTAAACAGAATTCTCAACAGAAGAATCTCAAAAGGCTGAAATACACTTAAAGAACTGTTTGACATCCTTAGTCACCATGGAAATGCAAATCAAAAATGACTCAGATACCATCTTACACCTGTCAGAATGGCTAAGATCAAAACTTATGTTGGAGAGGATGTGGAGTAAGAACACTCGCCACTGCTGGTTGTAGTACAAGCTGGTACAGTCTCTTTGGAAATCAATATGGCAGTTTCTTAGAAAAATGGGAATCAATCTACCTCATAACCCAGCAATACCACTCTCTTGGGCATATATGCAAAGGATGCTCAAACATACCACAAGGGCACTTGTTCAACTATGTTTATAGCAGCACTATTTGTAATAGCCAGAACCTGGAAACCACCTAAATGTCCCTCAACCAAAGAATGGATAAGGAAAACATATATTTATACAATGGAATGTTACTCAGATGTGAAAAACAATGACCTTATGAAATTTGCAGTCAAATGGATGGAACTAGAAAAATAATCATTCTGAACGAGGTAACCCAGACCTAGAAAGACAGACATGGTATGTACTAACCATAAGTGGGTATTAGATGTAAAGTATAGGAAAACCAACCTTTCGGTTCACAGCCCTAGAAAGGCTAGATAACAAAGAGGACCCGAAGAGGGATGCATGGGTTTCTCTGGGAAGAGGAAATAGAGATCTTCTGGGTAATCTGTGTGGGGTAGAGGGCGGTGGGATAGGGACAGAGGGAAACCTGGTCTCAGGAATGGCTTCTACTAGGCTACCATGTAGCTGAGGACTTTCACCTGATATTACACACACACACACACACACACACACACACACACACACACACTGCAATGCCACCTGTCAGTCTTTAAACCCTAGATGACTTTTCCATCTCAGAGAAAGTAGACAGGTGAGAAGAACTGGCTTACTCAAACATCCGTAGGATAGCGAAAGGATTATGGGTGTGGCTTTGGGGGCACATGCTTATGTTGTTTGATTTGGCTTGACACCTTAAATCCTTTGGTTTCTGGATTGTTCTGTAAAGGGATATTAGAGTAATTGCTGAGAGAACTCTCTGGGGCTAATCACATAACACTTCTTAAATTGTTTCCTGTGTTTCCCTTGCAACCTCCTGAAGCAGGCTATTGTTCTTGGCTTTCTCTTTCACCAGCCTTCCCCATCACCATTGTATGATCATTTAGGAGGGGCGTAGGATTCCTGGAAACACCAAGGGTCTTCAGGGGCAGGAGTTCTTTGATTCCAAGGACCAAGTTCTGGAACACAGAAGTGTTTCTATGGGAAAGACTGTGTCATAGCTCAGAGGGCACCCACAACTTTTGTTAGGCTCTATGCTGGTGATTTTGTTACTTTGTAAATTGATTTTCAGACTTAAGCCAGGGGCACCTTTCTAATGTGTCCAGTATCCCTGTTAAGAAACAGAAAATCTACCCTATTTGTAAAGAGTAGATAATATTAGAGACATCTTTTGAATGGCTGAGAGGGTGCCACAGTGGTAGTACATTTGCCTGGGACGTTAGAAGGCCTACATTCAGTCCCCACCACTGCAAGTAAATAAAGATAATATTTTGTGTGTTGTAAGGTTTTGCTGAGTGAGTGATCTGCTCCACTTAGCAAAACCAGAAGAATGTGAGCAACTGGAATTTCAGGATGAAAATGTCGTCTTACTTCTTGTTGTAAAATACGTGCTTCAGAATAAACCAATTTATCAGTTGCTCTAAAAGTATTTAAAAAGTGGGGTATGGCTCAATGGTAGAAAACTTGTCTAATATATGAAAGGCCCTAGCTTCAATACTAGCGCATGTAAACATGCACGCTCGCACACACACACACACACATGCGCGCGCGCGCACACACACAGCCGTAGCTTCCATCTGTTAAAAAAATGTGCTGAGGTTCCTTTAAAAAATTATAGGTTACATACCCCTAACAAATATGCTTGGATCTACTCATGTACCATAGTGCTTTAAAAACTAAACACACAGGGTTGTATTTTTTAAAAGTCAAAGCTAATAGCCTATAAATTAAACTACAAATTACAGCACATTCAGTATTTAGTAAAATACTCATAAATGTGGTCTCCCCACATATGAAAATCATTGCCCAAGTATTTCCAGTCGAGAAAGCCCTCCCACTGGTAGAGAGCTCTCCTTGATCTGTCTGGGTGGCAGTTGCACGCCTGCTCCTTTGAGGACAGTTTATTGAGCTGTCTACTTAGGATCTGAATTCTTTCCTTTATGTATGTTATCCTTCAGTGTTGGGGGTGGGGAGAGAACACAAACCTGCCTCCCGGATAAGAGGAAATAAATGTGGCAGTTACTTACTCAAACATTACACAGATTAACAACAGGCAGCGCCCCCAAAGAGATCTCACAGTGTTTGCCATCAAACGCTAGCAAACACACAAACATCACGAATGGCAGATGCTTCTCCATGTGGGTAGCTGAAAAGCATATGTTCCGAAGGAATCCTGTGCCAGCCGCGGGAACCTCAGCTTCTGTGGCAGCCCATCTTGGCTTTCCAAAGCCACCCACACTTCAAAAGACAAAATGATAAATCCTCTCCCTGGACTTTCCGAGAGTTGAGTAAAGCAACAACATGATACCACCTCCCTCTCCCGCCTGCTTCCTCCCTCGCTTCCTTTTCTTGACAGGTTCTCCTATAAGAACAGGCTGGTCCTCGAACTCACTGCATAGTGAGGGTGATGCTGAACTTCTGATCCTCCCATCTTTTCCTCCTGCACACTGGGATAAAAGGCATGCACCACCACACCTGGTTGTAGATTATGCTGGACTAGAACCCTGGCCTTTGAGCATGCTAGCCAAACACACTATCCACTGAGCTATATCCCCAGCCCTGACTAAGCTTGTTCAAAGTTGAAACCGACACATTTTAGCTTTCCTTGGCTCACAAGAGGACTTTAGGAATTAAAGAGGAGCCACCTGCGAAATTCAAAAGAGCACTCATAAATCCTAACCCATCAACCCGTAACAGCTCCAGTGAAGTCTTCAGATCAAACCTAACACTTCAGAAAGACAGGGCGGTGCTCATCTTGGCAAAGAATGTTCACCTGCAGTTTCAATATGAAATTCATATTCATGAATAAGAAGCTGTTCTCCATCTTAATTGTTTGTCTTTTCCACACTTTGCCACATGGCATAGCACAAAGACCACACAGAGATGAAGATCTTACAGGACTTTCCATGAGCATCCATTAGAAAGTCTCTGACAGTCACAACTCTGCTAGCTAGTGTCCACCAACCAATCCATCTACTACGTTGTCCTAGGAAGGGCTCAAGGCGTAACAGTGGGTTGTGGCTCAGAAAAATGAATTTGACTCCTTAATAAGCTACCACAATTCCCTGACCACTGCAAGAGTCATCTTGCCCTTTTAAATCTTGGCATCCATAGTTTCTAAGACAAACATGATAAGATAGTTTCAATTCCTTTCCTTGGGATGTCACACCTGTGCTGAAGGACTGGCCCTGCTGCTGAGTCTTCTTGCTGTGGAGGGGCTATTTGAGCAGGAAGGGTAATTATATGAGCACTTGCTAACACATTGATTAATGGCTAGGATATAAGATCACTGGGTCATAGGAACATAATTCAGTACAGACCTGTAAAGCAGGTTGACTTGGAACTTAGACAAGTCTCATGAGCGCCTCTGTCCAGATATTTAAAAATGGCTCTGTCTCTCCTGAGATGCGTGGTAAATATTAGCACCGAGAGTTTGTGCGATTCCTACGTGTTGTCCCTGACCTTTGAACCTTGCTGAAGAGCCTCATCCCCCAAGCGTGTGAGCTCTCTGAGGTCTGAGGTGAAAGAAGGCTGGGAGACAGTCTTCAACAAAACCACAGGCTTTGCCAGTGCCTTCCTGGCACCACGTGGGAGGAGGGGCTCTCGAGCGTGACCCATAGGTGTCCTGGTCCTCTCGTGGTCTCAGATGATGAGACAGAGACTACAAGGGTTATAGATACTTCGGCAATCCTGCTCTGAAGTCTCAGCTCCTGAACTCATAAGAACCAGTATGAGGAGATCTTTAGCAACCCTCACCCTGCTGCTCTGGGGGTTCCAGAAAGAGCTGATCTCAGGACAGGGATGAGCAGACCAGGGGCACTATGCATTGGGACTCCATGGCGATGGAGACATTCCTTCCTATGCAGCCCACTATGAGAACATTTCAATTCCATGGGTCATAGCTGAGCACTCTAAGGCAGTGTGACCGAAGAAATGACTTTTACGTTGTATTTAATTAATATGCGGTTATATTTAAATTGCTACAGGTGTCAAGTGGTTGTCCTTATGAAAGTTTAGGCATAGACCCTGCTTCAAAGAGTTCTGTGTTTAACTCTTGTGCCACTCACCTGCTACAGGACTTTAAGAATTTTCTTCACCTGTCTACACCTTATTTCACTCCTGGAAAAGGAGCTCTGGAAATAAGTGTATTTACCCTCAAAGACTGTCTTAATACTCTGTCCTGTGCCTGACCAATGGAGGATTTTTTGTTTTTTAAAAAAATAGTTTACTTGATATTCTGCTTACAGTGGGAACCCGAGTTTGGAGGCAACATTAGCAGTTCAAGGAGTTCCGTCATGTACCAAACTTATACCTGTGAAGAAGATGTAGGTGGAGCCTGTTCTGGTCTCGTCTCGTCGGCAGATGTAACCGTTGCACAGTTGCCCCCAGCAGCTGAATTCACCCGTGTCGGCTGAGGTGGAGTTGGCCAGAGTCAGTTGCCCATAGCGCTCATTCTGCTTCACACTGGAATTTCAAGAGAGGTGGGGCATCAGGGCAGGTCAAAGCCTGGCCAGGGACCTCCCAAGTCCTGGCTTTCTGCTTCGTTGCTTCCATATGTAAACACCCCAGTGACCTGATGTGGCCTCTCAGATGGCAAAAATAATCAGAATTGTATTTGGTGGGTAGAGAGAATAGAGTGTGTTGGTTGGGGGGGTGGGCAGAAAGAAAAGAATTTCCTAGCAGGAAATAATAAATGATAATTATATCATTTATTTTTCATCAGAGGAAAAATTCTCTTTGGTCTCAGAACTGGGATTTCTAGAAATAAGATCACTGGGGGCCTTAACAATTGAGCCAAAAAAGCCTGGGACTGGAGCTTGCTTTTTAAAAAGAAATGGGCTGAAAATCACACAACATAGATGAGAACACATAGTATCACAGCCAATACCCTAAGACTCTTTCAGCAATAAGTTCCGAGTTTAGAATCTTAGAGATATTGTATAACTATATGAAAAATAAAACATGCTCTCTCTGCTATGGGGGGGGCACACCTCTGAAGATGCATTCAGGCCCCTTGGACTTTCTGGCTTTTACTCTGGCCTCATCCTACTATTTCTGTTTTTATTTGGCTCTTGCGCTTTTATCTATCTAGTTGACTGATAAGAAGTTCTGAAACCCCCCAGGTTCCTTCCTGAAATAAGAGACATTATTACTGAACAGTAATATCTAAACAGTCCCATCAGCCAATTGTTCTGATAACTGTGTTGTGACAGAATCCCAGAAGCATTGTCTTCAGAGCGGATGTTCCCCTGCGGCTTAGGAGCCTCAGCATGTGTTGCCAAACAAATGGTTTTAATCCAAGCGCTCATCTCAGATATTCAAAGGCTTCACACTCCTCGGGATCCACATAGCTTTCTGACGGAGCAGAGAGCCTCCTGTTTCGTCTCTCAACAATACCAACATGAGCGCAACTTTAAATTTAGCACATCCAAATCGTCTGGGTGTTGGGTCCCACACGCAGCCCTGCTCTATCTCACTGCTGGATGGCTTACTGCACCCACCAGGCCTGCCTAGAGGGGGCTGTATACTCCCACCTCATCACCTCTCTCCTTTAAACTGGACGGAAATCTCTCCTCCGTCAGGAAGCATCTAATCACAACAGACTCTCAGGAATCTCCCCCACTTTCTCCGAATGAAGTAGCTGGCCCTTCTGATACCCCTGGCTTCCTGTTATTACACTGAAGGCTGACAAGGAAAGGGACGGTACCCTATTTGTTTTCAGAGAAAGACAGAGAGACAGACAGACAGACAGACAGACAGACAGAGAGAGAGAGAGACAGAGAGACAGAGAGACAGAGAGACAGAGAGACAGAGAGAGAGATCTGTGCCCAGTACACAGCATGGATTCCCTAAATACAAGTGAATTGAAGCTGAAGTGGTACACACATTGGCCATGGAAAGAGCTGAAAAGTCAGGCACCCCGGCTGGATATTTGGCTGACAGTTTAGATATAGAATGTCCCCCGAGTCCCTTGTATTACAGGCTTAGCTCTCAGCTTGTTACATTTATAGGGAACGATGGAACCCCTAAGCAACAAGGTCTAGTGCAGTTCTCCGTTCTGGTCACTGGCGGTGCCCGAGGACGGTGACACTTTTGCCCTTTCTTCCATTTTTTTTTTAAATTTATTTATTTATTAAAGATTTCTGTCTCTTCCCCGCCACCGCCTCCCATTTCCCTCCCCCTCCCCCAATTAAGTCTCCCCCCAGCCCGAAAAGCAATTAGGGTTCCCTGGCCTGTGGGAAGTCCAAGGAACCCCCACCTCCATCCAGGTCTAGTAAGTTGAGCGTCCAAACTGCCTAGGCTCCCACAAAGCCAGTGCGTGCAGTAGGATCAGAAACCCATTGCCATTGTTCTTGAGTTCTCAGTAGTCCTCATTGTCCGCTATGTTCAGAGAGTCCGGTTTTATCCCAGGGTTTTCCAGACCCAGGCCAGCTGGCCTTGGTGAGTTCCCAATAGAACATCCCCATTGTCTCAATGTGTGGGTGCACCCCTCGCGGTCCTGAGTTCCATGCTCGTGCTCTCTCTCTTTCTGCTCCTGATTTGGACCTTGAGATTTCAGTCCTGTGCTCCAATTTGGGTCTCTGTCTCTGTCTCCTTTCATCGCTTGCTGAAGGTTAATATTCAGGAGGATGCCTATATGGAGAACCCAAAGAAAAACATATAGGCATCCTCTTCCATTATTTTTATGGCTTCCTAGACACAGGGAAATGGCTTTGCCCCACCGTGTACCATCACCATGATATATCACTATGAGTGCCGTAATGTGCTACCCATGAGCCCAAAGCAACGGGGTCAAACAGTCAAGAGCTCAAAGTTAGAGAAAACTGTGAGCTGAAATAATAATCCTTTCTTTTTAGTCCTGCCAGAGCAACAAACTCAATAGCAGCTTAGAACACAGAGACTCAGAAAAGTGACATCCCTGAGACACACAGCTGGGGACCAGCTAAACAAGTCACCGAAAGTCACTTTGTGTACTTAGCTTGTGGTAATTAGATAATAAACCGCGTATAGAGTTTTCATGCCATGCGCCCTGCTCAGTGTCTTATTCCAATTATTTCTAATTATACATAATTGTAGGTTCAGACTAGCTATCGTGAGTACTGCTCCAACAGTAACCAACAATACACACCCAACACTGGGGAGTGTTAGCGCAGCAACTGAAAACCAGTGGGCTTTAAGGAGGATTGCATTAGGAGTCAGGAGTTAAAATTGACGACCACGACAAGATTCAGGAATGACTAGTCAGGTTCTCACAACAAAGGGTGTGGGGGGTTGAAGAGGTCAAAGGCAGCCATGAAGCTGGGCTTGTATAGGTGGTGGAGAAGGAAGTAGGGACCCGGGGGACAGCAAACCACACCAGGATTGCCGAGGGAGGTGACGGGGCCACCACCGTGAGGGGATGAGCAGGCAGAACCAGAAGGGGAAGGGTAGAAAGAAAAGAGAATCCAAGACATTGCAGCTATTACTACAATGAGGAGGTACCTAGGCATGGGCACGGGAGGATATGGAAATCCATGAGCAGGGCCAGGGGTTTGCAGCTGGCTGGCTAAGAGCAGCAGAATGAGATGCATCAGGAATGACCTCACAACGCGAATCTCTGTGTTAGAAAGGACTGGGAATTTGAATTTGTGATTGGAACCATTGAAGGATGTTGTAAACAGACTGAACTTTTGTTCCCCAACAACCCAGACCCGCATAATCACACAGAAATTGGATTAATTACAACACTGGCCAACGTCTTAGGCTTCTTACTGGCTAGCTCTAACTAATTAAATCAACCCATTTTTATTAATCTATGTATTGCCACAAGGCTGTGGCTTACCGATGCAGCATGTTATTCATTCGGCAGCTACATGACATCTTCTTTGACTCTACCTACTCTCTCTCTCTCTCTCTCTCTCTCTCTCTCTCTCTCTCTCTCTCTCTCTCTCTCTCTCTCTCTCTCCCAATTCCCCCACCTGGCTTTACTCTGCAAGCCATTGGCTGAAACAGCTTTATTCATCAACCAATAAAAGCAATACATATAAGGAGGACATCAGGAGATACCCTGAGCCTATCTGTGGCCTCTACACACACACACACACACACACACACACACACACACACACACACACACACACACACGGTAAGAAGCAGGAAAAAGGCTCATCGTAAAGGTCCTAAGAGAAAGCTTCAGGAATAGATGCTCGACAGCGTCAGATGTCTCTAAGGAAAACTGTTAAGCATCAACACACATAGAACTTCAGTTGGCAGTCTGAAAGTCTTGGGCAACCATGCAGCCTTCAATTTCAGGGACTGGCAAGACGGTTTAGTAATTCGTATGCCTGTTTCTTTATCAGAAGACCAAGTTTCAGTTCCTACCACCAACATGGCAGCTCCCAACTGTCTGTACTCTGGTTGCAGGGTATCCAACACCCTCATCTGACCTCTGCAGGGACCAGATAATCGTGATTTGTATATACATGTATGTATATGTACTTATATACATGTATGTATATGTACTTATATACATGTATGTATATGTACTTATATACATGTATGTATATGTACTTATATACATACAGGCAAAATACTTGTAAATTGTTTTTAACTCCCACCTCCCTTCCCATTCCACCGGAGTTGTTGAGTGGTTACAAGAGAAAAAGAAGGGCCTTTGGATGAAGCATCTCCACAGACAGTGTTCTACAGGGCTCAGCTGTGCTTTTCCCCATCTCGTGACACATGCTCAGCACCCCGCAGACTTGGACAATATACAGATAAAACAAATAAAAATGGATTAATTTCAGAGAATAAAAAATGGCAAAGAGAAAAGAAAATCGAAGTCTCCTCAGGAGACATGGACACATGACATTTAGATACACGAACTCTGCAGAGTGAGAACCAGCTAAAATATGAAGGACTTTCTCTGGGTCCAGCCGTTGTTTGCACAGTAGTGGCAGAAAGTAAAACCTAACACTGGAAGGGAACCCAGCCGCTACCATGATCAGCGCGCTGTATCTTTAGCAGACTGGGGGCGGAAGGAAGGAAATGCCCCGGGAAACATTTCTGCATATTTCCACCCCCTCCTTCTATGCAAACCTCATAAAACAGGAAACCAATTATTTCAAAGGATTACAGTTCAAATGCCTGGATTTAAAATGCTTGGTTCTACTGGTAGTCCAAGCATCAGGCTGCCCAGAGAGTTAGGATATTGGCCAAGTCCGCGCGGTGCTGAGCATGTGTCATGAGATGGGGAAAAGCACAGCTGAGCCCCATAGAACACTGTCTGTGGAGATGCTTCATCCAAAGGCCCTTCTTTTTCTCTTGTAACCACTCAACAACTCTGGTGGAGTGGGAAGGGAGGTGGGAGTTAAAAACAATTGTCACAACAAAGGTCCCATTAAATGCTTGAACAAGAGCATCCGGATGAGCTTGGCTGAAGCTGCTCTGAGCATCCTAACTTTTCTTTCAAACTGACAATTCTGACCTTCTGACCTAGAGAGTAATGGAAAAGGCCAGGATTTAAGGAGCACTAGTTCAGTGTTTAAAGCTTTTGGAGTATTCATTCAATGTTTATGACTTCCTCCCATTTGTGTGTGTGTGTGTTTTCTGTCCCTATTAGTGGGGACCTGAAGCATCCTGAATTTGGTCCAATTTACTCTCTTTTAGAGTGTGCCAAGTCACAGAGATAGGCAAAAAGAAAGGAGCTGACACCTCCCCAAAATAAAGACTATTGTGCCACTCACCTGAGGCAGGGACCAGGTAACAATGGTGAGTCCCTTCCCCCAGACTCTATAAATCACAGGCAAGGAGTAAGCTATGGTTTACAAGATAGCTATTCAGTGGTTCCATACATACTTAGGACTGTAAGCTGAGCTGGAGACATTAGAGTATAGGGGGAAGATACCAAGATTCTAGAGAATGCCTCCCCTCAACTTCTGTGCAATGAGTACCAAGGTAGTTAGAGGAAGGTGACAAGAAACACCCTCAAAGACTTGAGGGGTCTTGGGAACAGAAAAGGATGCTAACCTGTACAAGCAGGGACCAGGAGCCGGGCATTCAACAAAGGAAAGCGATGTCCTGAGAGGAGTAAAAAGGAAGATGAGTGTCCAACAGGGAGAAGCATGGCTGGGACATCAGCGGCCACTTTGTGAAAGAGGCCATGTCCTGAGAGACTATCATGATCCGTGGATCCACACTGACCGGAATCAAATTGTGACCCCTTAGTGACCTTAGTACTTCCGAGCTACAGTTCCTCCCTTCCACACGCTGTCTTCATCCACCCCTGCAGATCTGTGGTGAGAACGGTTATTAATAGCTAACCCCATGGCACGCTGGGCACTGCACTGTGCTCTTTGCATGAACAGCAGACAGCACGGCCTCAACTCAGAGGACAACCCTTATCCTTTCAGACTGAACAACTGTGAGACGGCTGCATTAGCATGAAGGTGCTAATATTTCCCGAAAGTTGGAGAGCCAGCTCCTCCCAAGCCCTCCAGCTGGCCCTTTGTGTCTAAGCCAGTGTCACACTGGCTTGATCATGAATGCTCCTAAGTGAAAGGCGTGGATTTTATCCTACCAAAACAAACCGCACTGATGCAAATCCGACCAAGAAATAGCCCCTTCAGCCCACTTGTAAAATCTGTTAAACACAGCCACCCCACTCCACAATCCCACACACCCATACACGGCACGCAAAAACTTGCATGATCTGATGAAATCAACTTATTAGTAGAAATTAAACAAGTCACCCCCCCCATTCTACTGAAATCATAACCATAGGAAAACATATCCATTGTTAAGTATCTACCACATAAATGAGAGTCCCCGAGGTACATGTTACCATTTCTCTAACCCATGAGATGGTGGTGATTAAACCAAAAAGAATAAAACTTCAACGGTGTTTGGTATGCTGGGCACGCTGGTGAGTCCTCTTCCTACCATGCCTTGGTTTTGAAGAAGCCCTGTGAGGCAGATGTCATCCTACGTTGTAGCTGAACAACCCAAGGCAGAGTATTTAGGACACTAACTGAAGGTTATTCAGAGCTGCAAGCTCGGGATAACAGGAAGCTCCATTTAAATCAGTTTCCAGGGTCACTCAGCTATGTAAACTTAGACTCTCAGCCTGGGACACTATTTCTAAGATGGCATAAAATCAAAGTCAAAAGAAGCAATTAAACACCCGCATTCAGCATTCACATCAAGATTAATTAATTGGTTGCTTTCTACCACGTGCAAGAAGCTGTGCCAAGTACCAGTGGAGATAAAGACGCGTGTGTGCCTGCTAGTCTGCATTTCAAGCGTTTGCAGAGGGCCTGTGTTTACTCTACGTCTCAACTGAAGAATGTGTCAGAAAAGAATGACCCTGTGATATGCTGGGGATGGTGTCACATGAACAGAGCTCAAATTCTTGGAAACAGACAGCCGGGGAGAGCATGCTGAAGCTGTCACCACAGTTATGGTTTTTTTTTTTTTTTATTTAAGGAAGAAGTTCTGCGCATAAAAACTCAACAGAGAACCAAATACACAAACTAAGGAACTTCAAAGCAAACTCAGTTCCAACGTCAGAAATCCGGGTGGAAGAGGGCAGCAGAGTGCTTAGCTTATAACCTCAGGGACCCATGTTTGTCCCCAGAACCCACGTCTACAAAACAACAACAACAAAACCAAGCTAGCTGTGGTGGAAGGAAGTTATAATTCCAGCAGAAGGACAGACGGATCCCTGGGGGCTGACTTGGGTGAGGGCCAAGCCAGTAAAGGATTTTCTCATAAAAATCAAAATGAAGGGGGAACACTCCTGAAATCCACCACCTATGGTAGCCCTCTCGCTTACATACACACAATACACATGCCCTCTGTCTTACACACACACACACACACACACACACACACACACACTCACTCACTCTCCCACTGTCACACGTAAAATCAGGCTGAGCTCATTCAAACTGTTATTTATCAGCTACTCATCTTTAACCTTTTAATCCATATCTATAATTGCCCACTATGTATCTGTCAATCATACATGAATCATCCATGTGTCATCTAGCTCCATGTCTGGAACAATTCCCCACTCTTGTTGCATAACTACAGTATTTCTGTTCCAACAATGGCCCATGGGAATGTGTGCGAAATGGGACATTGGACTTTCTTTTACCCTATCTTATGCCTGAGTCTGTCTGTTACCCAGAAATGACACTGGAGGACAATGTGTGTGACGTCTCCCCAGGCCTGCAGCTTCTCTTTGTGTCTCTCTGTCTGTCTGTCTCTTGCTCCCAAGTCCTCTCGATGGCATTGGCCAAATCCTGAACTCTATTCCAGGATGTTCACCCACCACTTTGCTAGCCTACTTTATCACTGCTGTCTCTATCCAGCAAATTCTTTGTCACCTCAAGCTGAGCCTAGGCCTCCTAGGATGATGCCTTAAAAATGCATGAAGCTCAACACTGGAAGAGGACACCAACATAGGAAGTGGGCATCAACCCTGCCTCCATAGGAACAGGGATTTTGCTACCTCCACCTGTAATAGTCAGAAAGGGTTAAGTTAGCTAAACCTTCTATGGCCTCACCCTGTAACACAGAATACATAATTTATAAGGTGTATAAACATTCGCATACATGTAGAAGGAAACATGTAAAATCCTATACTACAGAGTTAACAGTGGATATTTGGACTTCCGGCGGCCCCTTCAAACTTTGCGACAGCTCTTAGCTTGGTGTTTATATCTTTGGGGAAGATTTTCTCTGGGTCCCAGGCTGTCTTCCCACTGCAGATGAGGCTGAGACTGACCTTGAATTTTGGATCCTCCTGCCTCTACTTCTTGAGTGTTGGGATTACACCATGGGCCACAATGCCTAGTTTTATGCAGCATGAGTGATGAACCCCTGGGCTTTGTGTACATCAGGCAAACACTGTCTCCATGGGGTGACATCTCCTAGCTTGTAAATTTATAAATCAAATGAGCATGCTCTGGTGTGTAATAAGAAAAGCCACCACAGACGCAGGATGAGTTAAACCTCACAAAACCTCTGAGCAGACGCTCTGTAGACATTGGACCTTGCGTACTTTAAATATCTGGAGGTGACCTCATGTCACCTTTTTAGAATATAAAGTTCCAGCAGGCAGGGCCAACAGGAATTCCTTCGGTGACATAAAAAAACCTCAGGATATCATTTATGCTGGTTACAAAAATAATACCCGTTGATGTGCCAAAAAAATGATGAGTCCACACTCAAGTCGTTCTCACGCTGCTCGGGGCTTCTGTGCACCTCAGGCTGTCTGTACTTCCCTGAGCTTCACCCCAGCCTCCCAGGCTTCTCTGTCTCTCACCCTTCTGGTCTCACCATATAGAATAAACAAGGAAAAGCTCTGCTCATTCTTCTGGGAGAGGAGTGAGACAAAAGACAATGGAGCAAGCCTCTACCACCCTTGTTAGAAAAACAAGCTGAGGATTTCTGGTGTGCAAGGCCACAGTGAGTGTATTATGGCCAAGCCAGAATAGCGAACACAGAAGCTGTGGGGCCTGGGTCCATTTAGACACCACACAGAGTTCACCTTGGAACAGGCTCCCAGTCTCTCTTAAAAAACATTTTAAGCACGTGCTCACTCTAATGCCACTGTGCTGGTGAATCTCCTGAGCTAGCATTAGAAATGAGAAGATAGAGAGAGGCCGTGATAGTGTGGAAAACTGGTCTTAAAACTAGTGTAGTTTTAACAATTGGTTTAGTAAATATAAAAGTAACAGGCTTCACACACTTTGATCACATTAGTTCCGTATTAATTTTTCTTGACTCTTGTCCTCCCAATTTCTTTCTTTTTGTTTAGTTCGATTTCACATATGAGAGAAAACAGGACTCAGGCTTTCTTTCTGAGTCTGGCTTTCTTCACTTAACATGATTCTCTCTTATTCCATCTATTTTTTTCTTCTACAAATGACAACATAGCATAGCACCCTGTCTTTTGGCTGAATAACATATGATAGTTTACAAAATAAATTACGTTTACTAGAACAGAACTGCCATGTGGTTCTGCTATTCCATTCCTGGGAGCCAAGGTCAGCACACAGGAGAGCGCGGCATACTCATGCCCATTGTGCCGCTGCTCAAAATCGGCAAGTCGCGGAAACGGGCAGGCTTGCAGCTCAACAGATGAGTAAAATCTGCTTTCCCACAGCTCTTTCTGAACCTGAGGCAGTCTCTTAACAACCTGTGGGTTGAACCTATGTATTTGTAAAATGTAGAGTCCAGGCCAGACTGCATATCGTAATCTCATCCTACCCCTTCCCCTATCTTACTTTCAAGACCTGATCCTCTTCCCTCACAGAATCCTTCCCTCACCACATCTGTCTGCATCCAGTCACCGCAGATGATGGGAGAAGCAGCTTACCAGCAGCCTCACAAGCTCACATTGCTGTTTTGAAGTTCTGCGTCTGTGCTTTATGTCTTTTGGTTCATAAGCTGTTTCTGGTTGGAGACAGTTAGGGGACTCCTTATACGTAGATGATCACAGTCCACCGAGTTCCACTGAGCTGAATACCTGTCCATCTCAAGCTGTGACACACTTGCGACTATCCCTTAAGGTCTCCAGTCTGGATGACCGCTATGGTCTGCTCACTTCCCCAGATGCCTACCAGCCAGCTGTGCTATATCATACTATTTGATGAGCCACCGATTTTATGCCGTTCCACAAGTCACCTTGGTAGATAAATACAGGAGACTGCATTCTTTCAGTTTTGGTTGGCTCCCCTTGCCTGGCCTTAGCTACTGGCTGGAGTTCACAACGAGGATCAGTGGTGTTACAGGAGGTGAGAGGGCCATGACACCGACCTTTTATTCCAGGGCCAATGAGACACCAGGATTACCCCTGTGCTCTGAGAGAGAGCATGGTAAGGCCTTCGGCAGCACGGCTGACCCACAGGGAAATCGGGATCCAGTCTAAAAGGCAATCACACTAAAGGGTTCGAGAAGCAAACGCCGAATAAAGTCAGGCAAAAGGATCCCGAGGCCACGTGACAGAGCAAACACATTGGGAATACAGGTAGAGTGGGAGGCCCTGGGCAGACAAGGCACCAAGAATCCATAGTGTATTGTGGATGAATGGAGCTGCCAGAGAAACTGAGTCCAGACAACAGACACAGAGTTCTGACATCTCGATCTGTTCTGTGGTATGTCATTCTGAACAGTTATATACCACGGGACATAAAAATTCTTCATTTTATAACGTATCCTTTATTCCCCTTTTCTTGCCTTTCTCTTCACAAGCCCTTTAAATGGTTTTACTTAGACTTCACATGTTGAAATACTTGGCAAAAAATGTTCATACCACAATACCACCAATTTTCATTTTTACAAATGAAACCCCAGACCTCAGCCACATGAAGACATATTTGTTTAACCAGGATCCTATTAGGAAACTATGTACGGTCACTCAATGACACCCAAACCATTTTCCACTGAACAGTGGCCTCCAAGATTGTCATCTGCAAGAGCTTTGCGATATTCCTAGCCTGTCTTTGGCTTGGCACACGGACTTGACTTTACCACCATCATCTTTTTAGGTTGCATTGCCAAGCAGAGCATCTGCAATCATCCCACCTAGGCTTCCCAGATTGTTCAAGAAATGAGAGGATTTGTTTAACGTTCTTTTAACATAAAAAGTTAGCAGAAGATCTGATCTCGGCACCAGGAGAGCCATCATTGGGAGCTACCCAGGCAACAAGGAGATCTGATCTTGGCACCAGGAAAGATATCACCTGAGCACCAGGAGAGCTATCACTGGGGACTGCCATCACTGGGAAGATACATCAGTAGGCAAGGAGACCTGATCCTGTAAAAGAAGATCCATTCCATAGGGGAGCATTCAGAGGAAGAGATGGGCAGGCGCCAATGCAGGAATTCACCCAACAATCTCAAAAACAACATGAAACCACCAGAACCCAGCGACCTCACAACATGTGGACATGAACACCTTAATCAAGATGAAGTAGAAAAAACTGACTTTATGAAAGTGATTGATGCCCTTAAACAGCATGTAAATAATGCCCTTAAAGAAATGGATGAGAAGTATAACAGAAAGTTTGAAGAATTGAATAAATCAGTGAATGATACACTTGGAAACCAAGGAAAAACAAACAGATAATGGTAACAGTTCATGACTTGAAAACTGAAATGGAGGCAAAGAAGAAAACACAAACGAAGGGCCGGCTGGACATGGAAAATCTAGGTAAACAAATAGAGACTACAGAAACAAGCATAACCAGCAGAATACAAGAGATAGAAGAAAGAATCTAAGATTCTGAAGATACCATAGAGAAAATAAACACACTGATCAAAGAAAACAGCAAGTCCAACAAACTCTCATCACAAAACATTCAGGAAATATGGGACACAATAAAAAGACCAAACCTAAGAATTATAGGAGTAGAAGAAGGAGAAGAAGTGCAGCTCAATGGTCCAGAAAATATATTTAATAAAATTATAGAAGAAAACTTTCCCAACCTAATGAAAGATATACCTATGAAGATTCAAGAAGCATACAGAACACCGAATAGGCTGGATAAAAAAAAATCCCCTCGCCATATAATAATCAAAGCACAAAGCATACAGAATAAAGAAAGAATATTAAGAGCTGCAAAGGAAAAAGGCCAAGTTACTTATAAAGGTAAACCTATCAGACTTACACCTGACTTCTCTTTGGAAACCATGAAAGCCAGAAGATCCTGGATAGATGTACTGCAGAAACTAAGAGACCATGGATGCAAGCCCAGACTACTATACCCGGAGAAATGGAGAAAACAAAATTTTCCAGGATAAAAACAAATTTAAACAATACGTAGCCACAAATCCAGCCTTACAGAGAGTAATAGAAGGAAATTCACTAACCAAGGAGTCCAACAATAACCACAATAACTCAGACATCTAGAGACCCTCCACCAGCACAACTCAAATAGGGAAACACATAAACTCTACTACTAAAAAAGTGACCGGAGTTAACAACCACTGGTCATTGATATCACTTAATGTCAATGGTCTCAACTCACCTATAAAAAGGCACAGGGTAAGAGATTGGATACGAAAACAGGACCCAACATTCTGCTTACAAGAAACACACCTCAACCACAAAGACAGGCGCCTACTCAGAGTAAAGGGATGGGAAAAGGCTTATCAAGCAAATGGACCTAAGAAAACAAGCAGGTGTGGCCATATGAATTTCTAACAAAGTTGACTTCAAACTTAAATCAATCAGAAAAGACGGAGAGGGACATTTTATACTCATAACAGGAACAATTCATCAGGATGAAGTCTCAATCCTGAATATCTATGCCCCTAATATAAAAGCACCCACGTACGTTAAGAGAAACATTACTAACACTCAAGGCAGCCATCAAACCGCACACAATAATAGTAGGAGACTTAAACACTCCTCTCTCACCAATGGACAGGTCAATCAGACAGAAACCTAACAGAGAAATAAGAGGATTAATGGAGGTAATGAATCAAATGGACTTAACAGACATCTATAGAACATTCCACCCAAATAGGAAAGAATATACCTTCTTCTCTGCAGCTCATGGAACCTTCTCGAAAATTGACCACATACTCCGTAACAAAGCTAACTTACACAGTTACAAAAAAATATTAGGAACCACCTGTGTCTTATCAGATCACCATGAATTAAAGTTAGAATTCAACAACAATGCTACCTCCAGAAAGCCTACAAACTCATGGAAACTGAACAGTCAACTACTGAACCATACCTGGATTAAGGAAGAAATAAAGAAAGAAATTAAAGTCTTCCTTGAATTCAATGAAAATAAAGAAACAACATACTCAAACTTATGGGACACTATGAAAGCAGTCCTAAGAGGAAAGTTCATAGCACTAAGTGCCCACTTAAAGAAAACAGAGAAAGCACACATTGGAGACTTAACAGCCCACCTGAAATCTCTAGAAAAAAAAGAAGCAGACTCACCTAGGAGGAGTAGAAGACTGGAAATACTCAAACTGAGGGCTGAAATCAACAAAATGGAAACACAGAAAACAATCCAAAGAATCAATGAAACAAAAAGCTGGTTCCTGGAGAAAATCAACAAGATTGATAAACCCCTATCCAAACTAATCAAATGGCAGAGAGAGAATATGCAAATTAATAAGATCAGAAATGAAAAGGGGGATATAACCACAGACACAGAAGAAATTCAGAGAATCATTAGATCTTACTACAAAAGCCTGTATGCCACAAAACTGGAAAATGTAAAAGAAATGGACACTTTTTTAGATAAATGCCATTTACCAAAGTTAAACCAGGACCAGGTGAACAATCTAAATAGACCTGTTAGTCATGAAGAATTAGAAGCTGTTATCAAAAACCTCCCTACCAAAAAAAGCCCAGGACCAGATTGTTTCAATGCGGAATTCTACCAGATCTTCCAAGAAGACCTAATACCTATACTCCTTAATGTTTTTCACAATATAGAAACAGAAGAGTCATTGCCAAATTCCTTTTATGAAGCTACAGTTACTCTGATACCAAAACCACACAAAGACTCAACCAAGAAAGAGAATTACAGGCCAATCTCACTCATGAACATCGACGCAAAAATCCTCAACAAAATACAGGCAAACCGAATCCAAGAACATATTAGAAAAATTATCCATCATGATCAAGTAGGCTTCATCCCAGAGATTCAGGGCTGGTTCAACATACGAAAAATCTATTAATGTAATCCATCATATAAATAAACTGAAAGAAAAAACCATATGATCATTTCATTAGATGCTGAAAAAGCATTTGACAAAATTCAACATCCCTTTATGATAAAAGTTTTGGAGAGATTAGGGATACAAGGATCATACCTAAATATAATAAAAGCTATATACAGCAAGCAGACAGCTAACATCAAATTAAACGGAGAGAAACTCAAAGCCATCCCACTAAAATCAGGAACACGACAAGGCTGCCCACTTTCGCCATACCTCTTCAATATAGTGCTTGAAGTTTTAGCAATAGCAATAAGACAACATAAGGGGGTCAAGGGGATCTAATTGGAAAGGAAGAAGTTAAACTTTCGTTATTTGCAGATGATATGATAGTGCACATAAGCGACCCCAAAAACTCCACCAAAGAACTCCTATAGCCGATAAACACCTTTAGTAATGTGGCAGGATAATCAGTCGCCCTCTTATACACAAAGGATATGGAAGCAGAGAGGGAAATCAGAGAAGCATCACCTTTCACGATAGCCACAAACAGCATAAAATATCTTGGGGTAACTCTAACCAAGGAAGTGAAAGATCTATTTGACAAGAACTTTAAGGCATTGAAGAAAGAAATTGAAGAGGATACCAGAAAATGGAAGGATCTCCCTTGCTCTTGGTTTGGGAGGATCAACACAGTAAAAATGGCAATTCTACCAAATGCAATTTATAGATTCAATGCAATCCCCATCAAGGTCCCATCAAAATTCTTCACAGATCTTGAGAGGACAATAATCAACTTTATATGGAAAAACAAAAAAACCCAGGATAGCCAAAACAATCCTATACAATAAAGGAACTTCTGGAGGCATTACCATCCCTGACTTCAAACTCTATTACAGAGCTACAGTAATGAAAACAGCATGGTACTGGCATAAAAACAGAGAAGTCGACCAATGGAATCGTATAGAAGAACCGAATTTTAACCCACAAACCTATGAACACCTCATTTTCGATAAAGGAGCTAAAAGTATACAATGGAAGAAAGAGAGCATCTTCAACAAATGGTGCTGGCATAACTGGACGTCAACCTGTAGAAGAATGAAAATAGACCCATATCTATCAACATGCACAAAACTCAAGTCCAAATGGATCCAAGACCTCAATATGAATCCGAACACACTGAACCTGATAGACATATGGGCACAGGAGATCACTTCCTATGTATAACCCCAGAAGCACAGACATTAAGGGCAACATTGAATAAATGGGACCTACTAAAATTGAGAAGCTTCTGTAAAGCAAAGGACACTGTCACTATGACAAAAAGGCAACCTACTGACTGGGAGAAGATCTTCACCAACCCCGCAACAGACAAAGGTCTGATCTCCAAAATATATAGAGAACTCAAGAAACTAGACTTTAAAATGTTAATTAACCCAATTAAAAAATGGGGCACTGAACTGAACAGAGAATTCTCAACAGAAGAAGTGCAAATGGCCAAAAGACACTTAAGGTCATGCTCAACCTCCTTAGCGATCAGGGAAATGCAAATCAAGACAACTTTGAGATATCATCTTACACCTGTCAGAATGGCTAAAATCAAAAACACCAATGATAGCCTTTGCTGGAGAGGTTGTGGAGGAAGGAGTACCCTCATCCATTGCTGGTTGGAATGCAAATTTGTGCAACCACTTTGGAAAGCAGTGTGGCGATTCCTCAGAAAATTCGGGATCAACCTACCCCTGGACCCAGCAATACCACTCTTGGGAATATACCCAAGAGATGCCCTATCATATGACAAAAGCATTTGTTCAACTATGTTCATAGCAGCATTATTTGTAATAGCCAGAAACTGGAAACAACCTAGATGTCCTTCAATGGAAGAATGGATGAAGAAAGTGTGGAATATATACACATTAGAGTACTATGCTGCGGTAAAAAACAATGACTTCTCAAATTTTGCATGCAAATGGATGGAAATAGAAAACACTATTTTGAGTGAGGTAACCCAGACCCAAAAAGATGAACATGGGATGTACTCACTCATAATTGGTTTCTAGCCATAAATAAAGGTCACCGAGTCTGTAATTTGTGATCCTAAAGAAGCTAAATAAGAAGGTGAACTCAAAGAGAAACATATAGTTATCCTCCGGGCTATGGGAAGTAGACAAGATTGCCAGGCAAAAAACTGGGATCTTGGGGGTGGGGCGGGATGAGGGTAAGGGGAGATGGGGAGAGAAAAGTGAGAAGGGGAGGATGGGGGGAACTTGGGGAAACGGGATGATTGGGATATAGGAGGTTTGGATAGGGGAGCAGGGAAGCACATATCTTAATTAAGGGAGCCACCTTAGGGTTGGCAAGAGTCTCGAACCTAGAGTGGGTCCCAGGTGCCCAGGGCGATGTCCCCAGTTAGTTCCTTGGGCAGCTGAGGATAGGGAACCTGAAATGACCCTATCTTATAGCCACACTGAGGAATATCTTGCATATCACCATAGAACCTTCATCTGGAGATGGATGGAGATAGAGACAGAGACCCACACTGGAGCACCAGACTGAGCTCCCAAGGTCCCAATGAGGAGCAGAAGGAGGGAGAACATGAGCAAAGAAGTCGGGACCACGAGGGGTGCATCCACCCACTGAGACAGTGGGGCTGATCTATTGGGAGCTCACCAAGGCCAGCTGGTCTGTGACTGAAAAAGGGATAAAACCGGACGCTCTGAACATGGGGGACAATGAGGGCTGCTGAGAAGCCAAGGACAATGGCACTGGGGTTTTGATCCTACTTAATGTCCTGGCTTTGTGGGAGCCTAACCAGTTTGGATGTTCACCTTCCTAGACCTGGATGGAGGAAGGAGGACCTTGGACTTTTCATGGGGCAGGGAACCCTGACTGCTCTTCGGACTGGAGAGGGAGGAGAAGAAAAGTGGGGGGAGGGGGAAAGGGGCAGGAGGAGGGGGAGGGAAATGGGAGCCTGGGAGGAGGCGGAAATTTTTTTTTCTTTTCAAGAAAAAAAAATTAGCAGAAAAGATTTCCTCCTTCAAGGGTTCGTTGCGGACGGAGGATTGGATTGCTGGATCTCCCGGGAACCGTTCAGCATTCTGGGGTGCTGTGGACTGTGCGCATCACCCTTCTCTAATTGCGGCAAAATGCCCACGAGAGTCAGCTTCTAGCGAGGGAAGGTCTGTTTTGGCTCTCGAGTTAGGCTTGGTCCCAGTGAAGAATGCCATGCTGGGAATACACAGCAAAAATTACTTCATGGAATCTACAAAGTTCAGGGAGACAGAGACGAGAGAGAGAGAGAGAGAGAGAGAGAGAGAGAGAGAGAGAGAGAGAGAGAGAGAGAGAGAGAGAGAGAGAGAGAGAGAGAGAGAGAGAGAGAGAGAGAGACCGAGCATGCCACTGAGCATGCGCACACACAGAGGAAGGGGGAAGCAGGCTGGGGAGAAAAGACAGGATTCTCAATGGCCCCCTTCAAGGACACGTCTCTCATAGCCTAATTTCCTTTCACTAGGTCCCACTTCCAAAGGTCCCAATGGTACTATCGACTAGACACGCAGCCTTTGGTGATACTCCAGCCTGAACACCTAGTTTGTAGGAGACAGAGAGACGAGACTGAAATCTTTTCCTGACAACAAACATTTCCTGTGCTTTTTACCTTGTCGGGATACAATAAAACAAAAATAGCTCTGCTTCGCTGAGGGTTGCTGTGTATGCCGAGGGCTTGACAGGCATGACCTCATTCTGCACTGGAAACAGGGAGGAGTCTGGTTCTATTATTGCCCTCCCCTACCCGTGCCCCGAATGGATCATAGCTGTTTTTGCTGTACCGTGAGCACTGTCAGAACAGCCAGTATGCCCAGAGAAGATGCGTGCCCTGCCTCTAGGGACATGTAGGGGCCCGTCCTGGTGCCATAGAATGTTCTACCTTCAGGGTGGGGAGCATTATTTTTAATCCAGGATGGAAATACACTTGAAGACAGGTATTGGTTGCTGGCTACAGCATACACTTGTTTTCTTGCCACACTGAGGACCTCATTCAGCACCTTGTATACGCCAGGCACGCACCCTGTGGCTGAGTTCCGCACCCAGGCCTTGTGAACACTGAACACTTCTAGCTTGCTCTTGTTCTGTCTTTTGGTTCCTGCGATAAAACACTCGGATCCAAAGCAACTTTGGGAAAGAGAGGCTTCATTTCTGCTCACAGATTACAGTCTCTGGTTGAGAGAAGCAAGTGTAGGAACTTGAAGCAGAAGCCATGGAGGAACTCTGCTTGCTGGATCTCTCTTGTGCTTAGCTGCTCTTATCCTAAGGATGGCTGGTACCCCCGTTACAGTGGGGTGAGGCCTCTGCATCATTAAAAGTCAAGACAGTCACTTGGGAGGCAGAAGCAGGTGGATCTCTGTGAGTTCGAGGCCAGCCTGGTCTATAGGACAGGAACCAAAAGCTACTGAGAAACCCTGTCTCGAAGGAAAAAAAAAGTCAAGACAGTCTCCTGCAGAAATGCCTAGAGGGCTCTCTGGTATAGGCAGTTCCTCAGTAGGGGCTTTTCTCTCAGGTGACTCCAGGCTGTGTCAAGTTGCTAACTGGGACCGACTCTGGACTTGGACCCAGCATGCAGCTAACTCCACATAAGAGAAATGGAACCCACATCACTTCTTATTGGTTCTGCCAAGAAAACTCAACTTTGAAGAAAGTCACTTTGAACTTAAAATAAATCCACCTAACAATATGAATCTACTTAAGTGTACCAAGGTGTGTACTGAAACACAGTACAAATAGTAAAAGCTGTGCTATTTTTTTTTTTTACACCAAAATAAGACAGACGGGGAAGGAAGAAACCTCCCTCTCCACAGAGCGCCAGCCAGTGTTCAGAATACGCAGTTTCTTCCCTCTCAATAGTGGACTCCTTCTGGTCATAAATGCTCCCTCTTCACATTCCTTTCTGTTAAAATGCCCTTCGGATGGATTCCATCCCCTGCGCACACAGGAGAGCGAGCCTGCCTGGCAGACTGGCCAGCGGCCCACTGTCTGCTAACCCGGCCCACCCTCCTTTGTGCTGGCTGTGGGTGGAGTGAGCGGTGCAAAGTGCAGCCAAGTGGAAATACAGAGGCCTTCTCTTCTAGGAGCTATTTATTGTTCTCAGAGGAACCAGCCATCAAAGAGCCCTGAGCCCCACCCACTCCTCCCAGCTTCCAGCTCTTGACTGAAAAACAAAGTATCCCACCAAACCCCACAGACACATCCTGAAGGATAATGCTCGCACCCTTATGTTTTTCCTTTAGAGCAGGCCTAGGGTACATTATCCTGTCAGCCAACTTGTTTAAAAGCGGTCTCACCCTGTGAGGCTGTGCGGCTCACAACTCCTCCGCTCCAGGAGTGATTTTATTTAACCCTTTGGCCCACACATTACAAATGTCTTGCTTTGTTCTTGCTCTTGGCAGAGTGCCAAGAATTCTCTCCTCCCCACCTGAAGCGTGTGATGGCAAAACTAGGAAAGGACATGTTTACGGAAAGGATGGAGTCAGACTAGATGGATGCCCCTGTGGGAGCTTATCAGGAACATTCTTATATTAGAATCTTTCTCTGTGTCAACAAAAAGAATATTAAATCATTTTCCTTCCCGTCTTAGGAAGGAGCTCTAGGCCTAAGAATGTCTCCAGCCAGTCTGAGAAAAACAAACGTGCATGCATGGAGATAATGGCGGTCACCTGGGCTGGGAAGAGGTGTGTGGCTTATGGATTCCACACTCAGCATCCCCCCCCCTTCTTTTTGGTGTTTTTTTTCTTTTTTTTTTTTCTGAGACAGGCTTTTGCTGTGTGCCCATGGTCACTCTGTAGAACAGGCTAGCCTCTTCCTTAATGCTGAGATTAAAGGTGTGCGCCACCACTCCCTGGCTGCCTGTTTTTATTTTTGAGACAGGATTTCTCTATGCCCAGAACTTGCAATGTAAACCAGGCTGGTCTTGAACTCACAGAGCTCTACCTGCCTCTGCCTCCCAGTGCTAAGACTAAAGGTATGGAACAGCCTGTCTTCATCCAGGGTGATGAGTTCCATGACCACAGCCTCCACAGGACTTTGCACATTAGTAGAGGTTTTTAAAAAAAGTGATGGAAGAAGGGCAGGGTACAGAGAGGTCGGAAAATGGTGCCTGCCGTCAAGGGTAACAAACACTGGTCGGTTTTCAGGTGACCCCTTTCCGGTCTCAAAGAGCTGGGATATCTAAGCAACTGAGAATGATCCATTATGGAAGTGATAGCCCAGTCCACCCTAGCAACTGAAAATATAGACCCTGCCCCATGCTGTTGCAGCCTCTGAGGGACTGTGCCTGTTCTTTTCAGCCGTTCAGTCCTCATTTGAAATCGGTTACTGAAGACAGCTGTAACCCTGATAAAGCCTGCCACCTAGTGGGCGTTCTAATGATGACATGTTTGGCAAATGACTTGTTTTCCATCTTAAACTTGAAACTAGATGTATTTAATATACTCTATCCTAGAGTGTAGCGAGTATCTCTCTCCTGAAGCTGTCTTCCCCAGGCTGAGAGTGACTTGGATCTAAGTTTATTCCCCTGGACCTATCACAGATGGAGGACGGTGGCAGCTCAGGAAAACAGCCCAAATTCAGGACTCCTGCTGCCCAGCAGCCCTAGCCGGCAATCTCTGAGTCATTTTCATACTGCAGTAAAATGGCTAGATGCTGAAAGGGCAGGGAGGAAGGGAATGAGTGGTGAGTGGGTTCAAAACTCCGGTTAGGCGTGGGGTTTGGCCTTTCTGTGTAGTGCTCTCGGTAAGGAGACTGTTGGGTAATGTTTTTTGCTCTTTTAGCTTTTGGTGGGGAGGGGTCCCATCACCCAGCTCCCAAATAAATCATACACAGAGGCTTATCCCTAGTTATGAATGCCTGACGTTAGCTTGGCTTGTTTTTTTTGCCAGTTTTTCTTAAATTAGCCCATCGGCCTTTTGCCTCTGGGCTTTTACCTTTCTCTTGGTTCTGTAATCTGACTTACACTCTCGCTGCGTGGCTGGCCGGGTAGCTGTGTGGCTGGCCGGGTAGCTGTGTGGCTGGCCGGGTAGCTGCGTGGCTGGCCCCTGACGACCTCCACTCTTGTCCTCTCCTTGCTCCTTGTGTTCTCTCCTCCCAGAGTTCCCCTTCTTTTTCTACCCTCTGCCTGCTAGCCCCGCCCATCCTTGCTTCTGCCTCATGATTGGCTGTTCATCTCTTTATCAGGACCATCAGGTGTTTTTCTCGGGCACAGTAACACAGCTTCACAGAGTCAAACAAATGCGGCGAAAACAAAAGTCACACAGCTTCACAGGGTTAAACAACTGCAGTGTAAACAAAAGTCGCACACCTGAAAATAAGATTCCCCAGCCGTGACTATGGCTAAGGACGCTGCATTGGAAGAGTCACAGTAGAAGGGAACATTTTGAATGTCCTCGCCACAAAGAAATGAAAAACGAGAGAGGTGGTGAATATGTTACATGTTCTGACTTGATCAACACACACACTGTACCTCCACTAACATGCCCTGTCATACATGTCCCAGTAAACACCAAGGCTTTGTGTCTAACAGCATGAGGTGTCTTCCAGAGGCCTGAGGTTCAATCTCCGGTAGTACCCACTCGGCAGCCCCCTCCAGTGCCCCGGGATCTGCCACCCTTTTCTGACCTCTGCATGCACCAAGCAGATACATGATACCCATAAAGACAAAAGACTCATACTCATAAATTAAAAAAAAAAAGCATTCAGACTTCAAAAACAACAAAAGTCAAACATGGTAGCCCATACCTGTTATTCTCAGTGCTTAGGACTTTGAAGCAGGAGGATTGCAGTGAGTGTGAGGACAGCTTGGATACAAAGTAAGGCCTTGTCTCAACTTTTTCCCCAAAAAGAACAAGCAAGAAAGCAAAGAGCAGGGGGAGGCAGGAGACCTTAAGTAAAATCACCATGAACTTTTTGTTGTTGTTTGTTTGTTTGTTTGTTTTCCAGCTTCAGCGATGGTCTGGAGATATGGCTCCGTGGGTAGGAGTGCTTGCTACACTCTTCACTGGAGTTTGGAACCCAGGGCCCATGGAACAAAGTCAGGTGTCCCATAAAAGCCTGGAGCTGCAGTTCTGAGGGATTAGATGCCCCTTTCTGGCTGTTATGTGGACACACACACACACACACGTAAATAAATAGTTTTTTAAAGTTAAAAAAAATTCAGTTCAATGACCTTGTTCCAGAGTCACAGGTGGCCTAACTCTGGACCTACTCTCTCAGCTCCTGACCCCAGCATCACTTGCTCCCTGAAGAGCTGCCCTTGCTGGGGGCACTGTAAGGGGCACCGAGGAACACCAAGGAAGAGACCATCACTGACTGGATGTGGGTGTGAAGGGAGCAAGCAACCCAGGAAGAAGCAGAACAAGGTGATGTTAAGAAACTCCAGGGCTCCGATTCCTCCAAGAATTAGGGAACATCCTCATTAGTTGAAAGAGGAACGGAGGTTAGATGTTTAAGGACAGAAAAAGTTGGGCTTTGGTGGTGTGCACCTGTAATCTCAGCACTGGAGAGGCCGAGGCAAGAGAATCATGAGTTCAAGGCAAGCCTGAGCTACCGATCAAGATTCTATCTAAGAAAAACGGGAAGAAAATTGTAATAAACAAACAATTCCCCTACCAACAAGATAAAAACAGAAGAGAGAAAACACGTTTTACTAGTGACATGTGCTTGGCCAGGTAGAACGGAGATGAGCTGTCTTTCCTTCCCTCCTTTTGTCATGTACAGTGCATCATATATCACATACATGCATCATGTCATATACACGCACCATATATCACATGTGTGCATCATGTGATATATATCATATACATGTATCATATATCATATACATGCAGTTCATACATAGTGCACACATACAGTAATGCATCCATCACATAAATGCAGTTTATACATATAGTGCATATATGCAATGTACTCATACAGTGCACACACGTACAGTACATAGATGCCAGACATGCATGCAGTGCACACATACGGTGCATACACAGTACAAACAGTGCATACATGCAGTGCACACATACGGTGCATACACAGTACAAACAGTGCATGCATGCAGTGCACACATACGGTGCATACACAGTACAAACAGTGCATACATGCAGTGCACACAAGACTATCTTTCAGTGTTGTGTGAGTGGGCGTGTCTCTGCAAACTGTCTTCTGAGACTATGAGGACATTAAAGGTATTTCCTGATTTCTGGCATGAGACAGAAACCATCCTAGGTGTTAGGAATTTGGTGAGCAACCAGCTGTGGTATATGAAGACGGAGGGTCTTTCTTTTTGAGAGAAGATAGGTACAAACATCAGACTACAGAAGTATAAATCAATTAAATAAGCTTGCATACACTTCTAAGAAAGAGGAAGAGATGTCCTTGGATCTTCTATACAGGAAATTGACTGTGCCCAGTTCTCTTGCTCATGTTAGTCTTCATCACAATTAGTTACCCCTAAAGTTCTGTGTGCTTGGGAAATACACAATTTACTAAGCACCTTCCAGAATTGACAAAAGAAGTTAAGAAATAAACACCAAGGACATAAATCAACAAATGGGCCAATGATCAGTTTTCATAGTAAGAAATGTAAATGGCCAGTTACTAATTTTTTAAATGTGTTCAACAGTCCTAGCCATTAGGGAAATACAGATCTTTGGTTTGTGATGGTTATTCTTGGTTGTCGACTACATCTTGAATTAACTAAAACCCAAACACCTGTGAAATATTTTTTTTTCAAATTAAATCATTTGAAGTGTGGAGACATTTTTAATCTGGACATTTGAGGTGAGAAGATCTGTCTTTAATCTGGACCACAGCTGCTGCTGGCAGCCTATGTAAAGGACATGGAGAACCCTTATGTCACGCTTAATTACCAAATTAAGCAATAGCAAGGTCATAATTATACCCAACATGAATATAACTATCCCATGTACAATACATTATATCTTTAACCACATCATAATTACACCTATTATGATATAACTATCCCTCATACAACTGAAAACACATTATAAATTTTAGAATGTCCCTTGAGGGACATTCTTTTAGTATCTCAAACCTAAATATGATAACCACTGGTATTCTCTTAACTGATGTTACAATACTCAATAAAAAATGGAGGAAAGAAAAAACAAATATCTATACAAATGTATTTTTAAAAAAAATATGACAGAAACAGGTCAATATACATAATCCTCATTTCTGCAACTGGTCACATGACCTTAGCTGGTATTTATTACTTCCTTCCTTTTGTACCCATTTTGTATCTCCTACCTTCAGTGAGCACTTCAGCAGATCTTGGCTATTTTCCTGGAGAAGTGGTCCATGCCTTCATTCCTAATGGGTCTGTGCCCTTTTGCATCCTGCCTGGGTTAGGTTGTTGTGGTTTTCTATAAACTTTAGTCACAGGACATGGTAGCACCAAGAGATGCCCTAAAGGATCTAGTATACTCCAGACATAATAATCTTTCTTACTTCCATTATGGAGAAGCAATTCAATTTCCCCATGGTAATCTGCATGAATAGTCCCTCTTAACACTATTATTTCTTTCTGGGTCTGTTGGTTTAAAAGCATCAGAAGCCCAAAGTGGCCAGGGGGAAGTCAGAATTTCCAATTTAATAAAATATTTGTTGTGATTTCTGGCAGGAACACTCCCTCCTCTGGAAACAATACTTCCAGGCCAGCATAATTTAAGGTTGAGGGAACAGTAAACAAAAAATTTTCTAATGGGTCCCTAGGGGTTATCGTGTGTGGAACCATTCCTTTTCCAGCCCTTGATTCCTGGACTCATGAACCCTCGCTATGGGAGAAGCTGCCATATACTGGGTGCTGATTCAAAGCATATACCACCTTCCCCAACCCTTCAGAATGCTGACACCTAATCGGCACCACAACTGTGTCTTCAAAAGACCATGCCAGCTTTCTACCAGGCCAGCTGCTGCAGGCTGGTAGAACATGGTAAGACATTTACACAAATACCTTTACAAACACATGCTTCACAAAATATGACGAAAATACTCATCATGTTAATTTAAATGTCATTTCGGCAACTGGTCACATGGCCTTAGCTGGTGTTTATAACTCCATGATTGTGGACTCCCTGCCACATTTCTCTGACTGTAAAGTGAGCCCATTGGTTAGAACACTGCTGAGGGTGTAGAATACCATCCAAGGCAAGTAAGGCGTTCTGTAAATTCACAGGTGGCAGTTTTTGCAGAAGCATTACTGCAGACAAAGCAAATCCATAACCAGAATAAGTAGCTACTGCAGTAAAGCTGATGAAGCGTTGCTGTCCTTTCCACGGAGGAACGTGATCCAATGCAGTCAACCGGCTACCATGTTACTGGCTGGTCACCCCAGTTGAATGGTGCCATAGCTGAGGCTCAGTGTTTTTCTCTGCTGTTGGCCAATCTGGCACTCAGTGGCAGCCATAGGCAGCTCAAACTTGGTGAGAAGTCCATGTAGTTGAGCCCATGCGTATCCTTCATCTCTGCTACCATGGCCACTTTGTTCATGGACAATGACAAGGAAGGCTGGGGAAAGAGGCTGAGTTTCCACAGAATGGGTCACCCTATCTACTTGATTATTGATAAACTCCTCTACGGAAGGAAGTCACCTTCTGGTGAGTATTTACATGGGATATGAGTATCTTCCACCCTTCACCCATTTGGAGAGATCTAGCCACATACTACTTCCCTAAATGTCTTTATCACCAATTGTTCAATCATTTCCAAGTCCCTGACCATCCAGCCAATCCATTGGCTACAGCCCATGAGTAAGAAACAATCACACATCTGGTCATTTCTCTTTCCAATACATACACATATATGACAATGTGAACTGCTTGAAGTTCTGCCCATTGTAAAGAGCTACCTTCACTGGTGTCTTTCAGGGTTGTCCTGTTATAACTGTCCACTTCTGGATGGTGCCTACATAAGATGAAGGACCACCAGTGAACCAGGCCCTAGTCTTGCCTGCCCCCGGCAACGGATCATAGGGAACACCCATAGGCTAACACTGCATGCTTTGCAGCAGATACTATTGTAATGGGAGTAGTTTGGGCAACTCCTTCTGTAACTTGCTTGTGCCTTCAGGGCCCACTAAGGACCAATCATATATATAACACTTGATAATAGATTGCTGATATGCACATCCAACTTTATGGCTTGTTGGATCAGCTCATGATGGGCGGTTCAGCTTGCATGGTAACTTGGTGGCCCATTGTCAAATGTTCAGTTTTCACTAAGGTCTAATAACAGTCTAAGAGCTGTCTCTCAAAGGGAGAACAGTTGTCTTCACATGATAGTAGAGCCTTGCTCCCAAATCCCATAGATGTCTATCACTCACCTATACGGGGTATGCCACAGGCTCTAGACAGCATCCCCTTCTGCCATTGGCACTTCAAGTACTACCAGGTCTACTGGCTTATATGGTCATAGTGGTAGGGCAACCTTCACAACAGCTCGGCCCTTGAAGAGCCTTCTCCTGTTCCGGGCTCCACACAAATGTAGCAGGTTTCTCAGTCACTTGGTAAATAGGTTGGAGTAACACAGCCAAGTGAGGAACATGCTTTCCAGAATCCAAATAGTTCTACTAAATGTACTTCTTTCACAGTCGTGAGAGGAGCCAAGTATAATAACTGATCCTTCTCCTTAGAAGGACTGTATTTGCATGCCCCAAACCACTGGACTTGTAAGCATTTTAGTTAAGTAGAATGCCCTTGAGTTTTGATTGAATTTATTTTTCATCCTCTTATGTGTGCATTGTGTTACAAACAAGGACATAGTGGTTGTTACCTCTTGCTCATTTGGTGCAATCAGCATAATGTTGTCAATATAGGATATCAGTGTGATATTTTGTGGAATAACGATCAAGAGCCCTTCAAATAAAATTATGACACAGATCTGGAGAGTTAATATATCCTTGGGGTAGAACTGTAAAGGTATACTGCTGGCCTTGCCAGCTGAAAACAAATTGCTTCTTGTGGTCCCCATGAACAGGTACCGAGAAAGGACATTTAATAGATCAATAGCTATGTACCATGTACCAGAATATAAATTAATCTGATAAAGTAAGAACACCACATCTGGTACAGCAGTGGCGATTGGGTTACTACTCAACTGAGTTTTCAATGGTCAGCTGTCATTCTCCATGTCCCATCTGTCTTTTGCACTGGCCAGACAGGAGAGTTAAAGGGAGATGGGGTGGGAACCACCACCCCTGAATCTTTCAAGTCCTCAATGGCGGCACTCATTCTGCAATTCCTCCAGGGATTTGATTCACTATTTTCTTTTGCAGAGACAACTCTAAAGGCTTCCATTTAGCCTTTCCAACCATATTAGTTCTCACTCCACAGGTTGGAAAATCAGTGTGAGAATTCTGCCAACTTCTAAGTATATCTATCCCAACCATACATTCTGGGACTGTGGAAATAACCACAGGATGAGTTTGGGGACCTACTATTTAGTTGTACTTCAGCCAAAACTCAATTAATCACTTGACCTCCATAAGCCCCTACTTAACAGGAGGGGCACAATGTTTCTTGGGGTCTCCCAGAGCATCAACACAGAACCAGTATTCAATAAGCCCCAGAAAATCTGATTGTTTCCTTTCCCTTGGTGTGCAGTTGCCCCTATAAAAAGCTGTAGATCCTTCTGGGGGCACAACTGGAGAAAGGTTAACAGTAATAGATGTTCTATCAAGGTCCTTCCTCAAGGAAGTGTGGTCATTCCTTCATTTGTTTAATAACTTTTCCACTTAAAAAAAAAGACCATTAAACATCAATGCAGTAGGCTTCTTATCTATTCCATACCTAGAAACACCATGATAGATTAGCTGGTACCAAAGGTAATGCCACCATAAGGTTCACTTTACCTGTTCTGACTGTTAAGAATTAGGTCATTGTCAATATTGCTTTGCCTACACCACCCATTAAGATAACAATCCTGGCCGGGTGATGGTGGCGCACACCTTTAATCCCAGCACTCGGGAAGCAGAGGCAGGTGGATCTCTGTGAGTTCGAGACCAGCCTGGTTTACAGAGCTAGTTCCAGGACAGGCTCCAAAGCCACAGAGAAACCTTGTCTCGAAAAACCAAAAAAAAAAAAAAAAAAAAAAAAAAAAAGATAACAATCCCTTTGCCTTGGAGACTCAGTGCTGCCACCTGGCTCAAAGCCACTTTGGGCTCCAATTAAGCCCACCGCATTAACTTATCCAACCGAGAAACAGCATCTCCAGCCCTAAGGGATGGCACGAAGAAAGGGGTGAGACAGCACACTTGAGGTGTGCTGGTGCCCCCTCACCATTGTGCCTCTTTTAGAATTAGCGAAAGGCATGTCTTACGGACCTTCGAATTACGGTGGATTAGGTTTCACACAGCATGCCGGTTTACTCTAGCACTGCAATTTCCCTAAAATTGTTCCCTTCATCAACACAAGTCAAGGGACAGCAGGCATCTCCAACTCCTTTTCAGATAGCCACCTTTCGATAAATGCTTCAGCCAGCAGTTCAGACTTTTAACATTCTTTTATCAAACTCAGTGCTGGTTTCCATATTAAACCAAGAATCTCCACTCAATAAGCCTGTATCAAGAAACTCAGCCTGATCCAGTTTGATGTTCCTTCCACCATTATGCCACACCCATAAAATCCATTCCCACACACATTCCCCACACTTCTACTTCAAAAAATCAGCAAACTCATTAAGCCCTTTAGGAGTGTAGCCCACTTCATGGACTACACATTCCACCTCCCTCCTAGGAGCCTGCTTAGCCTTAAGCCTGGTTATAGGTCTAGAGGCAACTCTTCCTGGGCCCTGAGATGTAAATATTGTCTTGCCTGGCATATCCTTTGGAGAAGGTCACTGCTGGTAAGGATTAATTTCCTCAAAGGAGGAAAAGGCAATTGTCTTCTGTAGGGTTATTGTTGCTATGGTTAAACACCATGGCCAAAAGAAACTGGGGGACAAAAGGGTTTACTTCACTCACAGTTCATCACCCAAAGCAATGAGGGCAGGAACCCCCACAGGGCAGGAACCTAGAGGCAGGAGCTGACGCAAAGACTACAGCACAGAGGGGTGTTGCTTACTGGATTGCTCCTGTGGCTTGCTCAGCCTGCTTTGTTATAGACCCCAAGACCACCAGCCCAGGGATGGTACCACCTACAGAGGGCTGGGCCCTCCCCATCAATAAATAATTAAGAATATATCCTATAGGTTTGCCTACAACCTGATCTTAGGGAGGCATTTTTGAAATTGAGATTCCTTTCCCTCAGATGATGTTAGCGTGTGTCAAGTTCACATAACACTAGCCACCACAGCAGTATTTCAGAGGATGGGGTGTGGGTGGAGAAACTACTTCCTCAGGTGAGATAAATGTCCGAGAATCTGAGGGTCATAATTCTCAGTCTTAGTATGGTCCTCCAATTCATCTCTGTCCCAAGTTACAAGATCCCATTCTTTACCAGTTAATATCCTTACTTTAATTGCTGATACCCTCCAAAACTGGAACTTGAATTTTTGCTGTAATTCAGCCAACTTTACAGGCTTTGGTTTGGTCTTGAGCTGTGTAGCTGCTGAAAGATTCTCTTCCAGGGCTCACTTTGAAATGTTTATACGCATCTGGGGAAGGTCAGTCTTATCACTGAGCTGTTGCTGTCCTTCAGCATATTCTGAGATGCTCTAAGTGGGAAAATTGTATTATGCAGCTTACTCTTTTCCCTTGTCATTTTATTCATGAATTCAGGAACAGCCAACCAGTGTCATCATTTTCCTTGCTTTTTCAAATTGTCAAAAGTTTTATATAAAGAATCACAAGGACTGCTGACTCTCATAATCAGTGAATCAGTATAACCAAATACATTTATCTCCTTAAGTTTTTATCCATCTTTAATATGTCTCTATTTCACACCATGGACTTTTAATACTCTGAGATTTTAGGAGAGGTTTCAGTAGTTGGAGAGATGTCACTATAGGCACTGGCAAATCAGAAAGCCTATTCCAGATACTAAAAAAATTATCATTATACTTCAGTTGCTCTAGAACCACTTCTGGTGGCAAAATCTGTATTAGTCAGCATTCTCTAAAGGAACAGAACTTAAAGAATGAAGCTAAGAAAAACGTCCTCACAAGTGTACCCAGCCACTTGAATTTTAGTTAATTCCAGATGGAGTCAAGTTGACAACCAAAACTAGCCATCACATAGACTATTATAACCGTGAAATCCTACACCTTCATTCTGTGCCCAAGGAAGCCAAGACCTAAATGTTCCTGAATGCTATAGCTGGTACTCAGAACCCTCCTCAGTACTATCTGAAGTAGACTCTCCTTTCTTGCTTTCTACAGGTGTGTGTGTGTGTGTGTGTGTGTGTGTGTGTGTGTGTGTGTGTCTGTGTGCATTTTCTGGACCCAGAACCTTGCACACACTAGACAAGATCTCTACCACCAAGCACCAGCTTTTCATCTTCCATCATCTTAACTACTGCTCCTGAAGAAGCCCCGCCCCAGAAGATTGTCACTCAGACATAACAAATCTTTGGTCTTTGTTCCAATCATATATTCACAAAAGTAAAACCAATCACATACAGCTGAAAGGTTTTAAAGTAATTAAAATTAGTCAATCAAGGCAGTTTGCCCATAGGAACCGACTTGGCCATTTTGGTTTTCCTTATGGTTGTTTAAAAGAACATAAAACATTGAATATATTACTTTTTCACTAAATGAATTATTATTCATTTCTGTGCATTAGGTTTTCCTACAAAGGTTATTTTTCTATTTATTTTTGTCATATGGTTTACTATAAAGTTGAGGAATGAGTGGCAATTTTTTTAACTGTGGGAAGAATTTCACTAATTTCTGCCATAATCATAAAGCAGTTTTCTTCATCTATTCTTTAAAGACAATAGCTTAAAAACAATGTATTTCAGCTTCAAAGATCTTATTCAAAATCAGCAAAATATCAACCCAAATCTGCTCTTATAAAACCAGAACAGAAAGACAGACTTTGGAACACTCAGCCCTAAATGGGATGTCTCCATTAAATTCCTCCCTTCGAAGTTCAGGGAACCCGAAGGAAGAGGAGGCAGAAAAAAATGTAAGAGCCAAAGGGTATAGAGGACACCAGGAGAACAAGGCCGTCTAAATCAGCACGAGGAAAGCTCATATGAACTCAAGACTGAAGCAGCATGCACAGGGCCTGCGCAGGTCTGCACCAGGTCCTCTGTGCATACATCATGGCTTTCGGTTCAGTGGTTTTATGAAATTCCTGGTCTGTGGAAGAGTGGATGTCTGGTTCTTGTGCCTTCTCTCGGGCTCTTTTCTATCTGTTGACTTGTCTTTTCCAACTCCAAAGTAACAGTTTTTCCATTTATCTTACTACACTTTATTTTGATATATTTGATTACTAACTCTTAGAAACCTGTTATTAATATAATAAAGACAGAAGGAGAGTGTATTTAAAAAGGAGGGGAGGTAGAGGAGGAGCTGGGAGGAGTTGAGGGAGGAGAAACTGTAATCTGGTCATAGTATGTGGGAAAAGAGTCTATTTTCAATAAAATAGAAAAAAATGTATTTTCTTTAAAAAATAAAACCAGAGCATTACCCTATTGTTCATCCTCTATCTCACAAGGTGGTCACTTAGAAGTGATACTGAGATGCTCACTCTATTTTATAGTCATGTGGAGTGGGACGGTGGATGTCAGAGGTAAGTCGAGTGATGGAAGAAGAATCAAACCCTTGGCCCTTGAAAAAAAAGACAGCATTGCTTACCTGAGACGGGAGTCCTTGAAGGTGTCCAGATAGGCGGGGTAACTCCACTCCACCCTGCTCCCTTTACAGCGGAGCTCTACAGTTTGCCCTGCGGTCAGACTCATCACCGCACCAGGTTTCTGGAAGCGACCGTTATCCATTGCTTGCATCATGATGGACTGGCTCTTTGGTGTGGAGTCAGCTGAGTCCCTGTCCTTTATTTTTGGAACCTTGGGTTTGGCCTTTTTGTTGGTAGGTTTTATCCTGTTTTCTCCTTGTTCCTTTGGACGCTTGTTCTTTGGGGGGTGTTGACCAGCAACTGCAAAGGCGTGAGAGGGAAGCAATGAATTGCACTCCCTGAGTAGAAGAAGCCCACAGCATATGATGTCACTGCTTCCCCTTGCTTTATGCCCAAATCCCTTTCATCCATAATCATAAGCCATAAAGCAATTATTTTTCTTCATCCATTCTATAATTTTAAGACAACTTAAAAGAAATATATTGCAGTTTCAAAGATATTATTCAAAACAGCAAAATATAAACTAAAATTTATATCCTATCTGCTCACAATGCAGTAAAGAAAACTTAAAACTGACAGTGAACAAACCTCTAGCAAACGCACATACTCATGGAGATTAAACAACTCATCACTGAATGATGAATTGGTCAAAAATCACAAAAGAAGTTAAAAATATTCCCATAACTAAATGAAAAGGACACATAATACAATAAAACCTCTGGAATACATTGAGAGCAGTCCTATGCAGGAAATTGACAGATCTAAGAGGCTACATTAAAAAAGGGAAGAAAGAGCACTAATAAACAGCTTCGTGATGCAATTCAAGAAGTTGGAAAAAGAAGAAGGAACCAACTCCAAGCCCAGATGATGGCAAGAAATAGTAAAATTCAGAGCATAAATCAATGCAATAGAAACAAAAAAAAAAATACGAAGAACTGACAAATTTAGAAACTGGTTCTTGTAGCATGAATTCTAATTGGTATTACTAATAAAAAACCCAAAGTCAGGTATAGGGTTAATACCGAAGATCAGAGAAGCAGAGTGGCCAGCCACTAGTGAGTTCTTACCTCCACCAATGCTCAGAACAAAGGAGTGATCCTGTCCTCAGACTACCTCCTCAGATAGCCCTGAGCTCCTGTCCCCTCCCACCTTATATTCCTCTCCCTGTCCAGCCATATCACTCTTGTCTCCACCTCCCTAGTGCTGGGATTAAAGGCATGGGATCCCAAGTTCTGGGATCACCTTTGTGTGAACTCTGTTTCTCTTTTAGACTGGATCAATTTCGGGTAGCTCAGGTGGGCTTGAACTAACAGAGATCTGTCTGTCCCCCAAGTCCTGAGATTAAAGGTGTGTGCCACCACTGCCTGGCCTCTAGTGGTTTAGCTCTGCACTCTGATTCTTAGGCAAGCTTTATTTGTTAAAACACAAACAAAATATCACTACAGATTTTTTTTTTGAGACAGTAAACCAAATTGACAGTTCCTTGGCCCAACTAACAAAAAAAAAGAAAGCAAAAACCCATATTAAAAAAAATCAGAAGTGAACAGGGAAACATTTCAACAGACACCAAAAAAATTCTGATTATATGGGAGTATTTCAAAAACCTATTATGCCATTTAGCTGAAAAACCTATGAGAAATGGATGAATTTCTACAATCAATCACACAGTGGTATATCATTTGTATTTTAATAAATAAAGCTTGCCTGATCAGCCTTACAGACCAGGCAGTTGTGACACACCCCAGTAGCCACACTAGTTTGCCATAGAAACCAGCGGGTAGTAGTGCACACCTTTAATCCCAGCCCTATGGAGGAATATAAGGCAGGAGAAGACAGCTCTCACACACAGTCTCATTCTGAGATTCCTGGAGGCAGGATGACCATTTAGGACTGAGGTATAGGTAAGATCCACTGGCCGACTGTTTTGCTTTTCTGACCTCTAGGTTGAACTCCAATTTCTGTCTCTGGGTTTTTATTAATTGTGCTACACAGCCAAACCACCAAAATTAAACTACGCAGAAGTCTAAAAAAAAAATAGTAATGAAAAGTCTACCAGGTAAAAATCCCATTGCTTTATGGGTTCACAGAAGAATTCTGTCAAACATTCAAAGAAGATCAAGCCTCCTTTATTAAAGCAGAAGCAGAAGCAGAAACAAGCAGAAGCAGAAGCAGAAGCAGAAGCAAGAAGAAGAGGAAGAGGAAGAGGAAGAAGGAGAAGGAGAAGGAGAAGGAGAAGGAGAAGGAGAAGAAGAAGAAGAAGAAGAAGAAGAAGAAGAAGAAGAAGAAGAAGAAGAAGAAGAAGAAGAAGAAGAAGAAGAAGAAACAAAAGGAGCACTCCTAAACTCCCATGAGGCCAACATCACTTCAATACTCACACCAGGTAAATAGGACAAGAAAAGAAAACTACAGGTCAACAGTTCTGATAAACGTAGACTCAAAAATATTCAATAAAGATTTACAAACAGAATACAGATATCCATCAAAAAGGTTATCCACCTTGACCAAGTTGGCTTTCTCCCTGAAATTCAGGGGTGGGTCAACATAGACAAGTCAATTAAATGTCATAAGCCACATAAAGGGACTTAAAAAAAATCAAACTTAAAATAGACTTAAAACAAAAATCATGACAATAGGCGCAGAAGAAGCTTTTTACAAAGTCCATGTGGTTTCATGCTGAAATATCCTAGAATGTAGGGTGACAGGGAACATACCTCAACACAGTAAAAGCAAAATACGAGAAGCCCACAGCCAACATAACCCTAAATGGAAAAAAGCTTGACACAATTCCAGTGAAGGTAGGAACAAAACTATCCCCACTTCTTTTCGGTATTATAAACACTAGCTGGAGTAAGGAGTCAAAAGAAGGAAATTAAAAGGATACAAATAGTTAAAGAAGTCAAATTATCCCTGTTTGCAGATGACATGATGCTATACATCAAAGATGACAAAAATTCTACCAGAAAACTCCTAGAAATAATAAACAAATTGAAAAACATGGCAGGATCCAAAATCAGCTTTCGCAAATCAATAGCTTCTCTACCCACCACCAACAAACACACGGAGGAGATCTTAGAAACACTCTGAATTAAGAGAAGCCTCAAAGAAAATTCTTAGGAAAAAAAACTAACAAGGAAATAAAGGACTTATACAATGAAAACCTTAAGCCTCTGCACAGAAAGATACAGAAAGACACTAGAAAATAGAAAGACATCCCATGCTCTTAGGATGTATTTGACAAAGATGCCAAAATAAATGCTGGAAAAAGAAAGCATCTTCTTTAACAGATGGCCTTGGGAATACTGGATGTCCACATTAAACATATATCTATCATCTTGCACTAAAATGAATTCTAAATGGATCTAACACCTAAACATGGAGCCTGAAACCCTGAACCTGCTAGGAGAAAACATGGGCGATTCTCTACATGATACAGCTGTGGGAGAGGACTTTCTGAAAGTGAGGCCATGAATTTGAAAGAGAGAAAGGAGATGTA